>NC_134037.1:143279570-143595706 GCF_965140245.1 Athene noctua | reverse complement strand
AAGTGCTATATCTTTGGTGCTGGGAATCACATCCAAACTCCCATTTTGTGACATTTTCTTAAGGGACATTTTCCACATACGTGAAGTAATTAAAAATTTTATTTTAATAACATGGGGGCTTCATGCTTTGTTGTGGTTGTGTGCGAAACCCAACAGTGATTGGTGGCTTTGGCTTTTTCCGTCAGAGTTTGAACAGCCAACTAGAATCCAAGGAAATGTTAGTCATAGCAGCCTGTGGATAGATCAAAGTTTGTGAGTTAAATATAGCTCTGTGTAGTCTTACTGCTTTTCCATTACATGAGGGCCAGAGGTACTTCTGTCACTGTTTTGCCTATGTAGGGTTGGTCTGAATAACTCTGCCAGTGCAACTGAACAGGTACTTTAGACAGTTAATCTTACAGTGCTTCCTCAGGAGTGTAAATAAAGAAAACTCCGGCTCAGTGCAGAGACAGAAACTAGTGTTATGAATGAAGACCTGGGCCTTTAAGAAGGGCATCACTCATGAAAGCCTGAAAGACCAGTACATTGGCAGTAAATGGGCAGATAAAACAATTCTTGCCAATTACTTGTGCTACACGACACTCAGAGAGATACTCTGTTATGTAAGTGTCCCAGAATGGGAGACTGCGTGAATAAGAACAGATTTGTCCATGATGCTTTCAGTTCCTTTTCAACAATAGACTTGAATTAAAAGTGCTCTAGAAATACCCTCTTTCCTCCCTTTCCCTTTTTGTGCCAAGCAGCATTAGCACTGCGTTTTTGTTTAATTTAGTTTTAATGCTTACATAGATCTAGAAAAAATTTCTGACTCTCCGTGAAAAAGGCACAAGTACAAATACAAATACTGACAATTCAGAGAAAGTCTTTTAGTCAGCACAGCACTGCCAGAATTTGCCAGGAATAGTAATGTCTTCTGGAAATATTGAACTCTTCTAGCTGACCCTGGTTTGAGCAGAGGTTTGAACTCAGTGACTTCCAGAGGTCCCTTGCAACCTGAATTTTCTATGGTTTTATGTTTTTAACACCTCATCAAACATGCCAGGGAGGTTACAGACTGGTTTGGGATGTATGGCATTGCCCTGCTGGATCAGAAAGTTTTGATGTGCCACTTTAATGCAAAGACAGGTCTATGCCGTGGGCTTCCAGGCTGGATTTGTGTGTCCTACAATCCTGGAATTATGCAGAGGTGAATTAATCAGACCTCAATTGCAGTGCTAAACCTGGTTTCCAATACCTAGTTGTTGGCCTTAATGCACAAATTCGGTTCCTCAGTGATTCATCCTATTTATGCATAGAAGTACCTGATCTGCTTTGACATCTTCAATTTATGGCCTGAGTTCATTGTTGTGACCACGTTTCCTTGATTTGATTACAGCCTAGGTAGAGAAAGTTGTTCCTTTACACTCGTTATCTCCAGATGCTTCTGACATTGTTGTTCCTCTGAAAATTGTTGTTACTTTATTGAAGTGAATTGACAGGAAGAATACGCTGAAATAACAATAGACATAACAGAACACTACAAATATTCCATCTATCTATGCTTTCTGAATCCCAGGATTTACTGAAGTATCTCCTAGGCTGCTCATTAGCAAGTAATGTGAAACCTGTGACAAGTAAAATACGTGTGTATTGGCAGTGAAGACCTTCTGATTTTTTTAGGGGCTTCCTATCCTCTCACTTAACACTTGTTTTGAATCAATTTTGTATAATACCTGCTGTGTAAAGCACTTAAAGGAGTTGGATCAAGACCTTAATATTTTATAAGAAACTTGTGTGGTGAAGAACGGAATAAAGAACAGTAACTCCATTATACTTTTACAGCATTCAAGTTAGATTTCTACGTATTACCCCTGTCTTATAGATGGTGAATACAAGAACAAAAATAGCCTTTTGTGTTTGTTTTTTTTTGGGGGGAGGTGGGTGTGTGTGTGGTGTTTTGTTGGGTTTTGTTGTTTGTTTTTTTGTTTGCTTGGGGTTTTTTTAACACAGAGGGCAGGAAGAGTTAGCATTCCAGGTCTTGAGAGGTGTGAGTTAACTATATAAAAAACCAGTAGTGTTATGTACTTTATTCATGTTAATGTGCTTCTAATTGGGTTTAGCATAGCAATGAAGTTGATCCTTTGATCTTGTGATTTCAGTATGACTCTCAAAAGAAAACTTTTACAGAGTCATGCTATCTTGGTCTCTCCTTTGCCTAGTAACTTTTAAATGTTTTGACCTATTTTAGATTTAGGTGATTCATGATATTTTATATCATGAAACTGGGTGAATAGGAAAGAGATGAGGAAAAACCATTAAATATGTTAATCTGAAAAGCATACACTGCGTAATTAGCTCACAGTATTAGACATCAAAAGGTTTAATGGAGCTGAACACATTGAAACATGACTTGATAGAAAACTAAGCTTTCTTATTTAGGTTTGGAAATGAGAATTAATTTTCTGGGGCAAGAAGATGTAAAGCTTTTAGTGAGAGAAACTGTAAAAACAAGTATGTTTAAAAGATAAAATGGTGGAATTGAATGGTAGTATTCAAAGTTATAAGTGTATCTACTAATCTACATTTTATTCCCTTTCTAATGTGATTTTTTGAAAACTGCTGGTGCTATATCTCAGTGACATTGAAGTGTGCTTCCATCAAATTTGGATAAATGCATTGTGCAGAACATGACTGCATTTGCATGTTATCAAATCTGGATGGTCAGTCCCAGGATAATTAACATAAAATACATTAAGCCTCACAGAGGGGTTGGGGTTGGAAGGGACCTCAGGAAGGTCCTGGATGGAAGGTCCAATCTCTACTCATAAGATGATCATAAAATTTTTCCTAAGGACCTTCTGCATTATCAGTTTAAAGTCCAGGCTGCTTCTCCAGCAAGCTCCATGAACCTTTTCTGTAGCTCTTTTGTCTCTTGTTTGAAATAATAAAATAAACAGTGGGCTAACTGTAGACTTGACACATCTTTTTTCAAACTGAAATTGCTCTAAAGGTAATTTCAACTTAGATCTGGAGAACACTCACTTTTTTCAAACATTACCAATACTTTTGCCTCCCCTTAAGAGGAAGGAGGTAGGATCTGACATGCCTTTGTGTTCTAGCAGTAGAGAAGTGGAGTGTTGGTTATCAGTTTAACATAACAGCAAATGTGAAGATACAGGCTTTGTTGGTTGTTGAATTTGAAGTGTTGGACAAAAACCTACCTTTCCCAGAGTAGCTGGAGATGATTGCTGTTTTTTGCAAATATTTTTCCTTAATTCCATTTATTGATTTTCTTTGGATACTAAAGTATGAAATTGAAACTCCATTCACATTTTCCTCTTCTGCAAAAATGGAAATTTCTTTGTTTGAGACAGAAATATTTTTTTTTTAAACGCCTTTAACTATATGATGTCCTGCAGGTTTTTTGCAATAAGTGTCCACCGATAGTTGCAAGAGGATGTGGAGCATATCTCACTGAATGAACTTAAGTGATACTTGTAATTCTGTAGCCTCTTTTTTTAATTAAATGTCATGATCTGTAGGGTGAAGAAATTGAAACCTTACCTAAGTTGGAGGGGTCCACTTATTGAAGTGGTCAATCCTCTGCTCTCCTTCTCCTTTCCTCAAGTTTTCCCAGTTCTTCTATCTTGATAAAAGCCACATTTATTTACCTTGATACTGAAAGAGACAGCCAGTTGTGTATTTCATAGGTTCAGAAACAAAACAGAAGAAGCTATTTTATGCATCAGTGTCTTGAATTATTTTGCAATAGCAACATTTGCTGTAGTTGCACATATGACTACTTAGAGCAATACAAACTTTGAATCCTTTTTTTTCCATTCATAATATCACTCAGTCACAGGTATTATGTTGGAAACAGGAAATTGTTATTGCTTAGTGAAACAGTTTTTGTTTATTTCAGTCGTAAACAAGCCCTGATGCAGTTGTATTTTAAAGAATATGGCCACTGAGAGTTAGAGATAGAACTAGACAGAATATAATATTCCTGAATTTGTAGTGCTGTATTGGGATTTGTTTAATCTTTTAGTTTTCTTACATATAGAGATTGGCTAGTAGCTGCAGTAGATAGTCTATAGTTAGATAAGAAGGAAAGGAATTAAATGCATCAGACTTTCTTCTAACTACTCCAGTAGAAATAATAAGCAGTTGAGTTTGTTCATTGTCAAACAGGTGACATTTGAACTTTCCTGTTGTAATGGCTGAATTCACTTCAGCAATCCAAAATTTTCATGGAAACTCATGTGTACTTTCACAGCGGCTTGTTCTGAAGAGATTAGATCTTGGCTTTGGGATTGAACAAAATCAATCTAGTCCAACTTTGCATGTGCTAGCTGTGATCTGTCCCTTAACTGTAGTGATAACACACCTGTGGTTATTCCACTGTGTGTGAACCAGTAGGCTTTTGGTGCAGCTTTCATACATTGCAAGCATCTAACTGAGATTAGTTTCTAACAAACTCCAGGAATTTTTTATTTGAAGTCAACTTTCACAGTGTCTGTGGGATCAAAAGCTTAACCAGACATTGATTAACTGATTGCATCTACAAAGTCAGCTTGACTGATGTAGCAACTTGAGGTTCGACTTTCTTTATATTAACCTACTTAAAAACAGACTGGATCCTCAAACTTCTAATTGTAGAAGTGACAGCATAGCTATATAAATTGCCTACAGCTTCACTAAGAGGTGTGGCTGTTGACTGTTACCTTAAATGAACTCGGTGTTAGGCTTATAATGTGAAAAACATGTTGGCCACCCGATTTTTCAGTATTAAATGATCTAAACCTAAAATTAAGCAAGTGTGAAACAGGACTGAGTGAATAATAGCTTTGTTGGTGACTGGTCACAGATAAAATTCAACATTTTTTTTTTTTTTTTTTTTTAATGGGACTACATTTTAATGTATATTGTTTTATTATACATGTATTTAGGTTCTTTAATTGTTGTGATGGAGTGAAATCTATGTGTGTAACTCCAGTCTGAAATCTCAGTGTGTCAGAAAAAAAAAGAAACAAAACCCAAAAGAAATAGAATTTAAACTCCAAACAGTGAGAGTTATCACTTCATTTAGGTGTGCGCATACATGCTGCTCAGAAGGTAATGCCTAATGCTAGTTGATTTCTACTCAAAATCTATCTGTTTCCACTGTGGTGGGTTAATCTTGACTAGATCCAAACGCCCACACAGCTGCTCATTCATGCCCTCAACACCCCCTGTCCTTAGCAGGATGCAGGGAGAAAATAGGATGAGAAAGCTCAGAGAGATTCTTTACCAGTTACTGTCGTGATCAAACCAGACTAATTTTGGGGAAAATAAGTTGTTGCCAAGTAAAATAGATTCAGGTAGTGAGAAACAGAAAGGCAAGTATTAAAGCAACACCTTTCCTTCCATCTTTCCCAGGCTCAGCTTCTCTCTTTTGCTTCTGAGTCCTTTACCCCCGTCCAGGGGTGATGTTTGGAGGGAAAGGGTGTGGTTATGATCAGTTCCTCTCTGCTGCTTCTTCCTTTTCCCACTTTACCTCTGCTCTGGTGTGAGGTCTTCACAGGCTGCAGGGAAATCTCTGCTCCAGTGCCTGGAAATGCCTCCTCCTTTGGGCAGCCCCTAGCCTCTTCCGCAGGCCCCCATTGCCTGCATCTGGGCATGTACACAATGTACATCCACAAATGGCAGGGCATTTGTTTTATAAAAGAACCTTTAAAAAAAGGCTTTATAAACTGGGGAGAAATGGTTTGTCCAGTGTATTTGAGAACTGTTGGAGGATATCTTATCGTGTACCAGTTCAAGTAAAGATCTCATGTTTTGCTCAAGTTATACATTTTATCATGTTATTATAACTTTATATAGTGGTAAATTTGGGATCAGTGTAAACTGCTGACCTTCTAGCAAGGGAGCCATGTAATTTTATATCACTTAAAGGCTTAGTTGTTTTGCAAAGTTTAAACATCTCAAATTCTATTTATTATAGGTTTGCAGAGCCAAATATTAATCTTAAAAATAAGTCCTATCTCATTTCTTGTGGGACAAAGATCTCTCTTAGTAACTCACAATTTGAGTTCTGTAGACCTCAGGACAAAATTGTAACAGCTCCTCTTTAAAATCAGAAGTACATCAGTTTTTCAGTAGCTTCACTATACCTCATTCCACAGCCATACTGTCTGTTAACATCCTTTTTAATAAATTAGTGGATAAAGCATCTTCGTGGATGTCTTGAACAAGCTTTCAATGTTTTTCTGTCTCATTCAGAGCTGAAATAGAAGATTCTCACTATTGGTAGAAAGCTTTTTATTCTAGTTATCTAAGTATATTAACATTTTGGGGGGAGCCCACCCACATTTTTGTTGGTGATCTTTTTGAAGGACCTTTAAAGGGCACAAACTATTTGAAAATCCTCTAAAAGACACAAACTAATGTGCTGAGAACAGATTAGACAACCAAAGACATGTGATAAAAAAATAATTAATCACTAGGTTGTCTGTCTGCTGATATACAGATAGAGAGATGATCATTGCCAGCTTAAGTCAAATATGTTATCTCACAGATATGCAGAACTCTCTCTACAAAGTAATGCCACATATTAAGGACTTTCTGCAAAGGTGTATAAATTACAAAAATCATTATGCTTAGAGTTTCTTTGACATCCTTAGTCAATTCTGCTCTGCTTGCCTTTGGCAGCTTCATTAATTGTTCAGATGAGGAAGAGTGATGCATGGTTGCCCTACTAGGCTTCGGTGTATCAGCTTAAGGTTTTACAGACCCTAAACCCACAGTGAATTGCTTTCAAACTGTACACTACCACTGATGGGCGAGGCACACAAGTTTCTGTTGTGAGTGCAGGTAAGAGCATGATTGCCTACTTAGGGATCCTTGAATTAAGTGAAAAGTGCTAAAGAACGGGAAATTCGAATGTGCTGCTCTGATCTGTGAATGCAAAATTCCCTAGGGAGTTTATAATTCAAACAATCAAAATAGTTTAGGAGTCTACAAATGGAAATATGAAAAAAAACCTGCTGTAACTGGCCCACAGTCCCATCCTGAAAGCCACAGTCGCACCTTGCACCCTTCCTGCGAATGGGTGTGACATGGGGCTAAAAGGATGCAGAATATGCATCTCCTCTGCACCTGATTGACACTGAATTACTCGAGCATGTCCAGAGAAGGGCAACGAAGCTGGTGCAGGGTCTGGAGCACAGGTCATACGAGGAGCGGCTGAGGGAACTGGGGGTGTTTAGTCTGGAGAAGAGGAGGCTGAGGGGAGACCTCATCGCCCTCTACAGCTACCTGAAAGGAGGCCACAGAGAGCTGGGGATGAGTCTCTTGAACCAAGTAACAAGCGATAGGACAAGAGGGAATGGCCTAAAGTTGTGCCAGAGAAGGTTTAGACTAGATATTAGGAAGCATTTCTTTCCAGAAGGGGTTGTTGGGCATTAGAATGGGCTGCCCAGGGAGGTGGTGGAGTCCCCATCCCTGGAGGGGTTTAAGAGTCGGGTCTACATAGCACTGAGGGATATGGTGGAGTTGGGAACTGTCAGTGTTAGGTTAATGTTTGGACTGGATGATCTTCAAGGTCTTTTCCAACCTAGCTGATTCTGTGATTCTGTGATGTTGAGATTGAGGACCAGATTATACGTCCATCCTGAAGAGATAGATGGGTGGGGGAGGATTGGCAGGAAAACAAATGTATATTATAAAAATGTTTTGGATACACAGTATATATTAAATCTTAACAGCAAGGTTTTTAGTCATAGCTGGATGTTGACTCATTTCCAGATTCGCTGAACCACTTTACCAAAGAAAGGCTCTGCAAATGTAACTTCTGCATTAGCATTAAAGGAACTTCCAAACTACAACAGGAGAAATCATTTGCTAGGCAACCCCCTTTGTAATAGTTAGAATCAGTTGTAAGACACTGTAAATTGATAGATCACTGCTGAAACAATTGGATTTGTTCTTCATAGTACAGTCTTATCAACATCAATCAGATAAATAGATTATGCAGAAGTTCGTTATCTTTGATTTCTAGTGCCAGAACATAAAGATAAGACCTCATGCAAACATCTGTTTCTTACATCTCAATTTGTCATTGTACTTTCTTCCCCTGCATCTTACTGTGTTTATATCGTCTTGTAAAGATAATTACGGTTTATAATTCTTTCAGCAACTGAGAGTTAAATGCCCATGAAAATGTATGTTTGTTGCTACGCTTAGAAAGTGGAAACTAGTGATGGTGGGGGAGAAAATAGGAAACTAAAATTTCTGTGAAAGTGATGATTTTAGAGAGGTTGACATTTTTTTCCCTCAGAGGTTTCCATGATAAACATTTTTCTACATGAGTCAGCGAAGACAGTGCTTTATTTTGCCTATTAGTTTATTCTTATTCTGTGGAGTATTTTGTATTTCGTAATGCTAAATAGCTGTAATACAGAGTGCAATGCAGAATGCAATGCTATCTGCAGGCTCTGATCTTTTAAAAGTGAGGACGAAGAGCCACCAAATTATTAACCAGTCATAATACTACTTTAATTTCTAGAGGGAGTATTGTAGCAAATGACAAAACAAAATTTGGACATGAGTAAGAGCCATTATGTACTTGTCAGAAGATCTTGGAGCAGCCTAGTCTATTCACAGGACTGCTGAAGGGCCTTGTGCACAAAGCAGCAGCAGTGGTAGATGTCACTGAGTACAGCAAAGCTTTCCATGTTTCACATAATGCTCTCATAAGCAAGACTGGGAAACGGTTAGAGGAAGATAATAATATATAGTTGAATAAAGCTTTTCAAACAGCTGCTCATCTCAAGAGTATTTTTCAATATTGAACTGTCCACATTCACAGAGTGAATATCATCAAGAATGTCACCTGTATCTATATTTGATGTTTCAGTAATGACCTGAGTGACACAGCAGACAACATATTTATTACGTATTCAGACACCACCATTCAAGGAAGGAATGGTAGTGTAGAAGACAGTAGTTGGTCAAAATGATTCTTCGGACAAATTGGAGAAAAGATCTAAAAAGGATTTTTATTGACAAGACATTTCCTCACCACTAAACTTTTCTACCAGCTTTCCCCTGCCTTGTTAGATTGCTGGTGGCAAACTTCTTGAAGTGTCTCCATTTCACATCTGTTTTGGTTTTTTTTTTCTTTGACACAAGCTGCAAAATAGCAATTTATCTCAAACTGCTATTTTCCTTGCCAGGAACTTTGTCTGAGTTTCACTCCATTGTCATCTCAGCAAACCACTCTTTAATTTTTCATTTATCTACTTTTTTTTTTTTTTTTCCCCTCACTATTTCTTTCAAAGAGAGGAAGACAGTCTAATCCTCAACATGCCTAATGCTATCCTCAACATTCAAGTTCCCTGGCAAAAGGGATGAGATCCGCTAGTAGAAGTGACTGAATCTTAACTCTTTACATCTTGTTTTATATGTCAGATTGACCTGGCCAGCTATTTCAATACTAACAGCAGCCAAAGTCCATGTGGGGAGATGTCTAAATTGCTTGTTTTGTTAACCATCTAGCTGTGCAGGAACTTGTCAGTGGCTGAATTAATTTTCTGCTACAGAGTTTGTTCTCATTTTAAGACGATACACAAATTTTGCTGTAAAATTGCTTAAGCAGGCCAGTGTTTCTCCTTGGGTTTTGTTTTAAGCTTAGAACATTATATAAGCAAGTGCTTTGAGCATGTTGGTGCCCGTGTTTTCTTCCTCGTGACAGTCTCCCATCACCCAGGTCTCTTAAATTTGTGCAGGTTGCAGGCAGAGAGGAGCAGTTGACTGCTGATCTGAGCAACGCAGTGGGCCACAGTGATTTAGCCCTTGTAAGGTGTTCAGTTTAAGTCTGCAGAAAGAAACTGCTGGATACTCTAGCATCAAAACCAAGTAAAGCACAAGGAATGGGAAATGAAGCAGCCCTCTTTTCCCCCTTCCGTGTACAAGTTCAGATCAGACCTCTAGTTTCTCAGAACTTGGTCCCCCTCATGTTTTAAATGTAACCTTGATACTTTGTCTGTTTTTTTTTTTTTTTTTTTTTTTTTTTTTTTGTTTTTGTTTTTGTTTTTGTTTTTGTTTTTTTTTTTTCCCAAACTGTGAGATCAGCTATGAAAGGCAGAGCTGCAATTTCGTTTACACTCAAATACTCTCCTGACCATTTATTGCTTCTTCAAGTCTATTTGTGGTAGGAAAGATAACAGATGTTTACAGCCTGATATTGTCTGTCTGCATTAATCACCATTTCTATTAAGGGCAGGTTTTGGGGAATGAGATTTCACTGCCCATCAGGAAACCCATGCTGGGAGAACATCTCTCCAATTTTGCCAGTGCTATGAGTGTTTTCAGATAGAGCCAAGGGCCTAAGAGTGACCCACTGATATCTTTGGCCCTGTCCATGACAAGGGGAGCATAGAAAATCATCAATGCATTCATTCAAGATAACTGTTGCTGTGTGTGTGCTGAGTGGAGCTTCTAACTGCCTGAATTCTTCACAGAGATTTGTGCTGCTTTCAGAGAACTAATAAATCCTCACTGTAAGGAACCACTTCTGTCAGACTGATCTTAGTGATTAGGAAGGCATCTACATCTGAAAATTGCTCCATATGAATGAGTCACAGTTGTTTTGACAGTGTCTTTGGTTGACCCATGGGACTCCCATGGCTACTGAGGTCACAGAATCACAGAATCGTCTGGGTTGGAAAAGACCTTGAAGATCATCCAGTCCAACCATCAACCCAACATTAACAGTTCCCAACTCCATCATATCCCTCAGCTCTATGTTGACCCTACTCTTAAACACCTCCGTGGATGAGGACTCTACCACCTCCCTGGCAGCCCATTCCAACGCCCAACAACCCCTTCGGGAAAGAAAAGCTTCCTAATATCCAGTTTAAACCTTCCCTGGTCCAACTTGAGGCCATTTCCTATCACTTGTTATTTGGTTCAAGAGACTCATCCCCAGCTCTCTGTGGCCTCCTTTCAGGTAGCTGTAGAGGGCGATGAGGTGTCCCCTCAGCCTCCTCTTCTCCAGACTAAACACCCCCAGTTCCCTCAGCCGCTCCTCCTACGACCTGTGCTCCAGACCCTGCACCAGCTCCGTTGCCCTTCTCTGGACACACTCGAGTCATTCAATGTCCTTTTTGGAGTGAGGGGCCCAAAACTGAACACAGGAATCGAGGTGCGGCCTCACCAGTGCTGAGTACAGGGGCAAGATCCCTTCTCTGTCCCCGTTGGCCACACTCTTGGCCACCTGGGCACACTACTGGCTCCTGTTCAGCCGGCTGTCAATCAACACCCCAGGTCCCTCTCTGACTGGCAGCTCTCCAGCCACTCCTCCCCAAGCCTGTAGTGCTGCTGGGGGTTGTTGTGGCCCAAGGGCAGCCCCCGGCATTTGCCCTTATGGAAACTCCCCCAGTTGGGCTCAGCCCATGGCTCCAGCCTGTCCAGGTCTCTCTGCAGAGCCTCCCTACCCTCGAGCAGATCAACACTCCCACCCAACTGGGTGTCATCTGCAAACTGACTGAGGGTGTACTCGATCCCCTCGTCTAGATCATCCATAAAGATGTTGAACAGGAGTGGCCCCAACACCGAGCCCTGGGGGACACCACTCATGACCAGCCGCCAACTGGATTTAACTCCGTTCACCACAACTCTTTGGGCCCGGCCATCCAGACAGCTTTTTACCCGCAAAGCGTGTGTCCATCCAAGCCACAAGCAGCCATTTTTGCCAGGAGAATGCTGTGGGAAACGGTATCAAAGGCCTTGCTAAAGTCAAGGTAGACAACATCCACAGCCTTTCCCTTATCCCATAATCAGGTCATCCTGTCGTAGAAGGAGATCAGATTTGTCAGGCAGGACCTGCCTTTCATAAACCCATGCTGACTGGGCCTGAGCATCTGGTTGCCCCACAAAGGGACAAGGATGTCTTGACAAAGGTCAAGGATGTCTTGATGCTTGCCTGCCAGTTTGCAACTTGACTGAGACAGTGTAGAGATGACAGAATTTTTCTGGAGTTTTTGGATCTAATATACTGACTCTTTTTGTACAAGGATGGAGTCTGAGAAGGAAACAGAGGAGCTCTTTTCTGTATCATTATTTAAAGTGGAGTTATCTAATATGCTTTCCAAAATACTGTAAGGATCATCTCAAATTCTTAACTGAAACTGTTTACCCATTCCTATCCTCTGCTATTTACAGTTCATCTTTCTTAAAGATCAAAACTTTTGCTCTTGAACTGAGCTTTTACCTTGTAGACTTCCAGCAGAAACGTAGAAAATGAAAATTGGCCTGATATTTTGAAAGTTTGCTCAGTAGGTCTGTTGTGCATGCATTTGGCCTATTTTGAGCACATTGAAAATCAGTCAGGAGTGATAAATTCATAATTGTTTTCTTGTATTATGAGTTTAGTAAGGACTCTTTCTACACGTAACACTTCTCATACTTTCCAATCCCTTGGATTTATTTGCACAAAGGAACTGACAGAGTAAGATGTCTTGGGCAGTTCCTTTATTGAATGGGTTGAAAGCATAGGTGTTTGCCATACTTAAAGATGGCTTTTGCCGTGGGAATTTGTTTTGTTTGAAAGAGCTAGTAAATTTGAGGGTTTTTTTATTTGAAAGCCTTTTGTATTAGTATCAGTTCTAATTACACTAATTTTAAGGACCTTTAGAAAATGTCTTCCGTAATTGGTTTGTGCTTGAAAATTTTTTTTTTTTTTTTTGTGTGCTGTGCACTTCCACAAGTATGAGAACTAGACGCAAATTTTTGGTGTTGACCAAGTAATGCATTTTCTTTATGTAAAGGGGATTTATTGTTGATGTTATCATTTCTTCTGAATGAAGGAGAGCAGAGAATATGATTTTCAAATTTCCTCTGCTGAGAAAACTTGGTATTTATCATTTATGTAATTTTTTAGATGAAGATAGTTCTGATTATATGTGTGTGGCTTAGTGTAACTTTCTCAAATTCCCTTTCTTTTCTACATCCCTAGTCTGGAGGTAAGAAAATAAATCATAAATAATAACTCTTTTGATCTGTGGAGTTTGCTTTTATTTCTAGCTACATTTTAGTTTTAAAGTACTTTGGAAGCTCAGAGAAGATGCAAACTTTGTAAGCAATGATAATTCTTCCTAAAGATGCTACACGTTGCTTTCAAATCTCATCATGGAAGTGCCTTGCTTATTATTCCACCCTAACTGAAAGAGCAATAGCTCTGGGTTTTTTGAGATTTGTTCTTTTTAAAATGGGAAAAAAATGAGGTTTCTTCTGTTTAATATCTGACTTGGTAACAAGTATTTCATTTGCTCTTTGTTGTTTCTCACTTTGCAGTCAACTCTCCAAAACAGTCTGAGAAGTATTTTTTGAACAGGTGCACTTACAGAAGAAATCTTAGGAGACAGTTTAAAAACATTTTGTAGCTGAAATATTCAGAGGTGCAGGGGAAAAAAGGGAAAGAATATGAAAACACCTGTCTCTCAGTGAGAAGTTTTACCTAAGCTTATAAAACCTTGTGAAGATAATGAGATAATGAGATGTGAAGTACAACCTGAGGGGATAGAAAGCAGAAGCCAAGTAACAAACGCTCAATGTTCTTATTTTAAAGTATACATTTATTTTACAGAAAACCAATGCAACCACACAGTCTGAGTATTTTTTAGGGGAGATTATCTTTTTTTTCCTACAGTTCATGGAATCTTCTGTGAAAATCTAGCTTTTAACTGGAGGCAACTTTTGACAGGTCAATTTTTAGCTGGACAAATACATACAAATACGCATATTATAACTAATTTCAAGAAATTTAACTCATGACTCTGTAGAAACTAAACATAGAAAAACATGGAACATAAATTTTGATCCTTAATAGATTAAGGCTTAAACTAGTGTTGGCTAGGAAAGGCTGTAGGACTGTGAAATTATATTTGTTGATCTGTTAAAATGATAAGGTAAGACTGACCAAATTCAGTTAAAAACTACATTTAAAGATGCTATTCAAAAGGAACTTGCATCACAGAGGATAACAAAACAATTGGTCTTTAAATATCTCCACTAGAATTGGGTCTCAACTTCCTTGTAACTAAAAAAACATGGGGGGGGGGGAAGAGTATAGCTTGAAGTAGTCAATTCATTAATTCATTTTAACAGGTGAAATCTGAGTGAAGATATTCTAAGGAGAAGTTACTATATGACTAAAGAGGCTGAGAAAGGCTGTATCCCCTTGTGTGAGGTTTGACCTGCTGTGTTAAATGTGATAATGACAAATTTTGTTGCCTTCAGTAGGGCTTTACTCCAGTTAAATTCAAGTTAAGTTCCTCCTCCATCCTTCCTGAGTAAGACAAGTGCTTGGTTTATAAAAATAATAAATGCTAAGAATCACTTGGACTACATTGAAGAACTTAGGAGGAAATTTGCAAGAGCTATCGGTGATGATAAAAATTTTAAAATCTTAAATATTGCCTTTAAAGCAGCACAAGAAGACAGTGACAGAAAGGCTTCAGAATAACCACTCTGCTCACTAGGAAAAAAACCCAGACTGGCTGAGCTGGGAATTTAGTCATGTTTACTTTTCTGCTTGATATCCAAGGGTTCTCTTACTGTGCTTGATGATTCATTTCAGTTTTTAGGTAAAGGTTCATAACGGACAAGAGGGTCCAAACAGTCCCTTTTTTCACAAAAGATATCTGACTTCAATATGGCAGGGGAACATTAAGAACAAGGCCTTTTTCCCAATGGGGGTGTATTATGCTTCCAGTGTCTGTAAAACTGTTGAAAGACGGGTGTGAAATATTTTTCTTTCCTCTTAGGAAATGTTCTTTTCCTGAAACAATACAGGCACAGGACAACTAGTCTTCAATAAATAACTAGCCTTCAATTCACTCCCTTCCCTAAGAGTGTCTGTATTTTTCCTTTTTTTAACACAAATGCTGCATTGTGTAATGAGAAGCATGTTCAAGCTGTTCTCAGAAGTTCAGCATGAGTTTTCTGAATTACTGCAGAGTACCTAAAACCAGCTTTTATAGATCTGATGTTTGGAGAAAGCAGAGGAATAAAGCTCGAAATTACTATTTATCTGAGTAATTTTGTTCTAAGATAAATTAACAAAGTGCAAAGACCAGCTATATAAAATTGTCAGCATCCCATGTGGTGACCATGTGTTAATTAATGGAGGAGACCCACAAATACGAATGTCTTTGCATAGCTTTCCTGTACTAAAGAGCTAGAGAAAAATAGTACTTGAATTAGCAAATTTACACATTGAAAGCAGAGAGTAAAATACCAGATTAGCTTGAATGGGGATGTTTTCTAGTTTATTTTTGCACTTCTGATTACTTCCTTGATTCTGATGCAGTTAATTTTTTTACTTATTTCTTTAATGCAATTAACTAATTTAACTAAGCAATTCTACCACTTTTCTTTTTTAACGCATTCTTCTCTCACCAAGTATTCAAGAGCCTAGACCGCTTGAACGTAGTGTTTAGTGTCACTTTTTTTTTTTTTTTTTCCCCTTGAAAAGTATATCAGGTGCATAATCATACTGGAAAAATACTGAAACACTCCTGATAAACTTACATTGATAAAGGAGTTATATGTCTTTTCCTGTAAATCTTGTATAGGCTGTGAACTTTCAGGAGACCTAAAATGAAAATCAGATAAAAATAAAATGTGAAAAACAAATGCTTTTCTTTAAGTTACCAAAAGCCATTACCATCGAATTTGGTCCTAAAGATGTTTTTTCTGCTGTTGTGGTTGAGGTCTCCTGTTTTCATCAGAGTATAAATGAATTATCTCGTATTTATACTCTTTGTTATCTTTTACTTTTTGTGACTGATACAAAATCTGTTTGGTGGAGAATTTGTCCAATATGGACAATTTTCAGGTTTCCAGGTGTTTACTAGTTTTATTATCTTAAAATGCAGTGTACTAACAGAAGCTTCCTTGAAAGATGCCTGATCTTAGTCAGAAAGTCTCACTGAAAAATGTATAAACATTCAAGATATGTCCTGATTGACAAGTGTGGTTCTTGCCCTGTGGTTTCATACACAAGGTCCCCCAGCATCATTTGATGCTTTCTATAATATTGAGAGTTTGGCCAAAACTCAGCAGACAAAGTAACTGTAAGACTCAGAGAAATAAGTGTAACACTCACTGACTTCAAATTAGTGTTATTCATCTGCTTTCACTGTAAGTTTGCACAAGAGTTTTCCCTAACTGTCTCTGCCTGCCTTGGTAAGATAGTGCAGAGGCAGGGAATACAGGCTAAAATATATTAAAGCTCAGTATGGTCAGCGGATTACTTGCACTTTACTGTAATCCCTTTTATCTGCTGAGAAACACATAAAGAAGCTACAGAAAAAAATCTGTAGCACACACACTAGGAAAGGCCTTATGTCTAGGAAAGGGCAGAAGTCTGAGGATAAATAAGTCGTTTAAACTGTGATTGCAGCTGTCTTAAGTTTCAAAGAATAGACAGTTCCAAAGGCTTAGGAAAATAGATAAGCTTTAATGATCCCCTAACTAGCTAATAGACCCACACTGGCCTGTGAGTAGGAAATAAGCAGTAACAGTATCTGTCCGAAAGGATCTGTCAGACATTTTGCTTAGTGCCAAATGTTGGAATTTATCCTGGTGACAGATTTGTGGTGTCTTTACAGTGCTCCACACTGTGGAACACATTACTGGTACTTAATGTCTGAACTCGAAAACTCCTACAGACACAAATGAGAGTAATACACCCTCCAACATCTTTAATATAGTGTGTGCAGTGGTCTACATGAAAAATGCTGGGTCTCATTCTTGCAAAGGGAAACACTACATTTGGAGATGCTTTACTCTAAAAACAGAGAGACAGAAGTTCTTCTTTTATTGCTTTGGGACATTGGTCACAATTCCGTGTTTACTACTGAAAGTTAAACGGGTATGAATGCGCTACCTAATACATTATTACACATACAGTGTAATATCACATCACATACAGTGATGCACATATAATCACAGTAATATCACATACACATACAGTGTAACATCACATACAGTGATATGGAGTGAGAAATTATGTGGGGTCTGGAAAGTGAGGCCAAGAAGATACATGTGTTATCTACTTAAAAAATAAGAGTAATGGTGCCTTATCCTAATATTTCTTGTAGCACAGTAATCAGAAGTTAAGTGAAGAGTGCCATTTTCTTCATTATATCCAGTGATTTGGTTTATTCCCAAGGTCTGTGGAAAGACTGCTAAAAATGTAAACCACTGACTAGATAAGCATCGTTGGGTGTTATGAGTGGCAGTAAAACTAGAACTTAACGGGCAATAGAGATCTAAAGAAATAACTACATGCAGGCTGTGAGGGAGAATGGGAAATAAGCAGCTGGAGAAACTAGTAAAAGTAAATTTCTGTAGGAAGCCCCAACTTTCGGTCTTGTTGCTCATTTCCAGAGTAGTAACTTTGTCAGTTTTCTGCACTGATATCCTTTTCCTTTGGGGACTCTTTAAAACTTGACTTGTCAATCTCCTTTGAAAAAGTGTGGTGTTGAATATCAAAGGGAGTAACCTTTTGCTGCACTGGTCTCTGATCTGCCCTACTATCACAATCGCAATCTTTTCCCATTTCTCTGCTTCTTTGACGCAGGATGGAAATCCTTCATTTTACGGTTTGAAGGGGGTCGTATTGCTGTATAGTTCTGTTTGAAAAACACAGTCAAAATAATTGTGAGTTGGATCGTAAGGAAAATCCTTCTTTGACCAATACATGAGAACTTCATACAAGGTCAGTAAAGTCATTCTCATACCTAGGTGTGACGAGTCCCAAAGTGTTTAGTAAGAGTTTTGTATACAGCCAGTCAAACACCTGTCTTGCAGAGGTCCCTAAGCAGAATGAGTCTGTGTCAGAATGTTTTGGTAGAGTTCTGATAGTGCTAATAAAATTAGCTGACAAGGATTTAAAAAAAACAAAAAAAATCACCCAAGAAAACACAAAAACTTGACTTGAAATCCTGTTTGAATTTCTGATCTTTCGGTCACATTATATAGCCTTTGGGTGTGTGTATACTGCTGAGAATTGCTTGGAAAGTTTTACTCCTGATGCAGAAGGCTGGGCAGCTGAGATTTCAAGTCGTGTGGAAGTAGACTGGTATTCATCATTGAATGTTTCACAATTTATGAGGGGGAAAAAAAAATAAAATAGAGTCCTTAAGATTCTGGCCTTGAACATTTACTATGGGTGGATGAAAAAGTATATGGCAATGTAGAAGCTTTATTTTATAACAGAAAACTTGCTAGGGTTTCAGTGTATTTGAAGATGAAGTAGAATGTTCTGTGTAACCTGAACTATGTGTCCTTTGGTTTTCAACTGTATTCACAGATGCCAGAGGCAGCTTTTCAGTTCCAGAAGAATACCATTGTCTATTCTTAAGGAAGAGCATTAATTATTGCAGTAAATATATGCTCAAATGCCAGCCTCAGAATGGGGTCTTAAATCAACAGAATTATGAAGCTTTTTCACATTCAAGCTGCCTAAATACTTATGGAGCATCCTTCACAAATCCACGCTGCTTGTTTCTGTGGGCAAAGGAATGCTGATCTGAAAAAATGAAACACTAACTTCAGAGTATTTTCAAACCTTACATCTTTTCTTGGCAAGAGTATAAGTCAGCATACAGAATGCTTGAATGACTGCATAAACCTGAAAATTGGAAGATTAATCTTAAAGCTGGGAGGGGAGAGATTTGGAGGTCAAAAGTGAAACAACACCATATGATTCAATTCATCATTATGTAGTATAAAAAGTGGCCTGATAATAGAGTGAATACTATGAATACTGATGTAACTCTTGTTGACTTTATTGTTTCTTCTAAAGAAAAACTGTATAGTTTACATATATGTTATGAGAACTTTGACGCTGTTTTCTAAATGATAGTTTTCAATGTCTTGGTGTATCTATAATCTTGCAGTAAGCTGTTCTTTTCCTTTTCTTGTTTGATTTTATTGTACTACCTAAGCATGCCTAACTTGGAAGGAGAGTTACCCTAATCATTAAATTTCATTGGCTTCATTGGGTTTGAGTTTTTGGAAGGTGATCTTTCTTTCCTTCAATTTTGTAGCTCCTTGTAGAAGATCAATGCACCGTCTACAAATTTAAAACAACATATGACAATGTTGAATGTATAAAAACTAGGTCTGACTTTTTCTCACGTACTGAGCTTCTGTAATAACTGCTGTAGCTGATGAAAGCTCAGTGTTTTGGACTTTGAAGTCGGTTTTCCCTGTGTGTCCAGTTTACATATTAAAACATGGAAATACTAACAGAAAAATGGGTGAAAGAGCTAGTATGTTCTGTCTTGAGTAGTCTACATGTGTTATACAAGCTGTTTGGAGTACAGTTACACTAGAGTAGAACTGTAATTTAGTTTTGCTAGTGACTGAGTCAGTATTTGTCATTTCTATATGTCTCTATTCAATAAATAAAGTATTCTTGGTTCTTCAAATGTTAGCATTCCTGCTGAGGAAACATTGTAGAGCTATAAATGAACACTTACTGAAATGCATTTGTAAATTACTGACATGTCTTCTGGAAAAATGTTCCTTTATCAGAAAGCAATGTGTGTCACTGGTTGTGAGTTTTCTAGTGAATCAGGCTTTTCTGAAAAACTACGAATTAACGGAAAGTAAGTTCCTAAACACCAAATATTCTGTCTTTCCCACACCTCTGAAACATGTACAGCTTTCATTCTCCAGGACCACTGATTTGTGAGCCCCAAGTTCTAGGTAGCTCTGTGTTCGGGGCTGCCTCAGGGCTCAGAAGCCTCCAGGGTTCAATGTCCTGCCTACTTGGGTTCTGCTTCAAAGATTGGTTTCTCTGGTTGTTTCCAGGCACTGCATTGTGGAAGCTAGAGTTGGATTAACTCCAGGATCCAGCACTATCATAGTGGAACATCCACCTTGTGAGATAAAAGAATAAATAATTATCCTTGGACACAGCCAACGCTGGAGTGGATATGGCCCTAAGCAGCCTAATCTAATGTTGCAGTGGACTCTTCTTTGAGCAGGAGGCTGGATTGGATGTTCTCTGGAGATCCCTTCCAACCCAATTTATTTTCTAATCCTATGATCCACCCTTGGAACTAAATTTGCAGCAGGAAGTGTGGGAGCACCAGCATCCCATGTTGAAGCTGGAGTTGTTGGCTTGGACTCCTCAGCAGGAATATGTGCCAGAAAGTATAGGTCTACAGCTTTGGCAGCTTGGAGCTCATAGCTCAGGTGGGGTCTCAATCATGGCTTAGTGTTATGACGTCTGCCTTTGTAGAGGTAGACTCCCTGGATTTCCTTACACAATTGCAACAATTGTTCTAGCAACTAACTAGAACAGCTTTCTTTTCAGAGTTTTAAAGTTTCCCCAGACATAATTTTTTCTTTAAAAAAAAATCCTTTGGAAATTGAACTGCAACTTTTTCTTGTAAATGACTGCATTTCTTATCAAATATATCAATCCTGACAAAAGTTGGTGAATCAGTGATGATGTAAAGTATTTTATATTTTGCAAAGCCAGTCAGTCATCTACTGAAAGGCTTCACTAGATTTTTCTCTATACTTTTACTACTGATTTTACTATGATTCAGTCAAGGATTACGTAGGTTAGCCAAAGATCTTAATCTTGTAATAACTTTATTTTTGAGTACTTCTGTTGCCTAGGGACTTTTCCTAAACTTGTGTGGGGTTTTTTGATTTTGTTTTTCCTTGAAGAAATTAGTTGAATTAGTAATTCATCATTACCACGTAGATAATTCTGTTTTTTCTCTTCTGTGAACTTGAGAACTTAAGTTTTATTAATATTCTAACTTGCAAAATGTCAATTTTTAAGATGAAATATTTCTCAAATGTGAAAGTCAGGATTATTTATGCTAGACAGTACATGGAAAGTTATGTATCTACTGTAACATCAGCTTATAGTAACCTGATTACTGTAACCATGCTACTGCTAACCATCAAGTTCCTGATGTTATGGCAGATAAAACATTGGGGGGGGGGATAAAAAAACCCTCAAACCCTTGCAAAAATACTTGTACTTAAAAACTTATTAGTTGCCAAACGTATGCTGTGAAGATTAGTGTCAGTGTTTGAAACCTGGGTTGTTGTTTTTTTGTTTTTTTTTTTCTTTTTGGAATGTTACTTAGAATTTGTCTGGATAAGGGATGGAAGACAGCTTTGTCATCGATATGTTCACTTAATTATCTACAAATCAATGGCAGAACATGTCTCAAAATGCAACTGAAGTTGTGCAAGACAAAATATAACTGATTCCTCCTTGATATTTTATTACTATTGTTTCTCTTTCTTATTATTCTTATTTCAGTATTAAAAACAATACAGAGATTAGGTTAAGCAATTGAAAGAAGATGTAGTGCTGTATACAGCTGTATTTCTCTGCTTGCCAGGTCCCTTTCCCTTGCTGCAGTTTTAGTTTCCAATCTTAGGAAACAGTTACAGACAGAGTAATTGTAACCTCTCAGTGGCATTTCTTTTCGTGTTTGTTTCCTGCAATAAAACAGCTTTAATTCCATTCATTTATTCAGTCTGACAGGTGGGTAACATCTTCCGTGCATCATGAGAATGGATAAAACATCTTTTTGCTGGAAGCCTTGCAATCTAGGTAATTTTATTTATTTTAGCATAATAAACATCTAATCCATGGTCAGACACTGCCTGGAGCCTCTTTTTATTTGCAGTGTTGGAAAGCATCTTATTCATACAGTAGCCATGTGTCTCAGATAGAACCTTGCAAGTCCTGAAAAAGACTGTGAGCCAAAAATGACTGCAAAATCAATTTTGCAAGAGGTCTTTCATTTTTGGAAAGGTTGCCACTTATCTGGGCCACTTATTTGAATTGCCACATGTAAGTAAATCCTGGTTTTGAGCTTTTAAGCTGACCATCAAAAGAAATTAATCAAAAAAGAAATTATGGGAGATCAAGGTAAGTGTCAAATTGAAAGTCTTTGAAGTTAAGTATTGAATACTGGCAATTTAGGAAATGTTGATGCTGACATAATTGTGTCTTTTCAATGGTAAGTGATAAGAGTTATACTGTTCCTTAGCTTTTTCAGAGCTGGCTGACGCATGACCTTAAAATTACCTGGTTTTTACAAAAGCTTTCACATGAATCCTCTTGAAATGAGTAGGAACAAAACTACTTTCTAAAGAATTTGGAATTGCTGTGTTGTTTTTGTTTCCATAATGACTCAGATTCACAAGAAAAGATCAACAGGCCTTGTTTACTTAACTGATTAAACAAAAATGGTGATTATCCCTTTACCTGGGACTCTTCAGTTAGTAGCTGGGCATCACCAACCTACTTTAGTCCATTTGGAGTGAAGACCTGAGACCCAGTCTGCCAAGACTCAAATATCAAGTTTCTCCACCCTGGACTATGCTTCATGTACTTTTTTGGTGAGATGGGCTGGCTGTTGGCTGTCAGATCTATTGGCAGTCAGATCACATGGGTCTCTCCCTGGTGGTCATCCTCCAAACTGTGATGGAACAGGGCAGCCACCACTCGTGAGGGCTGCTTCTGCTAATACTGGAAAGATGAAACCCTTTTTGGCCCAGGTGGAGTCGTTTCCTAGGAAAGCTACCTCCTTTTGATCGTAACAGGCAGTTATTCTGTGATGCGTTATCGCACTCCTCTTAACACCTCTGCCAGGTGGTGAGTGTTTCAGGAAGGAACTGGGTGGTCTGCAGGTAGGTTAAGTAATATGAACTCGCCTCCTTGTTGAATCATCTTTTACCAAAGCTTCCACATAAAAATATAAAGAGCAAGACCACTTCTGTACAGATGTATAGTGCCCTTTCTGCATCTCTTACCTGGGTGAGCAAAATCTCCCACCTGGCCACCAGGTGGGGGCATTGCTAAGATATTGATTAATTGGCAACTGCATATCACGTCAGTGCATCATTTGCCTGCAAAAACCACCTCCTCTGTCTCTTATTCCAAGTTTTTTCTAAATATCGCATACACTATGATAGATTAAATACCTAATCGCCCATTGATTTGGTATAACAGGAAAATACTCTTAAGAAAACACCCAATAACTTGATAAGATTTCAAAGAATTGCTTCAGGTGTAAAGGCAGATTTTGGTTTGGTTTTTTTTTTTTTTAAGTTTACTGGATTGTTGTTTCTTGGTTTTGGTTCCCACCTCTCACTGTTGGACATGAAAGGCTGGATGGATGCTTTTTTCCTTATCACTTTTATCATTAATTTATCAGACGCTTCTTTGGCAAGCATTACAAAAGTCTGCTTTTTATTGCATATGAAAATACAGTGTAGGTTGTGTTTTCATTTGATAGCTGCCATCAGTTTTCATGATAGGTTAAATTATTCTACTATGTTTCATGAAGAAAAAATGTTTGATTGCGTTTTGATTTTGTTCTGAGTCCTCTAAGGCAGCTGAACAACTAGGAAAATTCCCTATGAGCTTTAAAAAAATATGGAAAAAAATTAACAAGGTTTCAAGTTAAGTTATATTTAGAAGTTGATTTAAATGTATTATTGGGAATTGTTTTTTTCTATTTATAAACTAGGAAAAGATGTAAACCTGTAAAATCCGTGATACCTCATTGATGTAAATGTACATACTGTTCTACTAGATTGAAACTTTCAAAACGTAACTTTGAAGTAATGAATTATGGATTTCTATGTAGGAATATATAATATATGGTTACTTAGAATGTTTTCTAAAGATTTCTTTCTCTTATTAAGACTCTTCTTACAAAATAACCTTTATGTGAAGATATATAACTGCATGTTTCTAAATAAAATATAGATTAAATGCTTTTCCTTATTGTAAGAAAATAACGGATAAGAGGAAAAGAAGAGTTCGTTTACAGAACTGTGATGTTACTTAGATAGAAGTTGGGCAATTTTTAGGCTGACATTAATTCATACAGAGACTGTAATCTTTATCACAAGAGATAAGATAGAAAGAAAATGTCCTGTGGTTTGCTGACCTGATAAAGCAAACAGATTTGATGAGAAGCAGCAGAATGAAAACAGATAAGAGCTGCTTTATGGGTCTCTTTGTAGCACTTCAATAAGGTAAAAGAGCACCAAAAGATGCCTTTAGAATTTTAGCTTTTTAGTTGTGGTGTAGTGGGGTTTTTTTGGTTTTGTTTTTTTTTTTTTTTTTTTTTTTTTTTTTTTTTTTTAAAAAAGCATCAAGTTCCCTTTTCTGCACCTCCTCAGGCAAAACATAGATTACCATAGTGGTAATGTTATGAAGATCTAAGGTGGCGATGAAGTTCTTACACACCCCCTACCCATCTTACTGCTTTTCAAAAGAGATAAGTGTCATTATCCTTATTCTGCAGATGAGAAAACAGGAGCAAAGGGGGATCTATTTGCTAAAGTTAATTTTTGAATGCTAGAGATAGGTCTTTCAGTTTATTTGAAAATAAACTTTTATTCCTTGTACTGAGCTGCATTCCTTTTCAATGGGAAAAAGGTGTAATAAAACAGTAAAAAATTTTTTTGTTGTTGGGGGTGGGGACAAGTATGCAGAATAACTTTTCTACATAGAGACCCATGTTTCTTATTTGAAAACTTTAATTTCTTAAGAAACAGGTGGGGAAATTGAGGGCATAGTCGGTTCTTTACCAATTTGTCTTCCCACTCTGAATAACACTTTGGAGTCTTCAGAGCATATAAATTCAACCACTTAGTCAAGCTATCTTTCTACAATTTAATTCTGCTCCCTCCTCATGCAAGTTGTCTTTTGCCTTTGAATTTCTGTTGTACTTTTAAATTTTAGCCAATTCTCCCTTTGCTTTTGATACCCACTGACATGTACAGCATATATGCATGTGTGTAGAGATAATAAATATATATGTTCTGTATATATTCTCTGTGAAGGTGACTGGGTTGCTATCTGTATATCTAATCCTGTCATCACAAACTGGGGGGGGTTTGTTATCATATCAGACAGAAAACCCTCATCTGGTTCATCTTTTGGCTCTGATATGTAATTGATATATATAAACTTGTGAAATTTGTTAAATGTAAGTTGTCAGAAAATATTTCCCCTGTAACCTTTCTGTATCAGATAATGTATTTTAAACAAGTGGGTAAGGGACATTAAGCAAGGAGATATACAGAGCAAATAATGCACATAGTTATGCTGAGCTCTATATCACAAAGTTATTAAGATGCAAATTTGTATTTTGAGGAAAGATAAAGGTCCTTAATGTGTAAGACAAGTTGATGATGTGATCTGCAGCCCATGACAATGGTCCATAACCCAGTTTAATATCAGACCCTGGGATAATATTAAGGCATTGAAGGGGGTTGGGAAAATACATAAAAGAAATACCAAGTAAGTAAGAAATAAGCTTAAGTGTAAGCAGTCATGCCTTTCAGGTCAGAATGTCCTGATGTTGTTTCAGGGGTGGTGTTGATTAAATTCATCTGACTTGACGTTTTTCCTGCCATCTACAAAATCCAACAGTCCCAAATCTCTACCTCCCACACTTGCTTCTTTCTTTCCTGATCTGCAGATTTCTGCAACTGCTATTTTCATTTTAAAGATTTGATTTGATTTGATTTTAGTCTCTTTTCTCTCTTGGTTTCCTCTGAAAGCTAACTACAGTGCAGCATCAGCTTGTCATCTGCTGGCTTTTCTGGAGAGGGCAGTGGTGCTCATGCTTGTCCTCTAACTGACTCTTGTTTACTGTGCAGGTCCTCCCCTTACCTGCTGTGCAGGTGGGAGACTGGATCATAAGGGAGAATACAAATGACAGTGGTAAATCTAAAATGGGATTCCAGGATCCAGCTACACAAATTATTTTCATGGAATAGGTAGGAAAGCAAATTTGTAACAACAGTCAGAGTCTTCCACACTTTTGTATCTATTCCCAGGCATCAGTAATGGAGTGACAGGTAATTTTTAGCAGTTAATTCCATTTGCTCCCTCAGAATTCGTGCAAGTCATTATTCCTTAGACAGAACACAGGGCCAACACTTTGCAGTGTCAGCTGCTTCATCCCAATTGCGAAGAAGAGTTTCAGAGAGATTTTTTTTTTTTTTTTCTTCACATATTAGAGGTCCTTTGCCTCTGATTTTTAAAAGTGTATTTATCTCTACCTATATTTTTCTAGATACCCCTCCTCTGGCACTCACATGCTAATTGTATTATTTTTCCCCACTTCTGAAAATTATTTGTGATCAGTCTGTGCAGTAGAAGTTATCTTGAAAAACCTCATTCCAAGAGCAGTGTATCTTGATTTCCCATGTGTTTGTGTCTTGCGGATAGTTTTTGTGTTGTCTGAGAAGGCATTTTCTGACAGAAGTATTTTTCCTCTGATTTCTAATAAATAGTCTGGTACCATCAAAAATTTGAGCTTGTGCTGTAGCCTGTGAAGTCACTTTCCACGGCTTAGGTACCTGTTTTGCAAAAAGCCATAGAAATATAATGGTTTATTACTTGTAAGAATTATTTGGCCAGTTTGAAATTTAGCAGTGAAGTTACAAATGTCTTGGGAGAGAAACACAGAGGCAGTCTGACTCACTAGGCGTTAGTTTCTAAGAGGCTAAGCTTAAAAAGGTTTGACTGTTCTTGATTCTCTGTTGCAGCTGGCTCTGGCAGTTTGCTATGTCTGAAATGGTAATAGAGGAGAAGGATTTTTTTTCTCCTCCCCACTCCTATAACCTCCATGTCCCAGACAGCTCCTGAATCCTCTTCTGTTCCTTTGAAAGGCAGTGCAGCATCTCAGAGTTTTAGCAGGTTGCTCTAACAATCTCCAGGACATGGCTGAAGGACAACTGAATAAACAAGCCCTAGAACAGATCCTGAGGACCCCCTTGCAAATCACCTAAATGAAGCTGCTATAGTCGATAACACTGCAAGAACACATTTAATTAGCACACAGATTAAAATCAGCAAATGAAGCTCAAACCAAGACCAAGGTGGCCAGGAGCTTAGGAAACCAGAAGAGGGGAAGCACCTTGGTGCCTGAGTCACCTAACGGTTTAGGACCATGCATAAAACCTAGTGAGGGATAGTGCTCTTCTGCTGTCGTGAACATCCCAGACATTCACTGCAGACAAAATTTGCACCCCAAGTGCAGCAAGATTACTCCTGGCTAGAGATTGTTACAAGATGAAGCAAGATGTAATGAAGGGAGGGATGAACAGGGGGGAGAAAACCGAGAAAAATGGTACCATTTTTCTTTATTATAAGGTTTCGTTAAAAAATAATTCTAAAATTAGCTGAGTGTATGTCTGAATTGTTTTGCTCAGACCTAAGAAGTGATTTTTTTTTTTTTTTTTTTTTTTTTTTTTCAGAGCTGTCATGCAGATAGTCAGACACGGTACAAGAACTTTTGGGAGCAGACAAATAGGAAAAATAATAACTTTCTTCTTTTTCCCCATGGACATTTCAAATGCCCAGAATAAGCATTTGTGACACATGCAGCCATTCCTAAAATTAAAGACTCATTAGAGCTGCAGATGAAATCTACTAATTAAATGGTTAGTTGTAAGTTTATTTTTAACATTCTTTTTATTTTGCTGTCCACAAACCAACACAGTTAGGGTCCCTAGATTACCAGTGCTGTAGATTTCTAAAGCAGCCATCTTCCCTACAAAGAACTGTACTATAAAACTTATGTTTGCTGTTTAAGATATATATTTTTTTCATCATTCCGACCAAAGGATCTACTGACACTGGACGATGCTGTTTTCACTTTTCATGTCTGTACTCTTTTCTCTCTGGAAAACCTTTACTCTTTCTGTTGCTAAGAGAAAAAGCCCTGTTGCCAGGGAACAAGTGTCCAGCACATATTGATGTATCCTCTGTCTGATGTCAAAAGCATCCCTCCTAAATGTTTTCATGTGTGTACAAGGGATGAGGGTTACACATGAGGGAAAGGAAAGGTGGAATTGGCCAGCCTTTCTTGGTGATGTTCAAAACCACCCCCAGATCATTAACTTTTTATCCAGCAGTCCTAATTTCAGCTATTTGTTTTACTTTCTTTTTTTTTTCTTCCCCATAGGCCAAAGAAAAGATAACACACCAGGCTTAAAAGTTGATTTTTTTACTTTACCCGTTTAGAAGTGAAATTTTTCCTTTCATTTAAAAATCAGTCTGATCCTAATGTTACATGGTCAGGACACACAGGAAACCTTCAGGAAAAGAGCAGCCCAGGGTTTGGCTAAGCCAGATGAGGCTGAAATTTGTTGCTTATAGATCCACTCTTGAAACTATGGGCATCCATGTCATTGCTGAGGGCTACCATGGTCTCTGTGGCATGTGCCTGGAGCAGCAGGTAGAGGCGTTCCCTATGTAGTTAGACTGTCCTTAGCTTTTCTCCATGGTGTAGAATTAAACCTTTCAGTTCACAACTTGAAGCCTTTTGGAGCTAGACAGCTGGCAAGGTGTTAAGTGAAAACCTCCTGGGGGAGGAAGAGGCAGTCCCTGTGCGATCCTATAGTCTGAGCTGTGTGTGTATTGTCAGTGGCCAGCAGTATATATTACCAGCATATGGGAAGGACACCTCCGGAGTGCAGAATACTTCCCTTGTTACCGTCTTCTCATTAGACATCCTCTGTTAAGGATGCTTTGGGACCGGCTTTTCGTAACTTGCATGTTTCATCAGCACATTTAAGAAAGGCTTCAAACATATCAGTTGGTGCTTTTTAGGTTAGTTAGCCCTGAAATGGTTTGTGGCTGCAAGTAACTTCGAGATAGGATGGTAATTAAATGTAGTTAGATAAAACTTTGTTTGAGAAGTTTGTGAAAGCTAAAGTTTTAAAAAGCTGAAGAAGTTGAAAGGAAGTGTGTAACTGTTATAACAGTGCTATCATAATGTTTGAATAAAGTATGCATTTGGTAGACTTCGTTATATTAGGACTTTACCCTACCATAAATAGGTTATTGACCTAAATTGGCATTTCTGTTGTCTTAGAAAAAAGCAGAAGAAAAAAATAAATAGATTCAGAAATAATGATGTACAGCTGTGTGCTTGTATGCTCTCTGCAAAGCCTCTGGATTGGGTCCTTATATGGGAGAGTTGTATCCAATGACTTCTACTGTAAAGAATGCTTCAGTTCCTCTGGTCATTCATCCAAAGATCATCATGAACAGAAGAGGAGAAAATGGTTGCGTTTCTCCCAAGGTATTCAGCAGCTAGCCTAAGCCTAGCATTGGTCAGGAAACAACCAGAGAAAGCATTTGTGAGTTTCTTTTCTTGCGTTGCTGTTTGCTGATTTCCAACCATAAACAGTTTTCCTTTCCCATTTCAACTCTGAACCATTTTAAAAATGGTCTTTCTCATATTTTTGTTTTGTTTTTGAGCATCAAAAACTAACTCACATTTTTGGAGGTCTTTTTTTCTTTTACTTCTCAGAGTTGCATGATCCAGCACCATGCTGGACATCACTGTGTTCTGGTCAAGCTTTTTGGCTTGGCAGAGTGGTGCTGTGGAGAACTAGTTCAAGTCGAAGCCAGTAGTGGCATGCCAGTGGAGGGAAGCAGCTAGGTGTACTGCATCGATGCTGACTAGCACGCTTTTACCAGCGCTAGTGTTTGGAACTCAGCTTCACAAACACAACCCCTGGTTTAATTCAACTTGTAAAGCTATTTCTGCTTGGAGAAATATGAAAAGGCAAAGGTGTTTCTAATGATAAGAAATACCCATGGACAAATCAAGATGATTAGGGAGTTTTACTTGCACCTGCCTTTATGTTGAACTCTCTCTCTACTGGGGAATTGTCATAAATCATAAAAGCCACTGTCCTATTTTTGAGTCTTGCAAGACTCAGCTATGCTATCTCACTCTGCTATGCTATCTCACTCACCTATGCTATCTCATTCATCTCTCAAGGATTAAGATTACAGCCAGATGTCCTCCCCTTTCATTTTAGAAAAGAATGCAACTTGCAGAAAAATGTATTCTTTATCTTGTCTTGGTAGAGCTGTGTACAAACAACTCACGTTTTCCTCAGCTAATTGAGTTTATTGAAAGGGTAATACTGAAAAATGGACTTTTCATAGATATGTTATTATTCAAATTTTAAACTATTAACTATTTGTGATACTCAGATGAGGTTTCTGTACTGTCTTGCCCCATACAATGAAAAAAGGTTGTCCAAAAGTCTTTTGTAGGGAAGAGTTGCATACATACTTTTTTTAAAAAACGGTTGCTTTTCTAGGAACTCACAGAAAACTGGAATTTGTTTTCATGAACCATACTCTGTGGGATGCTTGACATCCTTTTACATTTGTATAAAGCAAACAAAAGGAATGTGGATATGAAACAAATTCATTTGCAGTTTTGAATGAATATTCATTGTGTTATTCACCCCTCAGTAGCATTTCACACAGAATCAAAGATTTTTCAGTTTAGGTAATTCTGATGACTACTGAACAAGAAATTGTTTCCTACTTGTAAATCCAATTTGTCTGTTAAATAGTTTACTTGTTTACCAGGTTGCTGTTTCCTGTGAGTTGTTATTTAGTGGCATGTCAGTATCATAAAAACAGTAAAAGTTAGTTGAAATTAATTGTGTTTTGCTTGAGCTCTTCTTTAAGAAAACATTTTTCGCAGAGATGCCCTTTATTTGTGTATTTACATAAAAGTTAATTTTGTTATGCCTACACAGCCTTGCTTTAAGGTGATTGAAATTGGTAGTAAGGTAGTGAAAAATAATAAACAAAACTGGCTTTACAGTTGGCATTTCCCTTTATAATTTTGGATGCAGTTCTGCCTGGTGTCACACACAGTATTTTGCTCATACAAATAAGCAAACCTACCCTGTCTCAGCAATTCCATTGCTGAAATATTGGAGAAGATACCTAGAGAAAATGCATTTAGGAGCTTTTCTCGATACACAAACCCATTTTTATATGACTGAAATTGCTTCGATGATTTTTATTCTACAGCATAGTTGTTAGTGATAGACTTATGGACCACCCACTGAAATAACGTATTGCAGGGAAGGTTTAGGCTATGGAGAGCTGTGCCTTCTAATAGCATGGAAGCGTATTTGAAAGTACGTTTTAGGCACAGAAGCTTTGCTTGCTCAGTGATCATAATAGAGATGATATAGAAGTTTTGCTTGCTCAATGATCATAATAGAGATGATGTAAACTTTCAATGTTAATAGTGACTGAATATCTTAAAGCAAGTTTGCTAATGTTTTCCTGTAGATTATTAACCTCTCCTATAAAGATTCCATAGTAATACATTCTCTTACAGATATATTTCCTCATAAATTTAAGACATGGTCAGGTTTCTGGTGCAGGCTACTATGTTATAAATTCTCAAATTAGTATCACCAAATATTCATTGTTCCTGCTGAACTTCAATACTGTCTAGTGATTATTAAATATTTTGCTGCTTCTCTTAGCATTGCTGATTGTTAAGTGACATTATTTGTTGATTAGTGATTTTACTTTCTTAATTAATGTCTCTTCGGGTAGAATTTGAGATTTTAAGTTGCAGATTTAAAGAGGCCATGGGAGGAATGAAACTAAACAAGGTCTATTTTCTTCACAGGAGCTGGAGATTTCTTTATATAGATTCTACTTTTTGCTTTTCATTTAGAAACAAATCCAGATGAAACAGGATTGATATATTGTTATGCTTACTTTTTTTTTTTCTTTCTTTTTTCTTCTAAGCCTTGGGAAAGAGATCTTGATTTCATGATTTTATAGAAAGTTAATTGTTGCTACTGGACTATTGAGAGACCACTTAATAAAATAAACCAGGAAGTCTATAACACTTTTAAGTTCTATATGAAAAACTATTTTTGATGAAGGTGAAAAAAACCTTTGGACTATTCTGGAAACAGGTAGAAAAAAAGCAAAAAATTACACTTTTCTTTAAAGAGAATGCTAAATTCTTATCTTCCAAAGATGATTATTCTGAAGATAATATTTCTTATATTTGATGATAAATGGCTAATATGAAATGTATTGTTAACATTTGTTTACATTATCTCGGAAACACTCTGCATTGTAAAATTTTTGAAGGTGACATAATTGACAGATGGAAGTAGCAACCAGCCGTAGGTCCTGTCAATGTGTGGATCTGCTTTGCTAGGACTACTGAAATGACAGATTTCAACATGCCTTGGCATACAACATGCTATGGATGATTGGCTTTCCTAGGCACAGGGTACAGTTGACCCAGTAACCTGTAAAGTTTGACATGGGGTTTTGCACAGTGTCCTATGAATGACTGACCTAAACGTAAACAATATGCAACTGACCCGGTCACCTATGCATGTTAGCAATATGTTGTCACAGTGCTAGTGTGATATTTTATATATTAAGTCAGAAAAGTGTCCTAAGAGCTTGTTTCTCCAGCAAAAGTCCAGAGCCCATCTCAAGCCCGGTGAAGCACATGTGAAACCATTCTCCTGTGCTAAGTCTGGGTGCCCATTAGCTAAGCTATTACCTCAGTTTTAGAAATGTTGGGATCTTGTGAAAATATCTTGTTGTTGTTGGGCCAAGAGATCGCTTTGTTGTAATCAATGCCTTTCCTTCAGTCAGTTCAGAGTTACCTGCAGATACGGTGATTCTGACAGGGGTTTTTAAAATGGAATTAGGTTTTGCTTTAGGATTTTGTTGTTTCTGATGGGTTTTACCTCAGTTTACCCATCATTACACTTTGCCCTCAGCTGCTAACAGAAACTTGACTGTTAATGCATTGCATTTAACATCAGCTCAACTCTTTAAATTGAAGTTTCAGATTTAGCTTAGACTTTGACTGACTTGTTTTCATAGTGATGGGGCACAGCTCACTCCAATGCAGCATGGCTCATGCTCCTTGCTCAGTGCAGATTCTGGCAGCGTGCTGTGCTGTGCTATGTCATTACCAGCAACCAGATTCTATGACTGCTTTGTGGTGAAGTCTGTGGGTAAGACATTTGGGTATATAATAGTAAAGCTGTAGGGAAGTGCCTCTGTTTCTGCAATGCCAGCAGTTGTTTACTGAGCCTGATGTTGGGTCCAAGGTTTGCTGATCGCAGGGGACATTTCTGGGCAGAATGAAGGAGGGTTGCATGAGATACCAGGATTTTCCCTTCATGACAGAAGGATAGCAAGGGACACTTTTGAGAACAGAGCAAATGAAAGCAAGAAGAAAAGCTTGTTCCTTGACAGGTTTTTCAGGGTGCAGGGTGCCAAGTTACAGCTGTTTTGTTTCCCTAGTTCGTTTGGTTGTGGTTGACAGGTTTGTCCATTTTTCCTTTTCAGTTTAAACGAGTCAATAACAGACTTCAGCAAAAAATGAAAATTGCTCAAAGAAATGACTATTGCTCTGATAATCATCTCTGTAAATTCTCCCTTTTAAAATTCAGAGATTGACTTGTGGTCTCAAAAGTCTCTTGCATTAACTAGAGATGTAGCTGTATAGGCATCTCAAGTACTGACAGTGCTCTGCTTTTAACGGTTTACCATCAACTGATGGCTGTGTAACCTTCTACAAGTGGGTGGAAAGAATGAGGAGAGTAACACAAGTAGGAGGTGAAGAGAAATTTGTCACTCGGTTTCTCCTGTTACTTTGTTTGTCTGTTTAGAAACACTAAAGCCAATACATAGTGCTTTCTGCATGGATTGAGAACTGCTTTTGGTACAAGAAAATGATAGTGGCTAAGAATATATAGTCTTGATTTAGAATAAAAGAAATATTTTTTAATACTTGCTCAGGAGCATGTTATCAGTGTATTTTGTGTGTGTACGTATAAGTAAAAAGAAAAAAAAAGATAAATAAAACCGAAATCACCTGATTCACTTAATAGTGTGTAAAACTTGCCTCACTGGAATAATTAGTCATATTTCAATATTTCTGCTCTTGAATTAATGTGCATTTCTGCTTTTATTCTCTTCTTTTAGAAGGAAAGCTATGTTAAACATTTGATAAGAAATAGAAAATACAGTTTATAACAAACACGGCCTTTTTACATTTAAACCATTACATGTGGGGATGGGTCGCACCTTGCTGGAGGCCCAAAACAAGGCAAAGGGTTTATACATGGCCTGTGAATCTCTGTAGGATGTCCATGTTGGAGAATGGGATACTACCTTCAGTTGTCATGACTAAAAGATTAAATTCAGAGATATGCTGTACAATGCCCTATGAAACGGCCAAAACCCACTGTATGAGACAGAGGGGGAGAGTAGATTACCTTGAGGGTCTCTTTAACAACCTAAGGGCAATAATATTGTCCTAATGGTAAAGAAGCAAGACTTTAAATCGCTTGTGAGTTTTATGTTTCCTAGTCCAGCATATTGATGGCAATTGATACTCTGCATGGCAGATAAATATAAATAAATTTGAGGACTGAAATACCCCAGTTTCTGTTCTTGGAAAGATTAATCCGTTCTCCAGAAATACTTCCAGGCTTCTATGCAGTGACTTTTGAATTTGGGTTCTTGGAATTACTAAATGATTAGATGGCACCTGGATTATACTCTAAAACTGAAGAGTCTGGAGATTCAGTTTTCTGGGTTTAAGCCAACTTTTCTTTCAGTTGTGTCTCTCTTCTTTCCCTGAAGTTCAGTCTTTTAAGTAATGGAAGCTGACTGTGTATGACAAATTAAGATCATGATAATTGTGTGGAATTGCATTGAAATCAAACCTAGCATAAATTTTTTAAGCACTTGACTGATCCCAAAATATAGTCACCAAGTAAACAGGGGAAGGGAGGAAGACTGAATTACTAAATTTTTGATGGAGTTACCATGATGTCCTGACAGATGTGTTCTGGAGTACATGAAGAAGTATAGGAGTAAAACCGTAAAACCATTGCTGTACTGTTTAGTTTCCTCTGGTGTCCAGAAAATGGATTTAGTCAAGCCATGATTTATTAATTGCACTGGATGAATACTTCCATTCCTGTTATATAAATCCATTAAATAGTTCTGAGATCTTTGAGAAGAAAGTAGGATATGCTAAGCAGTTATCAGGATTTTTTGTTTTTGTTTTTTTTTTTTTTGTCTATAGAGAAAAACTGTCTTTGAATGGTTAGGAGGAATGAGAAGACCTCAGTATCATCATATCTGTATACTTTCAGTTGCCTACTTGGGCAAAAAATTTATGATGAGAGGCAATTGAAGGTGTTTTATTTTAAAGTTTAGTTAATTTTTAACTGAAGTCTCATTACCACTGCTATCATATGTCTGCTATTCTTTGGTGAGCTTGGCATTGAGTAATGCAGACAGATCTTCTGTCCTCGGTCTCTTCAAATCTCATAAAAACCTTTGAAAGTAAGAGTAGGTCCTTTCAGAACTCACTCTCTTCCCCAGAAGGCAAAAGCTTTTTGATTATCTAAAATGTTGTTTTTACTAAGAACTGATATTTTTCAAATACTAAAATACTAACTCAGGTATTTCTACTGAGGGTGTTATTTTTTCAGATAATAAGTTGAATTACTGCACTTCTATGCACTTCATGTTTTGAAGCAAAAGCTACTCAGATGCCTCAGGGTGCACCAGTGACAAATCAGTAAAGTGTTTCTTTATGAATATTGCCACTTTTCATAGTTTTGCAGACAAAAGAAAAGACTAATGATGAGTTTATGGATTAGTCACAGCAACGAAATTTGGTGCATCTTCCAAAGAGAACAGAAAAGCTGAGCAAGATCTTGGAAGCTGACCACCAGGACTGAGCTGGCTACACTCCACTGTGCTTGAGCAACACAAAGAAGCCAAGGAGAAGCCAGCCTCTAGAAACTGGTGGAGGACTTTGGCTGTACACAGGTAAGAAAATAGAGAAGATGAGGGTAGAAATTTCTTACAGACACTGGAGAAATCTAGAGAGCTGGCCAGGTGTCACTTTGGATAATTATGGTAGGGTTCCAGGAAACATCAAGTTTAACATTAACTTATAAAAGTATCAGATCTTCTGAGTGATGTCAGACCAACAAGTTCTCTACAGTAGTTTCTGTGGTTCTGCAAGGCAGAGCAATTTGTATTTCTGATGCTTTTCTGCATCTAGACGTAACCCACATGTTAATAAGTGCTTGTAGTTTTATCTACTATCTGACCAATAAAAGGAGAGGTTTGAAATTTCTTCACAGCACTCCAAACAGACATGCTTTCAGACATGATGAGTGGAAGAACTAACATGTCAGAATAGATGGCAGCTCTCAGACTTCACAGGCTAAATATCTGCTCGCAGCTCTATCCTCATTATAGAGCTGCAAATGGCTAAATACAAAATAATATGTAAAGAAACTGATGATTTTTGCATAAACTACAAAGATGTAAAATGTGTCAGGGTTTTAATTTTTCTTTTGTTATGTATTATCTTTACTTTTTTTGACTTAGCACATTTGAATGTCGTCCTTTGTAACATGGTTACCCTACAGTTTGCTTTGATTATTCAGGCATTTGCATGGATATGTGGCAGAACATGACTCTTAAATGGTTTCCCAAGTTACCATCTGCCAGTTGACACTTTAAGTAACTGTGTGCATTCCCATAGCCCAGCACAGTTATAAACTGGAATACATTATCAGCCTCAGTGAAAAATTTGATACTAAAAAAACCACACAACCAAAAACCTGACCAAACAAAACTCCCTATGCTATTATTTCCTACCATTTTAAAATTTTATTAAGTACATGTTATTTATGTATGAAAGGTATAAGTGTGAGCAGGCATTGTGACCAAGCTGGTGGTTAATGACTGTAAAATCAGTAGAACATAATTGTTTGGCTGTCTCCATACACTTAATTTAGGATGCTGTTGCCTAAATTACTGTTTGATATATTGATGTCAGGCATCTTGGGGTCTAATTCTCATATCTGGATATGGTAATACGTAGTCTGACACAGGGCAGTGGTGTTAAGAATGTAAATCCTCAGAGTGGGCATATCTTCCAGCTGTACTAAGGGTTTTAAAAAAAAAAAAAGAAAAAAATTCTGTTCTTTATTTCGTTATTCATGTTCTTACTTTTGCAAGATAAGAGTGCTCTGTTGGTGATACACCTTTAGTATCAGATGAGCTCTTGGCTGCCACAGGGAGACAATCACCCCAGCACAACAAAATGTAAGACTGTTTGTGCTTATAATGGGATCTCCATGTCTGATATGCTTTGGGTAGAAGTTGTTTCTGGTTTTTTTTTTGTTGTGGTTTTTTTTGGTTTTTTTTTTGTTTTTTTTTTATACTGAGGAGCTCACCATGTAAAAAGAAAGTTAACAATACTTGACCCTTTTCTACTCCACAATTAAGGCTCTCCCATATAGTTCAAACACACAAGGGTAAAACAGAGCAAGTAACTCACTAGGAGCAGAAAGCCTGCAAGGGTGCAACTGTGCACCTCTTGTTCTGCTGCATTTTCCTTTGTAAGGACTATTATAAGATTTCTTTAATAGAATTGTCAGTGTAAATCTCGTGGGTTTTTTTTCCTAATTTTATTTTGGGCTTTCTGATTATTTTTGAGTCTCTTTGTGATACTAGCTTCTGATTTCTCTCCTTCACTCAGGACATTGAAATATTGCTCTTGATATTAACAGACAGTAATTCATTCATACGTTGTCTGTTGTGTGTACTACATATTACCTTGTGCAATTATTTCATTAAAACATAATTATGGGATGTCAACATACCAAAACGTATAGATGAATGAAAATTTCACTTGAAAGTATAAAATATTTGGATTCAGCTGCAGAAAAGTAAAGACTCATTGACTGTAAAAATACCTGACTTTTGGGAATGGTGCTTATCTGCATTAATACTACAAACACATTTTACTTTGAAAAACTCCCCAGAGGGTTCATGAGGCTGGTTTGTTCGCTTTTTACTATAAATCTGGTTGGGCTCAAGGGTTCCCATTAAGCCAGTGTTATGAATACACCCTTCTGGTGAAATTACTGAAAAAGCTTTTCAGATAATATTACAGATATAATTACAATTGAGTTATTTAGGTATTTAAACTAACCTAGATGCTGGCAGAAGTTGAAGCTTTTTTTTTTTTTTTCTTAATGTTGTTGTCTTATTGTTTCTTGCATCACTTTGTGTTTGTGCTGCATTTTGAAAATAATTTTTTGATGCATCTAGAAAGGTTAACAGGGTCCACAAAGCTGAGGCAGCTAACAGCTGGGAGATGAATGAGAGTAGTTTCCTTACTATGTTTTTTCTAAACTACATAGCAGAGGCCTTTGGCTTGGAGGTGTCAAACCTTAGGTCATAGGGTGCTGAATTTTAAACTTCTGGCTTTAAAAATATGAATGTGACATGAGTTAAAGCTCAGTTTTGGTGTTTAGATGTTAACTAATTCAGAATATACCTCATAAAGATAAAACTGACATGTGAGATAATCCTATATGTATTTAACAAATGGGAACTGTTTTCATTTGGGAAGTGAAATTTACAGAAAGAATGTTCCTAGTATTTAGCTGAAAATACTTGCCCCAAAGAAATTTGTTGTTCATTTGACAGAGCTGCAAAGGTACAATAAACCAGAGCTGAACGAAACAGTTGGATTTCTTCCAAGAAACTTACAAATATATTGGAAAAATTGAATATGTAGCAAGAAGTATAAGAATGTATTAAATTCAGTTAGTAGGATAATTTAATAAATTTCTAGTGTAATGAAAGAGTAGAATGCTCTTTTTTCACCACTTTTATTAACATGACTGATCTTTACTCATTCATTTGATGCTGGTGTTTTTTCCATTAATGAAATGATTCCTGTGGTACTACAGTATTGGTAGGATACCTAAACCTGTGAAGAACTGAAAGCCTGCAATAAAACCACAGAAGACAAATACCAAGACCAGTGTAAGGCTGATGCATTTTCCTTTCTGAGTCCTCAGTTCTCCTCCTGAAACTCTGCTTTTCAGTCCACACATAAATATGCAAAGTTCTTGGTCTATCAGTATGATTTAAGTGTAAAAATTTGTGTTAAAAGTAATGGACAAAGCAAGATCAAATCCATCTGTTGTTGCATCTTGCAGATGTAGCCATGTCATCCATAGAAATTGCTCCTCATGTGCAGAGGTTGGGCAATAAGATGTGACATTTAGGAGGAGATGGTCACATCTTAACAGCAGGAACTTTGGCAATGGACAACAAGCTTGGAGCAAACTGAAGACAAACTCATGAATGGGGACAGTTATGCCAAACTCTTGAGAAATTATTTTAGGAATTTTTTTTTTCAGCATACTTAAATACATGTATAAAACAAAGCAATTTATAAACTGAGGTGAGTTAGATGAATAGGAACACTTATGTCTGTAACTCAGTGTTTTCTGTCTGGTTTTGTATGAAAATAGGCCTACCTTGGCCTATTTCTAGCATTAAACTTCTCAGATAGCCTTAGGATGTCTCTCGTCTGCATGTCAAGCCTCAGCACTTGAGGTCAGCGTTCCAGCTCTGGCAATTTGGGCATGTCAAGTGTCTCAAGGAGTCCCAGCACTCCTCAGAGCACCGTGCAAATGTACAGACCAGCCAGGACTGAGATCTGAGAAGGGGTATCTCCTATTTGCTTCCTGTTCAATTAAGTTAGGCTGATAGCTGGGGCTTTCATGTTTCCCAGGAGCAGAGAGCTAAACTGCTTTTGAATAGTCTCTACCAGGGACTGGTACAGCCAGCCAATGAAAACCACTTACAAACAGCACAATTTCACAGTAAACTGAGTTTGTGTTCTGCATCAGTGTAACAGAGCTAATATTTTCCAGAGGACTTGTTGTTTTAAAATAGTTTGTATGATCCCCCTGTTTTCAGAAGGCTGTCGAGTAATTTACTCTGGAGACAGAGAGGAAAAGTAAATTTTTGATGTTAGAAAGTAATTTGCAACATGTAGGAGCTTATCTCTTGATTGAAGATTTGGGGTAGACACAAATTCATAGTTTTTGATCGCACATTTCAAGTTCAAATGGTAAAGGCACATCCAAGAGGTTGCAACTACTGACTGTCTCTCTGTCCATGTGAACAGCAACATGGCAGCAGATGCTGCACTGGTACCTTTTTGGCAAGTACTGGGGGCTCTTCAAAAGTAAACAGTAAACAGTATTAAAGTTGGAGAACAATGTTATTCTCCTGTTATAAATACTGTTTATAATATTACATAATTAATAATAATACTGTTTATAATACATAAATCATACAATTTCCAAAAATGCTTCCTATATGTATCCAACTAATTTTTGTTTCCACTAAAACATATTTTTATATTATTATTACCTTAGTCTCTTCTCTAGCGGGTGTTCTGATAAGCTCTGTAAAGAAAGCAGAAAATTGGCTCAAGACTAGGGAAATAAATAACTCAGTCAAATACAACTTAACAAATAAGTCAGAAAAGATGTTCTAAGTGAAATTTTCAAAGTGGCTTTTGAATGACCATATTAATTAATGATCGAGACCAAGTATAACCCATTTCCTTTCACCCTTACTCTATTACTAGAATCAAGTGGAACATCAATTTCCACTAGAATGGAAATTTCTAGCTGCTAGAAATCACTGAAAGCTCCCCAGTTTTTAACCAAACTCTGTTGCTAGAAAGCTTAGTTCACAGAACAGTGATTTAGACAGACTGAGTGTACAAAAATGGGCAAAATGAATTAAACTGGACGTTTTAATGTCACTATATTTTTATAGTTGTTATTTTTACTTTTAACTGCTTTTCCAGTGTATCTTAACATCAGTCCAAGTCTGTGAGCAGAGCAGGCAGGGAAATGTCATTTTATTTCATGAGAACGTGAGCTGTCAGGGATTCTTTGAGCCTTGGCCAGCCTAGAGACAGCCAGTAGGTAGAGCTTCCTCAGTAACCGTTCTCCTGGATTCACTTATGGAAGCTCACCAGTGAGTAGCCGAGAACCTGGCTGTTTTCACTGTGACTTTCCAGCAGCTGCCAGTGCAGAAACTACCAGTCAAGCCAGTTTCAACCCCCAGCTGACAGTCTGGGGTTCCTTGCTCCATGACCACCAGGCCAGTAGGTGCCTGAGAGCTCCAGCGTTTCTATTTTCTGCTAGCTGTAATAACACGATTCTTGGACAGATGCATGCAAATAAGTTGGTAAAATTAACCTGTCTCTAAAATATCATTAATGTTGTCAATGAACGGTTTATCACTATGTAGGTTTCTTTGTTTCTTCTCTGATAAGGTCTGAAAATAAATTAAAAAAATTAATTGGATTGTTGTGGTAGCATAAGCAGCTATGGAATGCAGGGGTTGCTGGCTCCTGACAAAGTTGCAGTACGTTGCTGAAATTCTGCAGTTCAATGGCAGTGGACTCTGTCAGTCCCAGAATGTAATGACGGCCTGTAGCTCTGAAGGATACTGAGGTATAAAAGTGATTTTAAAATGGGATGGTTATGAGACACCTGACAATGACAGATCGAAAGGTGCCATTAAAGCTATTTAAAGGAAAAAGCAAATAAGAAAATCAGTGATATGTGGTAAAGCTTACATACACTTGATTTTTTTTAATAAGTTACTGTGTAAGCCATTGATTCTGAACAATAACTGTGATGCTGCTTTTGGAGAAAATAAAGTAAATGTGATTACTGCCTGAAGTCCTCCTCAGAGGCATTTTATTTGGTAATAGTTTAAGCATAAGCTAAAGTGGTTTTCTAATGGATAATACAATATATCTGACCTAACAGTAAGAAATATAGCCATTATCAGTCATCCAAAAAATAGTCCTAACAAAGAGGTATTAGACTACTGAAGGATTGTTCTGGGAGGTTTTTTCCTTAAAGTACACTTGAATATAATATTTTTTATGATATCTTTCATTTAGACTCTCTGAACAGTCCTCTGGAGCTGATAAAAAATGGAAGCAGGCAATGGAGATGTCCTGCATTCAGATGGCAGAAGGCAGCTAACAAAGGGAACTGCCACAAACAGTGATGGGATGATTTAAACAAAACCAGAGGAATAGCACGATATAATGAACTACATTGGACTGACGAATGATGCACACTGGTGCATGCTGGCAAAGAAGAATCTGGCAATTCGAGTGGCTTCTTTAAGGGATTCTGTGTCCTCCTCCTTGAAGTTTTGCCTTAGCTTCTCTTGACATTGTCTTAAGAGAAACAAAACCGTATGACTAGAAAGAGACTGGTGTTCTTCCTGGAGCTTGGCTAAAAAAAAAAGCAGTAAAGATAAAGTATTTCTGAAATGGTTAAGGGGTCATTTCAGGAAAGAGTAAAGGGGATTGATATAGAGCTTAAATTTACAAATCTACACAAGAGGCATCTTGCATCCAAACACTGACTCAATTACATCTGTAGCTGAAGGAATGAATTTTAGCAGAAGCATTGAAATACACCACAAAAGCTATTTTTTTTGTGTGTTTCAAAACCTTACTTTTCTTCTCTAAGTAGTGCTCTGGGAAGTTGAGAACTGGGATAAAACCTAAGTGTGTAAACTGTCGACAAAAATCACTTCATGCACCTGCTCAAATATAGCCACAAATAGGGTGGGATTTGACTGTGGCTTTAAGGATGTAGTCAAACTCAGTAAGAGAACGATATGTTTTTATTCCCCTTTTCATCCATTATTTTTCTTTCCTAGCTATGGTTTTCTTCCCATGAGTTTTATCCAGCAGCTTCTAAGGCTACCACTTTTTTTTTTACCAGACATATATTTTTTAGAAATACAGCTTCAGTCTCTCTGCCAGAGCCATGAAAGCTGGTCTGTCATGTGTTTGAATTAGTATGTTAACAGGACAAGAGCCAGGGAAATATATCTTGACAGCTCTAACACTGTGTACTGAGAAATAACACATGATAAGGAAAATTAATGGTAGTAGCACATCAGTTAGTATAAATGTGACTGGCAATTTTTATTTGTATATGCTTTCTGGTTTTGAGCCATGGAAATTATGCAGAGGGTAAAGAAAAGTGACAACCTGAACAGCTGCCTATTGAAACTCAGTGCTTGAAATTATGAAATTTGTAGATTGATTTCATCCTGTGATTTTACTGTTCATCATTGTGACATCTGTTAAAAGCTCTCATGGTAGATATTTCTAACACATTTCTCAGAGCATTAATGATTCATTGTTTGGTATTGGTTTTAGGGCTTTTATTTTGTTCCTTGTGTGTGGTGATTTCATGGGCTCGTTACCGAAGTCCTGGGGCCAAACTGATCCCTAGCGTATCTTCTTCAAAGCCAGCTGGGGTAGTAGGATTGATGATAGCTAATTGTTAACACTAGGAGCAACTTTTTGCTGGAGTCATATTGAGTTGAGTCCAAACAGAACTACTGGATGTCAATGTGCTTGACATACTAAGTTCAGAAACTCACTTAGGTACCCTTCTGTCTAACTTGCACTCACAGAAGATCATATTTGTAAAGCCTGCGTACTAGTTTTTTATAAAAGTTTTGAATTTTCTGTAGTTTTGTTTGATCCCTACTTATTTTTTAGTTGATAGCAGAATTCGGATATCTTTCTTGTCAGTCATGCTTTGTTGTTGACTAATGTCATTTAAATTTCTCTAAATCCTACCTTTTTGCCTGATTTGCATGAATAAATCACATAGGAGGAATGGGTTTTAATGGATCAAGAATATTTCTTTCCAGCTTATTGTCTTTACAGTCTGCATGCTAATTTGTTGGTTCAGAGTCAAGAGCATGCAAATTTGATGGCTTATTTAGGACTGGATGCTTTCAGAAATATCTGATTTGAGGATGAAGAGTCAGGCTGCTTGTACCCATTAATGGTCTTGACACACTCAAGGTACATTAGAAATTACATAAAGATAAGCTATGCTGGTGGGCTAAGAAGTGACACATGTAATAACCACATCAACAAAAGTCCTGCAAGAAGGATTAGAGGAAATTACATTGTTCAGAAAACACAATTTTTAGGACTGGCTTAGAGCTCTAGAGTTTTATCAGTGTAAGTTAAGGTGTCCCCCTGTTGCTAGGATTCTGAGCTTGTTTTCTTGCCATTTACACTTGGTAAAGAGCTTTTAGGACTCAGCTTTGTATGTCCCCTGATGTACAGCAGCGATGACATGCCAACATTGCCACCATGCAAACAACTATGTGTTGTATCACATGAAAAAAGTGGTTTGTCCTAGTGGAGAGGGAAACATACGTTTTATTAGTTATTAACTTCTTGGGGGCTTTATTCATGCCCTATTTTTTTCTCACAGGGTAGCTCTTTCTTATCCCCTGCTCCCAGCATTGTTTCATTCTGCCATAAATCCTGCTCTATTTTCTCTTCAGTCTGTGATGACTGTTCTCCATGTTTGTATGTTTATTTGTACTACTTTCCTGTCAGTGACATTCTGAAGTTTATCTAATCCTTCAACTTTTATAGAAAGCCGAGATACTGTATGCTAGTTTTGCTGAGAAGGATTTACTCCCATGCAGTTCATTGATGTCTTGACTCTGTGTGTGAGCCGAGCTTTGTGCTGCCCTCATTTTGTGAAGTCACATATCACAAGCGTTGTAAAATCTGGAACGTCAGGAAGAACACAGGCTTTGTAAATTTAAACTCACGTTGCCTATATTTAAAATGTGATGCAACTGCTGCCAGCCTTCTCTAACTGGCCTCTGTTTCTGAGTAATTCCTGAGCTGTTATATATCACTTGGAGTCTAAAAAACATTTGCCGTTCTCTGGTACTCTATGCCAATTTTTGTAGGATTTAAGAGTTAATGTGGTTTGGGTTGGTTTGGGGTTTTTTTGGTACCTCTTGATTTTGATGAGGAGATTCTTTTAGACAGCTCTTTGCATATCTTTCTAAATCTTATTTAGCTCATTTCATATGTTGCCTTACAGTGTTGTTTCCTACTTTCATCACAGTAGTTCCCCAATCTACTGTAGTCTGTCTGAATTTAAGATCTGGTACTGCAGACCTTTTTATTCTTTATCTTTGATTCAAGTCAGGGACACAGCTCTGCCTCTCCCTTTTCCTGACTGAAGGACAGCCATTTGGCATTGAAGATAAGCCTGTCTAGGACAGGTGTTTAGTTTATGTTCTGTGAGAAGGTGAGACTCAGACTCTAGGGAAAAGGGAAGGTCACAGGGAAGGGAATTCAAAATATAGGGTCAGGTACCCAAGAGTTCCATGTGATTGACAGAAGGATAAGAAAATTGTCAGAGCACCCAAAGGCCAATGTTTTGGAAACTTGTTAACGGTATTTTGATAAAAATGTTTTCTGGTTAATCAAACACAGTATGTCTTCCTGGTCATAGTATAATGATGCAGTAAAGCTTAAGTGATTAAAAAAGTCACTCTTTTTGCTTTCAGAATGAGTGCATGAATAGGCGAGCAATTTGCAACAGTAGATACAAATCCATATTTACAAACATCCAAATCTAACTATTAAAAATGATTGTGTCATCTCTCTTGTAAGGGTAAGTTTCAAGCACTACATTTGATTTGCTGAATTTACTTTGACTGACTTGAACCTGTCTGGAATTCTTTTGACAAATCAAAAGGAAAAGCTGAGAATAAGAAGCAAAAAGTGTGCAGCTCAGTCCTAGTGGATCTAAAGGGAACCAGCACTATTTGACATATAGCCAGTGATGAGTATCAACTGCTGGCATTATATTAACTTGCAGTTGGGTGCCTGGAAGTAATGCCTTGAAATGATGTTTTCAAGGGGAGGTGCAAACTAGTGTAGTTCTGTCATTCGCCCTTGCACTTTATTCCTGTGGCTGAATAAGGTCTGATTTTACTCGGTTCATTTGACAGAGGAATCAAGGCTCTTCCACTGTGCATGAGAAGTTCTGGTGGGTAGAAATAATGTGGTGGGCTTTTTTCTTCTCAGGCAACCCTACTACCAGATTTGGATGACAGCAGAGCAGCTCTGTCACTGGGAAGGCTATTGTTCACTACTTTTTTTGGCACCTTTGTTGTTTTGCTCTGAGTGGTGATGAGTTCAACCGAACTGATGGCCATGTGGCCACTAGGAGCTGGATTCACTGCTTCTGCTCCAGTGGAAATTTAATCATCGATTAAATGATGTTATAATGGATGTGAACTTTTTTTCTGAATGAAGTTCATTTTCATTTGAATGAAGTTTCAGCAGCAAGTGCTATGGCTCTACAGCCAATAAGAGCTGTTCACATGTTTAAAAAATAATAATAAAATTGTACTAAGGCAGGTGGATTAATCTTAATGGATTTTCATGGTATTTGATTGTACTTTTTCTCTGGAGTTGTGTATGAAAGTTTGGGGCAGTTATTTCTGCCTCTCCCCTCCCCCTCCATTTATTCAAGGTTTTTTTCTGCCATCTGGGACTACTAATTGTTAAAAGTTCTTTAGTTTTGTTTGTTTGTCGCTTATTTTATTTTTATTCAACATAAATGAGTTTCTACTGATTGGATGAGTACTTTAAGCCCTGCAAAACCTACTATTAGCTGTTTCAGGAATTTCTTTGTATTTCTGAAGCCTGAAGAATATCAGTTTACTGAGACCAATGTAAAGCAGTTCCTGGTTTTATGTTGTTAAATATTTTTTTATATATATATATATCGTGAAGTAATGATCTTGTTACAGGGTCATCAGGAGCGTAAGTAAATGTAAATTTCAACTTGTAGGGTAGTTGGTAGTGTTTCAGAAATTATAATAGTAATCTTTACTTTTTCACCCCTCTGGAAAGAGGTACGATTGCTTTTGCCAAGCTAACTAAACTTATTTAGCTCTGAATGCAATTCACCCTTTTCTGTTTTCATTGCTCTCCAAAGTTCCTCAAATGATTGCCTTGAGCAATGAATATATAGATTGAAGGTTATTAAAAGCCAGCTTATCAGCTGAGGTATTTTTATTCTGTGGGAGACAAGGCAAAGCCCATGTCTGTTTGGCAATTTGGCATGTATATTGTGTAATAAATACTTCTGGAATGGTTGAATTTGACTCTGAGTTTAATTGTGTTTAAATGAGAAATAAGTCCTTCAGTGTGGATAGGAAGAATAAAATCATTTATTGTCAACATTTCTGTGACAGGTTCTGAAATTGGATATATTTGAAAACAGAAAATCTGTAAAGATACTTTAGGTGCTGTTATGTCATTTCCACAGGTTTGCTTTAATATACAGTTAAATATTCTATTAAATACATAATGTTCTATATTGTGGGATGAAATTTCAAGTCCTGATACAGATTGGGGCAAGTACTCTTGGAATTCCTATTTTTAAACCAGGACTGCTTGAGAATTGTAATCTCTCTTAAGAGTGTTTGACATGATGCACACCTGCCTTTGGAAAGTGAGCTCTGGAGACACAGGTAGGATATTGGCTTGAAGTTCCCTCATCAGACAGTAGCGTAGCAAGGAAGAGATGCTTATTTAAGGAGATGATTATTTCCAGCAAGAGAATTGAAATCCAACTTGAAGGTGAGGAAGAGAACTACTTAGTCTGTTTACAATGAGCAGACAAAATGAATACCGTTCTAGCAGAATTGTGTTTTGTACATCTGTTAATGCAATTATTAACATAGTGTCTGTGTGCCTAATAAGATTAGATACATCTGTCATCTTTGTAAGGCATTTGACTCTTTGCTGCAGTGGTTTTTGTATTTATTTTCCTTTATACAATTCTTTTATGAATGAGTAATGTACTTTTGTATAGGCGGAAATAAAACTGATTCTCATACCAGTAAATTGCTTAATAATAGTGCCATGCAACAAAAGCATGTTCGTCACCATAAGAGAAAAGAGCATCAATTGCTCTGGGTAAAATTGGAATTTTAATCAGCCTTGTTAACAAAAATAAATATTTTTGTCAAAATCATGGTGATATTTTCCAAGAAGAATGAACTAAAGCTTATGTTGGGAAGTATTACCCTAGTCACTTGCGTATTTCCTCTTGGAATATTGTGTAAACACAAAAGCCAGAGAAGTAAATGTTAATAAGCAAGCAATATTTTGAGGCATCTTCTTGAGCAACATTTAGATGTCCATCTTATGAAAATCATTATTTTTCGTTGTAGCACCTACCTAGCAAATAATGGAAGTATCATAAGTGGGGAAAAAAATTATTTCAAAACAAGCTTCAGAATCACAGTGATAACAGCTCAAATTCTTTTTTCCAAGCACCCCCATAGGATTTGTCCTGAATTAGTAACTTTGATTTTCATTCAAATTTCACTTTTGACCTTTCTTCTACCTGATTACTAAGGTAGGATGAAAAGGATTTATTTAAATAACCAACCAAAAAAAAAAAAAAAAAAAAAAAAAAAAATCTGGATGAGAATGAACATTGGGTTTCTTGGGTTTTATGAACAAAGGTCCTTAAGGCAATACTGACTGTGCTCTTTTCTCAGAATGAAGGTGGTCTCTGCTTCCTGCAGTGGTCCAAAATGAAGATTCTGGATTACACAGATGATCTTATTTCACAGATTTTAGTATGACAGTGGCAATTGTGTCCTATTTCACCTTCTAGTATCTCTTTTCAATCTATACATTTGATTTTACATCAGGGTACACCAAGTGGAGTAGTAGGTATGTTTATCAGATGCTCAGCCTCTCCCAAATGTAAGGAAATATGCAATTGTTAGTGAAAGAATCATCTGCATTACTCATCACAATATCTATCTCATCAGAGTTTCTCAAATGCCAGGAAAACCAAAATACATTCTAGTTCCTTGTGATGGTTTGATTTTGGCTTAATGCCAGGTATCCACCCAGTCGCTCTATCACTCCCCCCCCCCCCCCCCCCCCCCCCCGCCTTTTCCCCTTGTTTTCTCAACAGGGCAAAGAGGGGAAAGAAGATAAACCAACCCTTGTAGGTAAAACAAAAGCAGTTTTAATATAAGCAAAATGAAGCAAAGGTCCACACGCAGAAGCAAAAGCAAACAGGTTTATTCTCTACTTCCCATGAAGAGGCGATGTCGGGCCTTCTCAGGAATCAGGGCTCCAATTTGCGTAGTGGTTGCCTCGGAGGACCAAGGGTGACCCGACCCCCTTCCTCCTTTCTCCGAGCTTTATACTGAGCAGACGTCATATGGTCTGGAATATCCCTTTGGTCGGTTCGGGTCAGCTGTCCTGGCTGTGTCCCCTCCCAAGATCTCACCCACCCTGTCCCACTGGGGAAAATATCAGAAAGAGCCTTGGTGCTGTGTAAGCACTGCTCAGCAGCAGCCACAACACCAGGGTGCTACCAACACCTGCCAGCTCCCAGCATAAACCACAGCACCGTGAGGGCTGCTATAGGGGAAAACCGATTCCAGTTCAGCCAGACCCAGTACATTCCTCTACACTAGTATCATTTTACAACATTCTCGTTTATTCATTTGTATTCACGGTCTAGATCTCATGAAAAACCTATAAGGTCGTGACTTTCAGGGAGAAACTATACATAGAGCAATATACTGTACTTTTCTATTTAGTTTTATTTATTTTATAACAAGCAAAGTAAATCTCTAAAGACTTTGTTCCTTCAATATACATTCTTTTATTTATACTTTAAAGTCTAACAAAGTTACAATGGTTTGTTTTAATCTCAGCATAGGTTGCTAAAGGAATCGAACCCATCATGACGGCTTCATGGAAAAATCAAGCTTGGAAAGAAGGGTAGGTGTACAAGGAACAAAACTCTTCATCTTCTAAATCTATTATCTTAGATAATGATTGGATGTGACATGAGAGAAAGACATATGCAGGTAGAAAAGTGTATTGATTTGTGTGTTAACTCTGATAAAGCTGGAAAATTCTCTCAAATTGCAATTCTCTAGCAAATTAAACAAAAAAACACCCTCTTAACCTGTTTATATAATTAACCCTTATGTTCATCACGATCATAATGTATTCACATGTAATTCCTAGTGCTTTAACAAAACCACCAAACCAAGAGCACTTGTCAGTTGGGGGAGGGGGAAACCCACATCATTACTCATGAGGTCTCATGTAAAGCACTTTAAAAGTAACTGTAATTGAGAGAGGTCTTCTGCAAGTAGGAAACAAAAGTCTCACTCCATGAAGATCTGGGGACTGATACTAAAGGGCGACTGTAATGTTTGATCTTGCTATGGTAATTGACATGTGGATAAACAGAAATCTGGAATTAAACCTGTGGTAAACAGCTGTGAGTTTCATCTGCTTAGAATCTATTCCCTGATGACTATGCATGGAAATTAGTTTGGGTGATTATAATTTTTTTTTTCCTGCTCAGGTTCATGCTTAACTGAGAAGATTAAAATGTCAGGTGTATATAAAGTTGTGCCGACCATGTAGCTGGAGCTAAATCCTCTCTCTCAGCTTTGTTTTCTGGCTCATTTGCTCCAACAGAATGTCAGATTTATGAGGGAAAATATGTAGCTGAAAACTTATGTCGCAGGAGCTTAAAAGGAGAATTGCAGAATCTGGATTCAGCTTTTCTTCAGATGGAGAACTATACTGAAAACAAGTCAGGATATTCTAATTACATGGTAACTGTTAATTTGAAAAAAATCAATACCTGCCTGTGTAAGGGGCCTTATTCAGCACTCCTAGCTAACACTTTGACCCTCTTGGTTTCACCTGGAGAAAGCATGTGGAATAGGTGTGGTATGAGACAAGCACACCCGGAGGAAGGTGAAGGGTTGCTCATCTGCTTGGCAGGCTGGTAGCTGCAGAGGAGGGTTCTCTGGTCTAGGTTCTTCGGCCCTCTCTGTTAAGAACCTGGCTGTGCAGGGGCCCATAAATGATAAAGACTGTTCTGCTTTCCAAATATGACTAATTACAAACATTAAGCGTTCTTGAATGTTATTTTAATCTGGGAAATACTTTAGAAGTTATAATGCATTCTCTAAAGAGAGTGATAGAGTGGGAATGGAAAGCTGGACACTTCTCTGCTTTTCTGCTTGGGGAGAGGAGACAGCAACGTAGTGTATTCTAAAGGCAGAAAGCAGCTCAGTGCTGCCCTTTCATTACAACTTTCACACGCACATATGTACGTGTTCAAGTATGCTTCGAGTGGCTTTGCAGTGTCTCTTACTCAAGGGCATGGTGATGTTTGCCAACTCCATAAATAATTTTAGAGACAGTTTTATTGGCCCACCTTTTTAGTTAATTGACTACAAGCTGCTATCGAAGACACTAACTTCTGTATGTGTATCTATATATTTCATTCCATAGGAGCTCTCCCATTCAATCATTTCCAATTTATTTATTTATTTTTTAATCTCTGATTGGAGTCCCAATAAGGATAATGCCATCTGGAAAGGGCTAGACTTCTGTTGTACTTGTGCATCTATTATTTAGTAAGTGTTCTCAGTGTCTAAGAAGACAGCAAACATAGAAAGTACTTTGCAATCATCAAGCAAGCTTGTCAAAGAGGGATCAGACTACACCCTTTTCCTGTGTTGTCTGAGAGCTGCTTGATCTATGAATGGCTGTCTTTTTTTCTTTCTTAGTCTAGTCCTATTGGGTATCGTATTGCAGTTGTGCAAGCCAAAAATTACTGACTCCATCAATCCCACCAAAGTGATTCATAGTCGAGTTAATTGATAGCAACTAACTTCAGATGCTGTAGAGTGGGGCTTTTTGTTCCATAGATAAATGCACAACTACTTGCTACCTTCAGATTTAAGAGGGTTTCAAGCTGCACGGAGTCAGTCTAGACTCTGAATGTCCTGGTGCTGTGGATTTTTAAATTGTAGGAATTTTACTTTAGGTTCATCTTTGCACTGCAATCGTTCATTCTAAATAGATAATACTTCTGTTAAATATGCAAAAATAGCTTTTGTGGGTAGAGGTTTGTTAAGGACTGGAAAGTCTCCTTGAAAGTCAGGGCTTTTGTCTTCTACAATTCCTCATTGATATGTAGAGACCTTCTTTTAGGAAGGGAATCTTTCATTTCTAAACAACCACTGACAAGCTTATGAAAGTAAGGTATGAAGAAATTCTGCTTTTTTAATTCTGTGCTCACAAGAATCCACTCATATTTAACTGCTTTCATGTGTGCCACAGATTTAACTGCATGGAACTAGGACCTTGTGTGAATGCGCATCCATTAAAGTAACAGATAGAGTTGAAAATGTTTTTTGGTTCTGGGTCTCCAAGAATTTAATCTGTTTATTGAAGAGGATTGTTCTTATGAAGTTTCTTTTATTGTCACTAAGTCATATCTAAATCATGGAAAGAGAAGAAATTTTCCTGTAATATGCTTTGATTGGGGAAGCCATGCAAGTGAAAGTTTATAATAATAATAATAATAATAAAACAAATGCTGGTGAGTTGCTTTTCAGAAAAGCCATTAAAATAAAATGAAAAATTAATTGAATTGTGCATTCTAGATTAGTATTCTGATGAATCTCAGATCTAACACAAAAAGTAAAATCCGTGTATTAGAAAAAATTATGCCATGGTTGCTGCCAGCTATATCACTATAGGAGAGATGATTAGCATTAGAATGAACTGTGCAATAAGGGACTTACAGCATCACATTTAATATTACCATGAATGTTTAAGCACTGGGATTAAAACACGAAAGCATTAAATGCATGATAGAAAACTGATGCATTTAAAGGCATTTAGCCAAATTTGGAAAAAGGTTGAACCCTTATGCAATGCTTTACCTGGAGAATAATTACATGTGGTTGTTCATGGGGTTTCCCCATTCTGTGAAACCATTTTCTAGAACTGTAGTGAAGCCACACTAGTGTAGGTGGTAGGAACAATGATGAGAATGAGGGAGAGGTTTGCCATACAGAAATGAGAAAACAACATTATATGTTGACACTTCTAGTATAGAAAAATGTGAAACTTCATAAAGAAACAGTTCTGGGAATTGTTTAATGTGTGCACAGAGTTTCTAGGGTTGTTGATGAGGGCATTGGCAGGTGAGCAGAGTCTGAGTTCTCCTTGTTCCTGGACCTGCCACAGATCTGCCAAGTGCTCTTGGTTTAAAGTCACTTTGTCTTTCCACATCTATTCTGCCTTCCCTTGTCTTTGCCTCTATCCAAAAGCCCATCTAAATGTACAATACAGTTGTTTGATGTGTTGTTTTATAGTTTGTCTGGATAACACATAGCATAAGGGAACATTTGCACACTTCCATGTTAAATTACTATCCCTCCAACATAAGCAGAAATATGAGATTTAGTATGATAACCCTTTCTTAAAACTGATTTAGATTTTCATTCAGTGTTGGAAGATGGAATGAATTATAAGCAAAAACCAATCTGGGAAAACCTGTTCCCAGCTTAGATGTTTCAGAAAACTAGGGATGAGGAAGAACATACTTATACAATGGTGTATTTCTGAAACACTGGAACTGTAGAGAAACTTTAGAAAATCCCATAGTTGATAAAATATACAGAAATTACTAGTGGTAACACACAGCCCTTTCTTCTTCCTGCAAAAGATGCTCACTGTCCTAATGAGGTCATCCAAGGAGCAGTGAGACAGAGTCTAAGAAAGATGGAATTTGTGGAAATGTTTGGCTTCAGCATAAGTTGATATTGAGATATACCATCTTAGCAGAGTCCATAACACTGAAGGTTCAGCAGAGACATCTGTGGCAGCTCATCCCAGGAGTATCCTGGCACACTTGCGAAGCATCAGCTGAAATCCTGCTGTGGCAGATAAGGAAGCAGTTTGTATGCCGCTACTAATATTTAATTGCTAAAGCATGCCCACAGTACAGATCTCACCAGGCTTTGTTGTAACTGCAAATCAGAGTTCCAGAACTGGTAAAGAGCAAAAGAGAAGAGGCTATTCAACTGACCAGTGGACAGTCTTTCCAGAGGTTACTCTTGTCAAGCAGCTGAAGGAACATACCAGGATTTGGTACACGTAAACTGCCAATATCCAAAATGAAAGAAGCCAAACCATTTTGACATTGATTGATTGCTTCACTTGGCTTATAAATTGTCTAAAAGAAACCATATGAGTTACCAAGAGTTACTTCTTTTTTTTTTTTTCTAACAAACAAATAGTACAGCAGAGGTGTAGGTGTTAAAAGACCCTGCTGGACACCAGATGGGAAGTCCCTATGTCTTAATAAATAACGAATACCATAGAGCTTAAAGTTCCCAAAGAGCTTTGTGAACCCCACCTCATTATCTTTATAACACCAGCAAGAGTAACAGCTTAAAGGTCAGAAAAGACTCTATATTTATTCTTATACATAAACAAAAAGAAGATGGGTCATCTGTGTCAATAAAGTGAAATGAATTAATAGCTAAAGAAGTTGATATATTTGATCTATATTGTGCTTGGGTATCCTGTTGTTAAGAACCATTTTTTATGGTACACAGCTAATGGTACAGTGTAAAAAGCATTTAGCTACATTGTGTGAACATAGCTACAGCTTGAGTTAAAAGGGTGGGGTTTTGGAAGGAAGGAAGGAAGGAAGGAAGGAAGGAAGGAAGGAAGGAAGGAAGGAAGGAAGGAAGGAAGGAAGGAAGGGAGGGAGGAAGGAAGGAAGGAATGGAGGGAGGGAGGGAGGGAGGAAGGAAGGAAGGAAGGAACGAACGAACGAACGAACTCAGATGGCTGTGCTCTGGACTCTGACTTAAGAATTTGGGGCTATAAAGGGACTTTACCAAAGGCAAAGCCATCATGCATGTGTTTATGGACGTAGTTGCAAAGCACTCCTCTAAAACAGCTGGTTCTACACAAAGTGGAGTCAGGTGAATGGGAATAGGGGATGAGTTCTGACACCAGCAGTTTTATCTAGCTTGTAGCTTTTGTCTCCTATGTGGTTATCTGAATGTGTAGTCTCCTGCATTACTCCATCTGATTGCAGTTGGCATTGCTTCCATGGAAGAGGTAGTAGAGATGTAGCTTTTTCACGCACCAGATGAATTTCCCTCCCCTTTCCCAAACTGTTGCTGCTTCTCTTCTCCCACCCAAGAAACCTCAACAACTCTCAGCATGTTTTTCTCAAGGCTGCATACTTCTGCTCTTCACGTTATGTCAAACCATCCTTCTCTTTTGATGACCTGAGCTCCTTCCAGCCCTCTATCTCTCTTGGGTACAGGCATATCACTTTCCAAAAAGCAAATACTGTGCCAAAGTATTCCTGCATGACAAGTTCCAGTTCCTGACTGCCTTGCAGTGATGATGATTAAGTACACCAGCTTGAATAAAGCCAAGCCAAATTTATAACCTATGAGATCTCAGCTTTGTTTATCCTGACAAAACTTTGTAATGCCTACTAAAAGATGAGAAATCAGTTAATGCTTGGAACAATTGATGCAATTTTTACTCTTTGTGTAATGGCAAACCTACAGCAAACCAGTGGATCTGTGTAGCAGTTTAGGATGGCTTCCAGGGATCAAATGCATTAGAACAAGAGTCATGCTTTGGTACATCATTTTCAAAGATTCTTTCATGTTGGAGGAATTGCTGAAACTATATCAGGAACATCACCTGTCTTATTCTACAGTCATGATAAATAGAAGTTATGTAATAAAATACTTGTTTCCTCTGCTTAAGCTTTAAAGTGAAGTCCATTATTCTGGCTTAATGTCCTTAATCATGTTTCTATTTTTCTTGATGCTTCTCTGAGTTCAGACTAAGAATAACAGAGAAGAATAAACAGGGGAAAAAAAAAAAAAAAAAGTATCTTGAAATGAGCCGGCACTCTCATTTCTGCTGACTTTTGAGGTTCACAATAAAGCATTCAAACCCCAGTTCACTACCCCCTCAGTATCAATACAGACTGGGAGATAAAGGGACTGAGAGCAGCCCTGCAGAGAAGGACTTGGGGGTATTAGTGGATGGAAAACTGACTATGAGCCAGCAATATGTGCTCACAGACCAGAAAGGCACCTGTGTCCTGGGCTGCATCAAGAGAAGTGTGGCCAGCAGGTCGAGTGAGGGGATTCTCCCTCTCTACTCTGCTCTGGAATGACTCCCCCTGCAGTGCTGTGTCTAGCTCTGGGTCCCCCAACATAAGGACTTGGACCTGCTTGAGCGAGTATAGAGAATGGCCACAAAAATGATCAGAGGGCTGGAGCACCTCCCCTGTGAGGAGAGGTTGAGAGAGTTGGGATTGTTTAGCCTGGAGAAGAGAAGGCTCCGGGGAGACCTTAGAGTGGCCTCCCTGTACATAAAGGGGGCTTATAAGAATGATGGAGAAAGACTTTTTAGTAGGATCTGTAGCAGTCGGACAAGGGGTAATGGTTTTAAACTGCAAGAGGGTAGATTCAGACTACATATAAGGAAGAAATTTTTTATGATGCAGTAGATTGCCAAGACAGATGGTAGATGCCCTATCCCTGGAAATATTCAAGGTCAGGTTGAATGGGGCTCTGAACAACCTGATCTAGTTGAAGATGTACCAGTTCATTGCAGGGGGATGGGACTAGATGACCTTTAACGGTCCCTTCCAATCCAAACAATTCTATGATTCCATGATATTCAAAAGCTGACTCATAATTAATTTCTAAGAACTCAGAGTTCAGTACATGTAGGTGACATGTATACCCTCTTAGATATTTTAAGACCATGACTAGTATTCAGATTCAGACTGTAAAGAAAAATAAACCACAGTGATGTCTTTGTGAGCAGAGGATGCATTGGTCTGTGGAGTGTGCAGCAGCACAGGTATGTTAACAAGAACTCAGCAGAGGTGATCTGTGCTAGTGCTACCTTGCTTCTCTGGAGGGCTTCTCAGTGCCTGCTGAGCTTCACACTGTTCAGCATAGACTGCTGCCACTTTGAGAATTACTCACTTGAAAGCCAAGCTGAGGGTGCATACAGCACGCTGGAGTCGTACACATACACCCAGAAGCAGAGAGGTGCTGCTGGTGTATCCAGGCAGTCTTTTTCGGAAATTAAAGTTGTTCTGTAAAGCAAATGCAAACAAATCTGTATGGAGTATAGCCGGTTCTGGGAAAATTGTGTTCCAATGTGTACCTGCAGTGGGACACTCTTTCCATAGCTGTGGTGTTAGCTGGTTTCATGGTTGTCACATCCTTACTCTCTCACTTTTTTTCTTTCTTATGTAATATCCCCTTTAGGCTTCTCTGAAATATTTGCCAAATGCTGAAACAACACAAACACTTCAATTCAGGGAGAAACACAGTAAAGTCCAGGATCATTTTTATAGGGAAATCAAGCTTTCTTGAGAAGTCTGTACACATGAGAACTATTTAATATTCTTTGAAATATATGATAGGGTGTATTTTGTTGTTGTTTTGGGAGGGTTGAGGTTGCAAGTGCATTTATTTTTTATCGCTTTTCCCTTCTTCCATAGGTGTCTAAATTTTTCATTCTGGAAAAATTCAGGCATATGTCTTCTGATGAAAACTGGCCTGCCTGCATACAAGACATCCAAGTAGATGACAGCTGGGAGAGTATCCATGAGTGCTACAGTGTGCTATTATAATGTCAAAGCTAGAGCAGGGTGGAGGGAGTGCTTGTATTCACAGTCTGTTTACAAGTGGAACATATCACCTTTTTGAAGCTTGGCCTTTGTACTGAAAGGTTTTTTCTACCATTTTTATATTCTAGAGATTAATTCTATGGCAAAGAGCAGTGTGAAATTTTAACCAACTTTTTTCAGCTTTTCACTTTACATAGGGACTTAAATGCCCAGGTAAAACATGCAAGCCGGTCACAGAGGGAGCTGAATTTCTCAGCGATCACAAATAGTCAGGTTAGAACATGAAGTTTGTCTTCGATTTTTAACTTTATCATTGAGTGTGGGCCAATGTTATTCAATAAGCTATTGGGAATTCTTCTGTGGGTTAGGATGTATTAAAGATACACAGTAAAGCAGTAGAATGCAGCATTGCTTTATGGTTGTGTATAAATCAATATCAAGTACACTGAAGATTCAATTATTATTTCTATGTATTCCTAGTTAGGTAGTACACTGTGACAAAGAAAATATTTTTTTGTGTAAATAGATTGCTTTTTCTCCTCACTGGACATGTGACAAGACAGTTTTAACTCTTGGTATTTTATTTTTTTCAGACTCATTTCTGTTCCTGGGTACATGTGTAAGGCAAATAGGGAAAATATGGTCCCTTGGTAGGTGGACTGTTTTTTATTCAGAGAATCATCAGTATCAGATACAAGTGTTGGTGCTATTTTCAATTTAATTTTATTAGATTATCTGAAATATATTGTTTAGCTGCTTTGTAAATTTGAGATTTTTAGTCTTTTTTTTTTATTTTTTATTTTTTTCCGCATTGTACATAAAGTGGTCAAAATAATAGAAAAAAAAGAAATTTTAAATTTGACTGACAGGGGATCATGTCCTAAAGTTACTTAGTCCCAGAAACTTTTAATGAAATAGTTTTTCAAGCTATCACCTTAGACAGATAACCTTAAGCTAAATGGTTTTTAAGGTAACCACCTTGAACCTTTAACTAATGAAATGAACTGGCCATGCATTGGCAACTGTTGGCAATGGAAGAGAGTCATACTTCTCTTACCTGCATCACTAATGCCTATGCAGATTGGGATCTCCACTGCTGTACAAAAAAGGCGAGGACTTTGTCATGTATCATTCAAGTTAAAAGTAGTGTGAAAATCAAACCTATACATTTTGGTCTGTCTCTAACATGAAAGCAAGCAGTTAAGCCCTTGCCCCTTTTTTAACAAGTGTCAGCTCTACACTTTCCACTGAAGAAGCTCTTAAATGCGGTTTCTTTCTGTGCTGACATTTAAAGTCTCTGAGAGAAAAGAAGAGGAGAGACAAACAATGGGTCCCGTGAGCACGGTGATAAGAAACTTCAGGCGGATTTCACGTCTTTGGTTATCTCAGAGAATACCTTCTCATAAGAATATCTTCTTGATATTCTTCTTGAAACCTGAAATACTCCCTACCTAAGTGACTCTTCAGTTGAAATATTAAGATTTTTGGTGCAACAGGGCAACCCAAATTATACATGAAAATGGGAAAGCAAATAACACAAAAACCTGCCCTTTTTTTAAGCCTCAGTCAGTCCAGCAGTAAATACATTCTCTGTTTTAAGCCCCATTAATTTCTTTGAAGATGTAATTGGATTTTTATATATCTAATTCACTAAAAATGAAGATTCTCTGGCTGGGTGATAGTTCCTCTATGAACACAAAAATTCCATGGCAAATCCATATATGTGATTCCCCAGATTCACTATACTATCCCTTTCACTGGAGCTGCAGCCTGGCCAAAGAAGACAGCTGTAGAAAGGAACTGGAAGAAATCCTTTCTGTAATTTCTTATGGTTCATTATGCCAAAGTGTCATGTAAGTGATTAAGAGATTAAAACCAAAACCATTTACATGAGATTACTTACCTGAAGTACTTTGTTTCTAGTTTAACCAAGTAGAAAGAGATTCTTTGATACACAGCTTTCCAGAAAAGTTATATTTTTTTAACATAAAATTTTCCATTTATTAGAAAATCATCTTGCCTTTGATAAAGGGGGGAGAAAATCTTATTTTGGAAAATCAAAGACCTCTAATTTTACCTTTAGTTTTTAATTATTTTAAATGCTTTATTAATTCAATTTATTGAGTCTTTTGTTGAAATAAGAAAATAGAAGCATGTGCAATTTCTTTCTCAAGCTAATTACTGACTCGGGGTTTTCTACACATGGGATAACATAATGGAAAAGCTAGAGCATACTATGCCACATATAAGAGAAGATGGTATTATGGCGTGCTGCCAAGCCATGTCCACAGCTGTCAAAATTCTTGGTGCAGTCAGTGTTTATCACGCTACATCCATGTATCTTTTATCAATGTGCTCTTAGGTACCATCAGTATACAGAAATGGGGAGAAAAAAAGCTGGTTTTACCTTTTCTTTTTCTATAGGGATCTAGTATTCAACCATTTATTTGCTGAATGCTCAGCTTTGTGGTTCTCATTCTGAGAATCAATTGCAGGACTCAGATGCTGTAAATTCGGTATTTTCTTTCAGGTACAGTGTCTGTATCAGTAGTGATATTAATACACTCAGCAGCTTAGTCAGAAACGAATCTAAGAAAAGACTACATCAGAAACATGGACCTTGAAATGATCTTAGATGAAGCAAAAGCATGTAATGTCTCCTATTTAACATGTGTTGTGCCTTCAATTAAAGCAGATGTATAAACAGTTTATGTGACCTTGGCTTATATAGTGTCAAGAATAACTGCAAGAGAGGAAAGAATTAATAAAGCCAAGGACAATCTAAACTGCTTTTCAGCAGACAGTGCTGACAGCAACAGAAAAAAACATTCCCTCCTGGACAAAATCGATGATCTTGAAAATCATCACATAAGATCTAATCTTGAGTCTTCCTGGTATACCTACAATTGGGAGACTGCTGATGCACTGGAGTTTCTGGGCAGAACTCATTACTCTGCAACCTGATTATTCACCCTATGCTTGAAAGTTCCATGATAAAAACCAGGCTATGTAAGACTTCATATTTTCCTGCCTTGTTTTCTTAATAAATTACACATTTGTAATGTGTACATTCTCCTTTCCCTTTAGTTAGACCAGTTTTGTTCTTCCCCCTGCCCTTGCAAAAATTCAACTGAGATAATTTGAGGATAGATGAAAATCTGTTGGGATGCAGAAACAAACTCCACTTATGGAAAAAGTCAGATAATGTCCTTTGTTTGCATAGTGGTTTTGATAGGCTTGATTTAAGGAACAAAGTGATAATTTACATTTTGCATTGTTAAGGATGAAGCAAAAAAACTTTTAAGGATGAAGAATTTTTTAGAAACAGGTAGTATCTATAAAAGAATAGAATAAGCAATATCAAAAGATAGACTTCTGAAGACTGTAAATAATTTTTATAGAAATCTCTCAGAGGACTTCTGTCAGTTGTATTATTACTCTCAAATTTTCCAATAAATTTAACCAGGAAGCTTTATTTTAAATGGTAATACTGTGTAGGAATTTGATATTTATGCTTAAAAAATTTATGCACATCTGTCCTCAAAATGCTTATATTTAAGGAAATAATGCTTTAAGTTACAAAATTTCAGTCTGGGTTTCTTTCACATAAAATCCAGGTTTGCAATGCCTGTATTTGGGGAGTTAGAATGTTCAGTCTGGTGTTTCAATGTGGATATGAAGGTGACAAATTTATCCATAAGGAAATTATTATTGTGGTATGAATAGGTAAATAATGGAAAAAGAAAAATAAGAGAGCTCCTTCTGACATCTTCCCTGGCCATAATCACATTGTCTTCATACATTGCTACTTTTTTCCTCACTTTACACCTTCAGGAATTCATGAAGAAATTTTAGAAAAAGATAATGTTCAGTCTGACAAAGGTATATTCTACAACTGACAGAGGAAATACGACCTCCTTTATAGGTTTTTATGGGTTTTATGGGATATTTTTCTTTTAGGAAATAGAAAAAAAAGGGAGAAAAAGATGTTCTTTTTGTGGTGATTAAAACAGAATAAAATAAAAAAATCTGCCCAACCTCTTTCTGCTTCTCTTTCTCCCCTCCTGATAAAGATGTCCCTATATTAACTCCTATCATCTGACTGTAAAAGACCTAAATGTATCCCCCTTGACGCCCACTGACAGACACCTTTGTATCATAGAAAAAGAGGAATAATTGGCAATCCTTTGATAATACTTGGTTTTCCCTAATGGAATAGTTGTAGAATTCTTCAAGATGTCATTAATAATTGTCAGTATGGGAACTGTTGCTGCCTGAAAAGCTCAAGAGCATTCACAGATGTAATGGCAGCACAGGCAGCCCTTTTAGCACATTTTTCTTGTGCCAAGAACACTGCTGAATTAGCTGGAAAGGCATATGGATTTTTTTTTTTTTTTTTTTTTTTTTTAGCATAAGCAATTGTTGCAATGAAATCTCAAACTGTGAAAAATTGCTATTGAAGTTAATCAAAGGATCTTAGAGCAGTAAGACCTGAAGGATTTGACTTAGGAGTAATTTACGGTTTCAATCTGTCTACACAAGATGACCTTGTAGTTTTTTAAAGGTTGTCTTTCTAATCAAAATTGGCTGCTGCATTTTAAAAATACAGAAATAACTTTTTGAACAGGTTGTAGAAAGATATCCAGGATATCTTACAAACAAAGTTATATAATGAAATGTTTTATTTGTTTAATTAAAAAATCAAAGACTAAGAAAGGCAGACATTTAACATATATCCAAAGCCAATTTTTCTCTATGTAGTCACAGTGACCTAGGATAAAAAGTCGTTTTCTTGGGACACCAAGAATAATGCTCAATCAAGTGGGAGGCATTTTTGCAAAGTAAACTTTATTTGTCTTTAATTAAAAGCAAGAGTAATCTACACAATATTTTTGAAATCTATGTTCATATGATGATGTGAGAAAATAGTTGAACTTACTTATTACTTATGAAACATGCAATAGTAAAACTTCCTTGGTGCAGATGCTATTCTGTTTAAGAAGGTAATTTCTGAGTGTTGGTAATAATATTTTTTGCTTACAGATAATATAAAATCTCTGCACATAAAAGAGAAACACCTGTAATCCTGAAATGACATTTAGTGACAACTTAAGTCATGAAAAGACTATTTGAAGCTAACTATTAAATTAATTAAAGAAAGATAATTTTGACTGATTGAAATAACTTCTGGTGGAATTTGGTGATATAGCAATGTGGACATATTTTATTTTGCACACTGGTGTGTATCAGATAACAAAAGGGTGGAACAAATAATATATGGCTCAAATGGCTTTTTACAGACTGTGCCACAAAGTTTTTTCAGGCATACTTATTTAAAAAGCTTCCATAGTTAGTGCTGTGGATTGTATGATGGTATGAAATGGTGTGGAAAGGAAGCTAGCATGGGTATTTTTCAGTGAGACAGGGAACTTCCTCCAGGAATCTCAGTACCCTGGGAGTAATAGGAGTCGAATGGAGTGTCAGCCTTTTTCTGTACCCATTTGTCAGTCAGTAAAAAGGTCATGGTCATATGGTGAGCCCTGAGGCAACAAGTGAAGCAGCTTTCTTTTCAGTATTAGAATATGTTTTGAAAATTTTCTTTAAAATAAAAAAAGGAAAAAAGAAAAAATGGGGGGATTTTTTTTCTTATTGCCTAATCCATCTAATATATGATACAGCAGCTTGAGATTTTATGATGAAAAACATTATTCAGACAAAGGGATTTTTGCACTAAACATCCATCTTCAGCTCTGCCATATATATTATAAGTAATGTAGCTTTTGAGTGATGACTTAAGACTGTAAGCAGTGGATAGTGTCATCAGAGAGTTCAAAACTGTGGAGAAACTGAAAGCTGTGTCTTTGTTACAGGTAAGTCAATATACATTTAAACAGCATTGCTATAACTGCCTGAAAGTCAATATGAAAGTATTACTAGTGTCTGGATGACAAGTGACATTTTTCAGCATTGAGCTCAAAAAGTTGACATGTGAATAGAGATGAAAGGAGGAAAAAAAGGAAATTCTGCTGTTCATCAAAAAATGGAGAGCACATAAAACTGTCAACTGTAGGAGGAACAAAATTGCCTTTTGCCTTTCTTTTCAGTTATTGTGGCTTAAGAGCCAGAAGACTAAATATGACCCTTAGTCTGTGGCAACAGTGGTGGATATATAACAGCATATATACCATCTGAAGCTTGTACCTGGGATTGAACTGTTTAAAGTTGACACACTGAAATTCCTGACTAGTACAGAATCATTCCTACAGGTCTGCTTTGCTGACTATTTTGAAGGCCTTTTTCTAGTGAGGTCTCAATTGCACAACCCATTTATTCTTGCTAGGAGGGCATGCATGTCTAAGAGAATATTTACTTTCAAATTCATCTTATTTCATCATTTCAACTGAATCCAGAGATGTTTAAGACTCACTGCATATAACAAAGGGTAGTGAGTGTTAGGGAAAGGAATGCATTGGTGTGGTGATTTGCCCCTGCCTGGACACCAGGTGCCCTCCAAGCTGCTCTATAACTCCCTCTCCTCAGCTAGGCAGGGGGAGAAAAATACAATGAAAGGCTTGTGGTTGAGATAAGGACAGGGAGCTCACTCATGCAAATACCATCATAGGCAAAAGAGGCTCATTTTAGGGAAATTAGCTTAATTTATTACCAATCAAATCAGAGTAGGATAATGAGAAATAAAAACAAATCTTAAAACACCTTCCCCACACTCCTCCTTTCCTGGGCTCAACTTTACTCCCAGATTTCTCTGCCTCCTGTCCCTGCACTTCTCAGGAGGAGCAAGAATAGGGGTTGCGGTCAGTTCATCTTACATTGCCTCTGCTGCTCCTTCCTCCTCACACTTTTCTCCTGCTCCAGTGTGGGGTCCCTCCCACAGGAGACAGTCCTTCATGAACTACTCCAGCATAGGTCCTTCCCACAGGCTGCAGTTCTTCATGAACTGCTCCAGCGTGGGTCCCTCCCATGGGGTGCAGTCCTTCAGGAACAGGCTGCTCCACCGTGGGTCCCCCACGGGGTCACAAGTGCTGCCAGAAAACCTGCTCCAGCGTGGGCTCCTCTCTCCACGGGTCCACAGCTCCTGCCAGGAGCCTATGCTAGCGTGGTCTCTCCACAGGGTCACAGCCTCTTTTGGGCACCCACCTGCTCTGGTGAGGGCTCCTCCACAGGCTGCAGGTGGATTCTGCTCCTCCGTTACCCTCCATGGGTGCAGGGAACAGCTGCCTCACCATGGGCTGCACCACGGGCTGCAGGGGAATCTCTGCTCCGGTGCCTGGAGCATCTCCTCACCCTTCTTCACTGACCTTGGTGTCTGCAGAGCTGTTTCTCTCACCTATTCTCACTCCTCTCTCCAGCTGAAGTTGCTGGATTTTTTTCTCCCCCCCTTCTTAAATATGTTATCCCAGAGGTGCTACCCCAACCACTGATGTGCTTGGCCTTGGCACAACGATGGGTCTATCCTGAAGCCAGCTGGCATTGGCTCTATCAGACATGGGGGAAGCTTCTAGCAGCCTCTCACAGAAGCCACCTCTGTAGCGCCACCACCCACCCACCCCCCTGCCCTTCAAAACCTTGCCACGCAAACCTGATACAATCGGTGAAAATGAATCCAGTTGTGCAAATTAACTCTACCTTCAGCAATGTGACTGGACAGAACTGATGATCAACAGCAGCAATTGTTAGCCAAGTGCTGAAACTGTTTCCTTTGTGACAAAAAAACTGAAGGAGCATGAATGAGAGAGACTTTATTTAATGAACCATCTGTTTCAAATAGATTACCCCAAGAAGAGTTGAAAACTATTCAGCCATTGTCTATTCAGTTGTGCAATGTGTAACACATGAGACCAAGACTGGGTATTTCAGTCCAGTTGCTGATGAACAGTTTTCCACATGAAAAAAATCACTGATGTTCAGAGGTCTTTGTCTGCAAAACTTAGTAGATGTGCAGAAAGCTGTACATTCGCCTGTGCACGATTGTTCTTGCTATTTAGAATGGCAACAAAATATAGGACCGGCTGTCATGGTATCAGGGAAGCTTATTTTGTTACTTCAGAAGCAAATGCTTCCTAATATCCAGTCTAAACCTTCCCTGGCGCAACTTGAGGCCATTCCCTCTTGTCCTATCGCTTTCTACAAGGCTAAAGAGACTCATCCCCAGCTCTCTGCAACCTCCTTTCAGGTAGCTGTAGAGGGCGATGAGGTCTCCCCTCAGCCTCCTCTTCTCCAGACTAAACACCCCCAGTTCCCTCAGCCGCTCCCCGTACGACCTGTGCTCCAGACCCTGCACCAGCTCCGTTGCCCTTCTCTGGACACGCTCGAGTCATTCAATGTCCTTTTTGTAGTGAGGGGCCCAAAACTGAACACAGGAATTGAGGTGCGGCCTCACCAGTGCCGAGTCCAGGGGTCAGATCCCTTCCCTGTCCCCGCTGGCCACGCTATTGCTGACACAAGCCAGGATGCCATTGGCCTTCTTGGCCCCCTGGGCACACTGCTGGCTCCTGTTCAGCCGGCTGTCAATCAACACCCCCAGGCCCCTCTCTGACTGGCAGCTCTCCAGCCACTCCTCCCCAAGCCTGTAGCGCTGCTGGGGGTTGTTGTGGCCCAAGGGCAGCCCCCGGCATTTGCCATTAGTGAAACTCCTCCAGTTGGGCTCAGCCCATGGCTCCAGCCTGTCCAGGTCTCTCTGCAGAGCCTCCCTACCCTCGAGCAGATCAACACTCCCACCCAACTGGGTGTCATCTGCAAACTGACTGAGGGTGCACTCGATCCCCTCGTCCAGATCATCAATAAAGATGTTAAACAGGAGTGGCCCCAACACCGAGCCCTGGGGGACACCACTGGTGACCAGCCGCCAACTGGATTTAACTCCATTCACCACAACTCTCTGGGCCCGGCCATCCAGACAGTTTTTTACCCAGCAAAGCATGTGCACTCTTGAGATCACTCTCCTGTAGTGTCTAGTTCTTCCTTTGTTTTTTTTCTTATTTTCCAGTGATCACAATGACAAGTGACTTGGCATTTAGTTTAATGTTATGTGTCATAGGTAAATATCACTTAATTGTTCAGTCATTAACAAGGAAAAGCTAGTAAAAGGTAAAAAATGCTAAGGAAACCAAATACAAGTTGCAGTGAAGCCCCTCAAAGGAGTATGATATAGTCTATATTTTGACTGAGTTGTTTTTTCTCCGTTCTGTTATTTCTGTGAACCTCTTATATCTGTCTTGAAAAATACCGTATCAACTGAGCTTGCTTTTTGTCGACACCACTAACACATTGTGATATACAGGCCATGTTTCTTACACTTAGGAATTAGTGGTTTGTTTGAAGAAAGCTCAGGTCTTTCGTATTTCAGCCATGATTGTGAGCATGTACCATGTGAATTTTTTTATGGCAGCAACAAGCATTACGATTGGCAGCAGAGGATATGTAGTCAGAGATGTCAGCATTTGTATACTCTTTTAGCCTGTGAGCACAGCAAATTTTTTTCATCTTGTTAACCTCATTACTTTGTTAAGCTGGAATTTGGGTTTTCTTGAGAGACCTTGATTTGATATAGAATTAACTATCTTATTCCATATTAATAATCATAATATATATGAGATCATATTCTGATGCCCTATTTCTCATTTCTTCTCTGCTTTATTTTGACATTTCCATTGACCTTGTATAAAATAGCTAACCTGCCTGTTTGCTCTAGTTTTGCAGTCTGGGAGGTTAAGAGAAGACAAGATATGAATATATGAATGAGATATGGATTTAAAAAAATAGCCTTATCCATCTATTAAGAGTCAAAATGGTATTTTTCATTCTTTATTTGAAAGGTTTGATTACCTCTATGCTCCCTGCCAATTACTGTGTTTCAGGTTTTGTGTTTCTGTAACACTGACATTATGCTCAGTACATGAGGACTGCACAGAATTAGCTCTTGCTCTCACGTAAAAGGTGGAAACATTGGTTTGGTTCTGTGCGGTAATTTCTGTGGTGTCTTATGTGGTAACTGCCCTTCAGATAGTCTCTGACCAGCTCTTCAGAGAAAGAGATAAAATTGTCAGAGGCAAATATCCCTTGCAGGAACTGAGGGAAAAATTCCTTTTGACTCACACTGTGTTTGGAGATGGTAGTAGAGAGATCATATCATCTCTAAATTTCCCAGTTATAATCTCTGCCCTCATCTACTCATGCAGCTTTAGAAAAAGTGATGGTCATAGACAAAGGAATCACAACTTGCAACATCCCCTGGATTTTCAGTCTGAAAATATATTTTGTATCTTTGTCATCTTTGGTTACTTGTACACCAACAAAGACTACCTGGGCTCACTCTTCCCTGACTCTAAGTCAACCGAGTTGTTCCTTGGAGCCATGGAGCATTCCCACAGTCTGGTAAATAGAATAGGTTTCCAACTTCTTTATTAGATAGAGTAGAAACCGTGATTTAACTTACTTCTGAGATACTGCCTAAACTTGGTGTCTGAGGCACTGTTATTGAATGAAAAGTCATGAACAAACTTTAATTTAAAGATTGTGTTCTAAATCTAAGCTTATCTGAGGATGAAATAGCATTTCTTAAATGTAAATAGCAGCAAGATTAACCTGATCTGTATACCCAAAGAAACCTACAAAAGCTCACTTTATCTGCTTTGGCAAAAGTTTTGCAATAATAGCTGTTCCGTCTATAAAAACTGATGCTAAACAAATAGACATTTGCATATTAATCTGGATTGTACTTTGCATGAATTGCAAAAGGTATTATTTTAAAAGTTCATCACATTCTGCCTTATGCCAGTGAAAACTAATCTTAGTATTGCATGACAAATACACTACCCAAGGAAAATGAAGAAATATTTCTTACTTGTATTTTGTTTACCTTATTATTTACTTTTTATTTAGTTTGACTAAATGTAAATCTTAGACTTAAACTATGTGGTATTTATGGTCACAGCAAAAGCTTCTTTTAAAGCAGTTGGTGGTCTGGCCACATACACTTGCTTTTACAGAAATGTGCCCTTTTCTAAACCCAATGCCCTTTACCATGGACAATTAATATATTAACATTTGATAATAGCTTAGTTGATATTTCAGTCCTGTGTTTAGATTCTATGTGAACGACCTTTTTAGTTCCTGCTGTGTTCTGTGTTGTTTTTCACATTTCTCAGCCTGAATTAATGCAGTGGTCGTCTAAATCTTGATGGTTCTGTAACAGTTAGGCCCAAAGTTACGACCATAAACACTTTATGCCCAAAATTTGCTGTTGAGCAAAGCATTAAGCAAAAACATTTTTTTCAAATGAACAAACAAATTGTATTTTCTATTGTGACACTTAAACAATTCACCTGCTTTGACTTTCCTTGACTTTTATTACCAATCATAGAAAGGATATGGTTTTAATCGTTTAATTGGAAAGATACCTGCTGTATTAATGACAATCTGTGCTAGGAAGTTCTCATTGTCTTTGGACTGTTCCTGCTGACTTGCATGAGCTATCAGAGTTCTGCATAGGGAAAACAAAATATTTTCTAAAGCAGATTTTGAAACTCATTTCAAATCAGCATCACGGTACTGTTTTGTGACCAAAACGACATTCATCTCATTAAGTTACTAAAGCTGTAAGTCGTCAACAGCATTTTCTAGATTAATTTTTTGTTGTTGTTGGAAGCAAATTTTATGAAATACAGACTGAAAGATGGTAGATGTTCATATTTTGAACAACCCACTGGAAGAAAAATAATCTACGTCTATATTACATATTAAGTCTGCAGTGGAAGCGAATAAAACTGGTTAGAAATAATTGTCTGCAGCAGAACAGACCTTATTCGCTCAGAGACTTAAAAATCTAGTCATTAGAAGGTGAAGAGCTCTTCATTCCTTAATTAACCATATTGCTGTGACACAGTAACATTTTCTGACAATCGAGAGTTGTATCCCTTTACTTTCCTACAGAAACCAAGCTGCAATACCTACCAAGTTCCCTAGACTAGACACAGCAAAAGATTATTAGCTTCCATGATTTTGTGTAAATTGATCAAAGCATTCGATTTGTGAAACACTGGGTACTTTCAGAAGCAATTTTCCCATAGTTCAGAGCAGGTTTTCTTGTTTCCTAAGGTACTAGCATTTTTTATACAGTTTTCAGTGAACGAAATGGATCATTCCCCTGAGCTGGGAAACAGAAGAGTTCCACCTGCTCAAGAATCAAAAACAGGAGCTGGAGGGCTGGATATCCTCCTGATCCTGTTGATTTTTCTGAACACTCTGATGTGCACTAGACAATGAGTGTCAGGAACATTTTAGCCCCAATTAACCGCTACTGAAGATAGAAAAAAGGCAAAAAAAAGCCAGCCTCTGCTTTTAACTGGCAAGGAGTTGTGAGCCACTGGGAGCTCTGCTGAAAGAGCTCTGTGCGGTCTGTCTCAGGCTCTCAGCAGCCCCCAGGACCTTGATACAGCAGGAGGCCCAGCACGCCAGACTGCAGGATACCAGCAGCCCTGCCAGTTGCACGTCCTTGTTCTTTTCCTAACTAGCTAGCTATGGAGCCTGTAAAAATGTGATACCTGGCCCTTGTAAAGACAGCTTTCTGTGAGAGTAAGAGAGATTAAATTACCAGAGGCCCTGGCTGAAATCTAGAGAGGTGTTTTGCAGCCACAAACTGAGGTCTTACTTGACTGTAACCCTGTATCCACACATCGAGGAAAAAATAAAATCCCTTTGGATGCTTTTTTTTTTTTTTAAAATGTGGGGACCGATGTCTGATCTTTGCACTCAGGCAATAACTCACCTGATGGGCGACGTGGAACCCTGGTGATGGTTCCTGATACAACAAAGGGCCCAGAACATTCAGAAAAGGTTGATGTGCTATGGCTGTGCTCAGTTGCCAGTGATGGAAGTTGTCTGTGTCATGAGGGTGCACCTGGGCAGTCTCACAGGCAGGCTGCTTGGTAGCAGCAGTGCTTCCCAGGAAAGATGGGCTAGAGGTTGCAGTCTGTGGAGAAGGTGTGGTAAAAAAAAAAAAATAAAAATTAACACAACGGGTAAACCAACAGGTTTTGTTGGCAACAACGGGTTTGTGATGCAGAGCCTCACTATGAAGCACTTTTCTATCATGAATATTTGTAGCATCCCTGTCATCAGTTCCCCATGAAACATCTTCTGCAGATATTGTTTTGCTGTCTAGGGTGCATGAGATGGTAATGTCTTCCATGTGGCAGTGATATGGTCTGAGTCTAGTGACCTTGTCCATATCCTAAAACCTCGCAGTGCTGACTGGGAATGAAAAGGACTGGAAAATAAGCATCAAGCTCAAGACTATTCTTTTCCCAGTACATGGTGCACATCTTGTTTAATAGGGAGCAGTAGGGTGTTATTGATCAATATTAACACATTCTTCCCCTACATGAAGGACAGGAGATACACTACCTGTGTTTGGAGAAAGAACAATTCACAACGACTCAGTTTCATTGGTGTCATCTTTGAGGACAGCAAAAAGCTGGAGACTTAGAGCTAGACACAACTTCTATTCTTGTGGCGTGACCTTGTATTCATTCTCTAACTCCTTAACTTCGGAGATGTTGCTATTAATTATTGTAGGCCAAGGGGTCTCTTCTGTTAGCTTTAGTGTTAGGATTCATTAGCTTTTGATAATATTAATAAATTATAGGAGAATTTCAAAGAGCTGTCTGAGATCTGAACTAGTGGTTATTTCTGTTACAATTCCAGGAAATTCTCCTAGCTGAAAGAGGGTGCTCCTATGAATTGAGAACCCTAAGAAAAACTTGAGAAGTCAATGAAGAAACTGAAGCTGTGGTATTACAGTGTGTTCCTTTGAAAAAGTTTGGATAAACCCCATTGCATGTTTTGCTTTATTACATAAACCTTAAAAAAACCTCTTAAATTATTATTCCTTTAGTTTATTATCTTAGTTTCCATTTTCTAAAAAATAAATTATGAGGTTTAAGAATTTATTCTATCCAATCTATAGAAAGTCTACTTTACAGTCTTCTCTTTTTTAGTATTAGATTATAAACACTACTTAGTATCAGAATAAAAGCCGGTTGGTTTTGTTCAGTTTTCAGTTATGTGATGTTCCTCTCCTGGTCAGAAAGGTACAAAAATGAATCATTGAAAGATCATTTGAAAACTTGGTTCCCTTATTCTGGATGCTTTGTGAGTGAATGCTGTTTTTCAGTTCACTGCACTGTCTAGCCTTTCCTGTAGCTGAGAAGTTATTTGGTCTCTAAAGGTCAAATAATCCTCTTCTTGAGACTAAATTCAGCACTTTAGTATGTGGTATTTTCTCTTAGAAGAGAAAGTTTTTAAACAGCTAAGACCATGTAGAGAACTTTGACTGCTCCATGTGACTGTGGACTTCATTGCGTATGCTACGATTCCAGGAAGAATGAAATGGAAGGCAGGTCCCTAATGTAATAGTTTTTAATTATTTACAAAGCTGAGTGTTTTTTAATAGGGCTGATGTACCTCTGTTCCAGATCATTTCCTCTCTTCCCTTCCAAACTCCACAAATAATGGGGATATAACGTTGTTCGGCACTAATACTCCTAATTCGTAAGCCGTGATGATTTTTATTGGAAGATATGATAGATATTCAGACTTTACACCTTCTAACTTTTTATCTTTTTTCTGATAGACAGTTTTGTTGACTGATTGGAGATCTGCAATTCTTTTACGTGGCTCTGTTATGCTAACAAGATTGAAAACTAAAATCACAATCTCCTAGTAATGATGCATAACTTAGAAAATGAAGAGCACATCTATGGTATATTTTACTTTGGCTTCAGTTGAATATGCAATTCCACCTGAAGTTTCAGTCCTAATTTGCAAAGGGTACTGCTCTGGTTTTCAGGTCTTTAAAACCAAAAAGAAACATTCTCCTGTTTCTCAACTTCAGACATATCTCTCTCATATACATACTCTTTTTTTTACAGGAATACACTCAAAGCACTATAAGCAGAAGAGCAGTATCAGCATCTTACAAATGAGGAAACCAAGACACAGGGCATCATAGAGACCAGTAACATTTAGCAGGCTACGTACACAGCTAAAAGGGGACCAAAGTCTCCAGAGTCTTATTCAAGTGATCTCAGTAGTGAACCATTCAGCTGGTTTCTTAAAGGACTTTTTACATGTGGATGTTGCATACCATCTCTACTTACAAGAAAACATAGCTTAAGATTTGTTATGGTGTATTCTGCCAGTTTTGGACAAACGTGAATTCATGCAAATATCTTTAGAGAAAACAAACAAACAAACAAAAAGGCAAACTGATGTTTAATGTATCTTTCCATGTGGAAATTATCATGTTCCCCCTGCTGCTGTTCTTGCACTGTATACTTGTTGGCTTTGTATTTCATGATATACAATGCTGTTTTTTCCATGACTCGACTTAATGATACTCGGTGAGGGCAATTACAGTGACATATTTACATTTTTAGAGAACTATAAAAGTGGGTCAAACACAAATATTTCACCTGAATGTTAACATTCCAAACAGTAGGGAATGCAGAACAGCCTTGACAAGAAATCTGTGCTGCTAATGTGAGATGAGCTTTATGCTTCTGTGAAAATAAATAAATAAATCTCAACAAAGCAAAACGCATTAATAATTAAAAACAAATACTAGAACATAGCTTAGAAGGTGTCACCATATGCAGCTAATATGCATATGTTCTGAGGGGTGACTTATGAAATAAGCACCCCTTATTTAGTTTGCTCAAAGTGTGGTTCAGAATTCTCTGCTGTTTTAAGCATACCCCCACTTTTGTATATACCAGTATCCTAGCTACATATATTCAAGTCCAGCAATAGGAAATGCCCATCATTTCTTGGAATAAACACAACAAAAATATGAATCATAAAAGTCAATAATCAAATCATATAATTCCAGATCTGGAAGAGACTAAACAGAGCCCAAAGCAAGCAAGCTTATCTTTACAGCCAAACTGGAGGTGGTAGGATTCTTGACAAGCTATTATTTTCTACTAGAACATTTGAGAAGGAGAACTGAAAGGCAGGTGATGTTCCCTCTTTCAAGACCATCATTTGGATAAGGAAATTTTCTCCTTGTGCAAATGGTAATGCCTGCATGCTTGAATTCAATATCTGATTGACAAGCATGATACTTTTAATATGGTATAATTTCCTATTGTATTTCCAACATGTTAATTTAGTACTGCTGTAAAGGAAAATAATCTATGTATAGAGAATTGTTATTTTGACTGGGTGTTAGCCTATGATTTTTCAGCAATGTCTATGTATTACTTTCAAATGCATGCTTAGATGCCTTTTGGGAGATACAACAAGCCCGTAGTCTAAAACTTTATCTCTTTTGAGGTGTTTTGCTAAGAGGAGGACCAAGCTTCTATAAAGCAAAAAGAGTAATTGAATGAAGAGCACTTTGCTAAACTAAAGAGGTTGTGTCAGTATTGTAATTATTGTGGACAAACCTGATTAACTTACTCTCACACTCTGGACATGCATTTATGTAAATTGTAAGAGGAGGGGAAAGGGATCCTTTCTCTGCAGAGTCCTCATCAGTACAGGAAAGCTCTCAGTGGCAGATGAGTCTGGGAAAATTAGAAGTCAGACTTGGCTATATTTTTTAATGGAAACATAATCAGCAATACATCTTTATGAAATGTGCACTGCCATCACACACACTTGGAGGTGAGGTAAAGGCTGGAGGCAGAAGTCCAAAATCATTAACATCTCCCAGGTGAATATAATACAATGATAAATGCTCACTGGGAAAGGATTCATTTCAATTTTCAAATGGTTTTGAAAGTAAAACAGAAAGTCAGTAATTTTATATCAATTTAGTCAGCTCCATACTTTAATTCAGTAATGAAAGAATTCACATCCATCCATCCATCCATCCATCCATCCATCCATCCATCCATCCATCCATCCCCAGTGCATTTGCAATGCCCGAGTTATGTGGTGACATTTTTTCTCTTAGTGCAATTCCACCAAGGGAAGGTGGAAGATTAGGAATCATTCTGATGTACATCTTGATATATGTAGTAAAACTGAAGGTAGTCTTCTTCTGTAGCACAGTATCAATTGACTGAGTTTCTTTACTGGAACAGAATAAAAAAGCCCATTCCCTAGCTGGATATTTGGGTGAATAAACTTGCCCTGACAGCCTCCCTTCTTTTTATTTCTGTCAGGAGTGAAAGGGGCAGGAGTGGATCAGAAACAAGAGATTGTCCTGGATATTTTAAAATGTTTTAGAGAAGGAGAAAAAATGGCTTGGCTATTTTGGTTTCTGTATGAAGAGGCAATGCTTTATCAACTTGTCTTTCAATTAAGAAAAATAACAATTAAGTAAGACATTTGGAGGTTGTATAAATTTTGGACAGCGTTTGTGCTTCTATTATCTATATGCTACAGCAATTGGCACCTTGTGGATGGTAATAGAACAGACATTTTATTTTAGTTGGCTCTCTGAAGTGTCATTAACCCCAAAGGAATAAATCTTCTAGAATATAGACTGTATAGGTCATAACACAGAGAACAATATCATTGTGTCATTTGATTTTAAACCTCTTTCTTTTAAGGCATTATTCCTACTTTAAGGGATATAAAAGAAGAGGAAGCATGGCTTCTCTACTTCTGAATGGAGATAAGAAAATGTTATCACTTTGTCTGAAGTATTGGACTTTGAGAGATCTTAAAAACCCAAATTCCCCTATGGAAATATTCTTTGCAATTCATGAGCTATCTTGCTAATAAACCAGAGTCCAATATCTACACTATTCATAACTGAACAAAATGGGGCATTTTTGACCTCTGCCTTGTGAAAATATGTTGCTATAAACTGATCCAAATTGACAACTTAACTATTTATGTGTATCATGGTTTAAACCTGGCCGTCAGCCAAACACCATGCAACCACTAGGTCACTCTCCACCACCCCAGGGCATGGGGGAGAAAACTGGAGGGATAAAGTTAAGGAGACTTGTCGGTTGAGATAAAAATAATTTAATAACTGAAATAAAATAAAATAAAAATAATAATGATAATAATAATAGTAGTAATAGCATATACAAACGAATGATGCACAACGTGATTGTTCACCATACACTGATGAATGCCCATCCTGTTGCTGGCTAGCAATCCCAGGGAATGTCCTGAAACCACAATCCCAGAGGAGAGAGTGAGCATCACAGCCAACCTTCATCTATATACTGAGCATGATGTTGTATGATAGGGAATATTCCATTTCCTGGTTTGAGTCCATTGCTCTGGCTCTATTCCCTTCCTGCTTCTTGTGCACCTGTGCATGGGCAGGACAGCGGAAGTTTAGAAGTCTTAGATTTCTTAGCAACAAATAAAAATATTAGTGCATTATCAACATTCTTCTCATACTAAATCCCATACTGAATCCAAACCACAGCACTATTCTAGCTATTAAGAAGAAAAAAGCTCTGTCCCAGCCGAAACCAGAACAATGTGTATACAGTAAGTGACTTACAAAAGGATGACAATTTCAGCTTTCTTCCGCTGCCATATTTATTGAGGAGTTTAGCTTTGCTGGGCAAATGCATCATGTGCAGTACACTTGTACCCTTATAGGGGTGGGTACATCTAGCATACTCTGTTAGCAAAATAGCGGACAACTAACTTGGAGTTCTTACTTTTGAATTATAATGAAATAGAGAAGCTGCACAAAGTAATGCATGTAGGGGAGATGGCACCTGAGCTACTTACTGCTTCTCTGTAGTTCACTGTCTCACTGAAGGCAATAAAAGAAAAGCAGTAATATGGCTTGTTCATAATGTTTTGTTTCTAAGTGGTACTTAAAATATTGTCATCTTATCAAAGGTGCATTTTATGCACAACAGCTCCTTCAAGCTCAAATTGTCTCTTAATGGTCTTCTCATGCATCTGGCAAATATTCACCTGTTTAGCAGATACTGAGGAATGCTTTAGCATCTGTTGAGGCATGGTATGAACTGGAACTCTTAGAGAAGCAGTAATGAAATGCTTTTGTATTCAGAGTGGGTGTTAAGTGCTGACTCCTAGTGTCCATGATTACAGTATCGGAGAGAAATGCGAATAATGAGATTGTCTGAAAACAAACGAGTTGAATATAGTGGCTTACTATATGGATACATGGATATATGCATATAGATATTTGATGGATAAATGAGGATCCTTATTAGCATTGTGTGTATGAGTTGCTCATTCAGCCAAATGTTTTGCAGATTGACAGGGAGTGGACAACACTGCATGGTCTGGAAAAGATCAGTGAAATGCAGCCAATGTTCCAGGCAGGCATGAAAGGATAGGAGTCTGATGAGGATGTTATAAATGACAAAAATTCTGATCCACAAAAATAGTTGATTTATTATAGATTAGTAGAAAAACGCAACAAGCAAAACAGCGCTGGGTGCGTAGGGAGTCTCTGCTCCACCAATACGCACACCGAGTTCTAAAAAGCAGCGTCCTTTATACTCCTGTACCACTGTCTTAACCCATCTCCTTTCGTCAGATAGTTGTCCTGCTCTTCTTCCATTGGGTCATTTCAGTTGCTGGGGTGTGTGTCCTCCTCCTATTGAGTCTTTTGAAAGTCTTGAAGCCTTGCTCTCTTGGTGCGCTTTTCTCTTATTGGATCTTTTGAAAGCCTCATGATCCCATCTTTCGTCGGGCTTTTTCAAGCAGCTGTTTTATGAGCTCTAGGTGGGATTTCTAAGAAGCGGTTACATTGTTCCAAGCGAATGGCACACTTTATATTTTATCCATAGATATTCAAACATTCATCATAATTATAATATAGGTTATAGTGATCACAGATCATTTCAGATCCACACAGGGTACCATATTCTATTTTTACGATATTTCAGACAGCAGGATATTACAGACATATATGACAGACTGCAACTGCTAAATTACTCAAGGCAGGTACCTAAATGGCCATTCTTTCAGTTCAGTGATAGTGAACACGTTATCCCTGGCTGAGAAAAATGTCAGACCTGTGGGGGAAGCAGACTCAATTGCTTGCAGGTAAACTGCCTTTAATTAAAGGAGCTGGGGAAGGAATCAACTCTTCCTTCAGGAATTCTCTACCACCATTTCCTATTAAGCTTATGAGAAATATCTTAGAGACAATATCTTTTGGGAAGCCTTTAAATCATTCAAATACTAATTGTGTGTAGAGGTAATGGAATATAAATCAATCCCTTTTTAGAATGGTAGATGAGTCAAAGTGTAGTATAAAGATTACCTTTGTGTCTGCAAAGGACCAACTAGCGTCCTCCTGCCCACATTTCCCCATATTGGGATATCCATAATTGTACTTCAAATTTTAGGGGTTTTGGTGTATGTGGTGACAACATTGAATTAATCACCCCAGAAGCATAAAAACAATGTGAGGTATACTCATTTGACAAAAGAATATAATAAAAATTGTGGGATAACCAGAAAGTACAGGAGTGCCTGATGCAATTAATTACTTTTGCAAGTGATTTAGAGCGTAGAAGTTTGAGAAAGGCATTTTTGCTGCTGTGCTCTAGTTATAAAAACACTTTCAGATTCTCCTGTATTAAAAGAAATAAATTCTGAAGAAGAAATAGCTTAATATATCCATAACTTCAGGAGCACTTGACAGTTCTATGCTGATTTTCTCATAATGGCATTTTACAGCTGTAGCTTTGTGAAGCTGGAGATGAGAGCTGCGAGAACTGTTGCTGAGAGTAAGGCTAGAGAAAATTAAGAGAGTGGACTTGGAGTTAAAACTCTCTATGCAGGTTTCAGGACTGGAAATGCTTGTTAGTCTAGACATTAGTATGAGAAGATGGGAGAAAGTTTTCTTCCTACCACAGCCACTCTTGTCTGCACCTCTCTAGCTTGATGGGCCAAAGAGGAAAGCACAGCTATAGAAATCTACACAGAGACAGAGTGAATCTTACACTTTGCAAAAGCATTAATTTTCTGGCTGTTCTGGTTTTAATGGTGACTTTTAAACCTGAAAATAAGAGATTAACCCCTCAAGATGGTCCACTCAGTGGAAGGACATTGAGCCACTGTTGATCCTCTGGACTTCTGAAACTTGTAATCAGAAGTGGTTTTGTGATCTTAAGGATTGAACCAGGCAAGATACCAGGGACTGCTCTTTGCTTGTCCTACAGAGTTTAGGCTGAATTTGAATTCTCCAAAGTTCAAATTTCCAAGGATTTGATTTAGAGACTCTGTTTTTTTCTTCACCAGTGTTTCTTCATTTCCGAGCAATATTTGAGCTTTAATAAGTTGTGGGATTGAAGGATATATCTATTTAAAACATTTTTTTGTTATTGGTGCTGTTAAACCTTTAAGCATTCAAAGACCCTGTCTTCAGATGCAGTGCTGAATTATCACTCAGGGTAAGGAAGACATCAGCTGAATCCCATATGCATATTGCTATCAGTTTTTGAATACTGAGGATGAATTAACTACCACTTGCCTTTGTGTTTTAGCCAAGCTCTCTATTTTATATGATAGACTAAAATGTCATTCTTAAAATGAGAAGCTAAGGAAAAGAGAAAAACTTTCTCATATTAGCAGGAGAAAAATAGGTATGTGTCACCCCCAATTCATGCTTTAGACTTCTGCAGCTCTCCTGGAGACATGGGCAGCAGTCTAAAACAGAAACATGGCAATCCAAGAAGAAACAAAATTTTGCCTTGATGATTGCCCCAAGGATTGTTCAAGCTATAAACTTGCTATGAACTGGGGCAAGATTGATTCAAACGCAGGATGCCATACCTCTCTCCTTTCGTTACTTGTTTCTCCTTTGAGGTCGCTCTGATTTTCGGTTTCTTTAAGTGGGCTGCATTTCTTAGTAAAACTGGGGATAAAGACAAAAATAAAAGTGGAAGAGAGATGGTGAGTATTTTGTATTAAGGACCAAACTTTGAAGTGAGAACACAGTTGAGAATGAAAATGTGTGGAGCTGGAGCTCATTTCACCTACTGCAGAGTACCTTCAGCAAGTTAATGATCAAAGTGCTTTTAACTGTCAGGATAAGGCTGTAAATCAGCTAAACCTTCATGTTTCTGATCTAATAGACTTTGGCGGTAAGCCAGCTGTTCCGCACAAAAGGTGGTCTTTCTGCAAGGCCCAAATATGTCCACCTTTAGCAGCTGGATGCAGCTTGCCAAGCAATGGTGATGCAGTGTGAGTGAGGGGCCAGTGTGGTGATGCAGAACAAATGAGTCCATCAGACTGTTCGTTTTGTTTGGGTTTTTTTCAAAGGACAGTCACTTTAAAATGTGCTCAGTTTCCCATTATGTGGCCTAAAAGATTGAAGCCATGTAATCAAAATATTATCTTAATTACACTAATTACAGATCCTTACACTGAGAGAAATCTCAGGGTGTTTCTAATGCGAGCAGCTAATTAAGGTCTAGTAGAATAATGACAATGTAATTGCTTATGCTTGTGTGGAGGTGTCAATTTAGAAACAAACTTGTATATAACCTGCTACGGGATGGTAAATGTAGTCATATACCTAAGTGCACTAAGATAAAAGTGTATGGTTTGGGGTTTTTTTAATCTTCAGCCAACAAGTGAAGTACCTTTAACTTACAGTTCTTTTTTGAGAGTTATGTTTAATATACTGTTCTTCTAGATTGATACAGTTACTTGGTTTGTTAAACAGGGTAAATAAATTTAGCTGTTTAAATTAATTTTGCAGCTAAGTGAATACTGTGTGTCACTTGCAAAGCTGCTTTACAGTTAAAGCTTTGGCTAAAGAGCCCATTTTGAAACCTGTGGGTGGCAGTCAGTAAAGACAGACCTCTGCTGACTTGCAGTCACTTTTTTCCCTTGTGAAAGGGCCTTTTGAGAGTAAAGTTTCTTAATATTTTCTTACCCCTATAGGGACAACAAAATGTAGGGATTCAACAGAAGTCTTGCAGGAAAACACGTGTCAAAAGCAGAACATGATAAGGAGATATAGGGATTTTGGTTTTTCTCAGACCTCTGCCTTCATAGATTTATCAGGGGCAAGTTTCCTAAATTGTAGGCGGAGCTGTTGTGTCATCATCTGTTGAGATCACTTGAGATATCATGCCCAGAGATCATGTTCTTGCTTGATTAAAGGCAGAATTAATTCAGAATTTTGCCTTGCAGGCAGCATCAAAATTTCACTTCAATTTGGAGGAGGACAAGCTTGATTTTTGTGTTAATTTAATTCATGTTTAATTTTAAACTGCTTCCCAAATGTCAATTTGATAAGGAGAGGAACACTGAGAGTTTTGGTCAAAATAAGCCTGGCACTTTCTGACTGAAAATCGTCTGTGGCTCCTGTTAGTCACGGTGACAAGACATGCAGTCACTGGAAACCTGGCTGCCAGGAACTGTTGTACCGCAGAGGCACCCACAGGCCTTAATTTCCCAGACCAACCACTCTTGGGAGGCCCAGGGGTGCAAAAAGGTGTCATGAAAACATCTGACTTTTTACAGCTTGGGGAGGGTGCATTAGAACTGGGGGGGGAGTCCAGTGCTGACCGAACTTGGAGGAAATCTCTGCTAAAAGGGACTGCATTATTTTGGAGCAAAAGTTTACCCTGCTCCCTCGGCTGCTCCATAATCCTTGGCCTAAACAAAAAAATAAGGAAATAATTAAAAAGCTTAAAAGTCTGTGCTGTGAAAGAAACTTTCCGGGAAGCTTAATAAGACACAGCCAAAGGCCTCTCTTGTCACAGACTGAGAGTACTGACTATCCTGCTCTGCTTTCTTCTTGTCTCTGGGGGAGATTCTGCCAATTTCCATGATGGAATTATTTAGCAAAATCACTTTGATCATTGGAAAATGATACTTAGCACTATACTGTCTTATCTGTGCAGTTCTCACAGATTAGTCTGAACCTTAGAATATGTTCACTAGCATTTGGGTGCTCTAAACATAGATAAAAATCAGCTACTGAAATGAGGTATCAATCTCCAGACTGTTGAGCACTAGTAAGAATGACTGGGTTTCGCTTTCAAGGGGTGTAGCTCCGAAAATTGCAGATAAATATGACAGACAAATACTGTCATTTTGTTTGTGTAGGGGTGGAGCCAGGAACTTCATTCTGATTTTTTTTTTTTTTTATTATTATGTTTCAAGGAGATCCATGTTCTGTCTGTTACAATTAAGGCTGTGTTTATTGTGTACATCTGGTGTTGATCTACAAGGAGACCTGCTTTGCAGAATGTATCTGATTGAAATGACTGAGCTCTTAAATTTTTGATAATATCTGCTGTGGGATCCTGTGGAGTTGTATGTGAGTTTGTGTGTTTAATAAGCAAGCAATCCCCATTTGTCATTGTGAGAGACTGCCTTCCACTCATAATTTCTGAACTAATTTTAGGTGACATCACATGTTTTGGAATAAACATTCACTGTGAAGCCCAGCTGGGCACACAAACTTGCAGGCCAGCAGTAGTAGATGACGTGTGAATTCAACGTCTGATGACTCAGGTCACCCATCATGCTGGGCTCTGTCACATGTGGGAAAGGAGGGGAAGGGGGTCTCTGTAAGGAGCTCTGTCCACCTGTCCTTCCCTGAAGTTTAGTCCCAGTTAGTTCCACTAGCACAGAAGTACTCTGCCCAACTCTACAACTTCCAGGAATACCATTGTTTTCTTGCCCTGCTTTTTGAGTGGCTTCTGTTGTATTTCTTGCCTCGCAGTTGAACCAAACCTACTTACTACCATTGTTGACTGCAATCTTCCTTTTGAAAGGCTGAGCCTATTTTCAGGTTCAATTTTGTGTCTCTTAGACATGGGCTTATTGAGAGTCAAATCTTCAATACTGAGAACATTTCAAAGCTCAGTCCTTAACTTCAGCTTAATCCTTACCATTATTTTCCTTCATTGTAATTGTCTTCTTGTGTGATGTCTTCCTCTTCTTCCTACAACACCCTTCATTACTCTCCAAGATCAGAACTGTCTTAAGGGAAAACCCTAGTCATTTTAATTTGACTTCTTAGACTAACTAGTAATAGAAACATAAGCTGTGTGCCAGATACTTTCAGGCTTGATTAGATTTCAAATGAGATTTTTTTAGAATAGCAGCTGGAGGAAACAATAGAAGCTGCAGAGGTAAAGGAACATATTGTTCTGATAAGATACTTAAAAGTAGAATGATAGTGCCTCTAAATGTAAATGCAAACAAAGCCCTGCAGCCTTCTTTTACAATGCCTACATCAAGGGTTGTTTGGTGGGTTTTTTTTTTTGAGATTGCATCTTTTAACTATTCTGTTTCTGCATTTTTATACAAATCAATCAAAACTGTTCTTGTCAGGTGTGGAGCTTACCTCTCTACATAGTGGGTTTTTTATTTTAGGACTTCATGGGTCTTATTATTCATATTAGACAGTTTTCTCTCCTCCAGCATCTTTCTAGATGAGAAGGCAGAAGTGTAAATATATCAGTGGATAGGACTTCAGCTGTGAAGGACCTTAAATTGACTTGGACTCTCAAGTCTAGTCTTTCATTGGATGATGTGAGTTGTCTTGGTAGTGTGATGGTTCCATCGAGATTGCATTCTTGGTTGCAACTGACATATTCAGTTGTCACTTATGTACTCAGCTTTCCATGCTAGAAATGCAATAGAACATTTTGGAAGTACTTCCATATCTTACTGTCCTTGCTCAGCTAGGATAGGGTTAAGTTTCCCCAGCGGTGGGGAGGGAGCTCTACCCGGGTTATTCAATACCGTGCTGACGTCAGGTCTGGGCGCCCAAGCACAGGAAGAGCAGGGACAGCTTTTGTTTGTTGTAGCTACCCTTCACTGCTCTATCCTTGTGGTATATCTCTGTGTATCTCTTGTCCTGTTCATTGTTATTACTGTTTATTGTTATTGCTGTTGTTGTTCAGTTTATTATTTGTTACACTGTTGTATTAAATTTTCCTTATCTCAGCCCCGGGGTTTGTATCTCACTCCCTGCCCTGTCTGGTCCGAGGGTGGGGGAGGGACAACAGCAACGTGGTCTCGGGTCCTGGCAGGGCCTAAACCACCACACTTACTGAAATTGCATTTTTTCCATGACTGAAACAAATGTCAGCAATGCAAAGAGCAAAATCATCAACTGACAGGGTTTATGCAAACCTATAACTTAATTTGCCATATGAGTGCATTCCTCTGTTATGACTTGATACCAGAAGATATGCTTGTGTCTTGGTCTGATGGCCGGCATTCCTGGGGAACAGATTATCAGGAAGCAATTTCATAGAATCACAGAATGGTTTGTGTTGGAAGGGACTTAAAGACCATCTAGTTCCACCCCCCTGCCATGGGCAGGGACACCTTCCACTAGCCCAGGTTGCCCAAAGCCCCGTCCAGCCTGGCCTGGAACACTGCCAGGGAGGGGGCAGCCACAGCTGCTCTGGGAAACCTCTGCCACTGTCTCACCACCCTCACGGGAAAGAATTTCTTCCTTATATTTAGTCTGAATCTACGCTCTTGCAGTTTAAAACCGTTACCCCTCATCCTGTCCCCACACCCCCTGATCAGGAGTCCCTCCCCACCTTTCCTGTAGCCCCTTTCAGTACTGGGAGGCCGCTATAAGGTCTCCCCGGAGCCTTCTCTTCCCCAGGCTGAACACCCCCAACTCTCTCAGCCTGTCCTCACAGGGGAGGTGCTCCAGCCCCATGAGCATCTTCGTGTCCAGAATCGATCATACAAGCACAGCCTAATTACTGTTCACATCTGAAGGACTGCAGAAGAGAGTTGTGTTCGGAGCGAGCTGCTTTGCAGACTGGATCCAGAACATGGATACGTGAGCATGCATACTGCAGAACAAATGGGAATCTTTTTCAGAGAGCCATGTAGGCAATTGTAGTGACTGAATGGGCCTCCATCTGGGATCTGTGGGCTATGTTCTGAGGAGTGCTTCTGATAAAGCAAAACAGATAGCGACATTTTTAGTTGGCATTGCTGAATATCTGAAACCTAGGTTCAGACTGCAGTAAACAGACATTCAAATAGTGACTGCTGAATAAAGATAGTTAGGACATCACTGCATTTAGTCCACTTACTATAAGCCTTTCTCACTTAATCACATTTCAGTGAGAGGGTCAGCACTACTAGCAGTATGCTTTAATACCATGTCTTTCTGACAAGTTTTTTTTAATGCTTTAATCTGGTAATTATGACAACTGAAATTATTAATCCATTTTAATTTGGTCTCTTTTAAGATGTTGGAGATTTATTATTTGTTCATCCTCACACTTGTCTAATTTAAAAGTTACAGATAACTGAATATTTCTGTGTTTATGGTCTCTAATAGCTGAGTGATGTCAGTTCTCACATTCTGTAAAATTTTAATAAAGGAATTTAGGACAAAGTTTGTTATTAAGTGTGAGATGGATCCTGCTATTACTATCAATATTATGTTACTTTTGCCAAGAGCATTAGAGTCAAAGTCAACAGTCCTGAAAAGAACACAGGGAAATGACTAACAGTCTGCATAGAGTTGTTGAGAACAAATGATGTCAAACCAATCTAATTTCCTTCTGCAATCTTTCCCAGGGTAACAAGCCTTGTTGTTAGAGAAAAAATGGTAGATGTCACATACCCTGATTTTGTTAAGGCTTTGTACACCATCTTATATGACAATCTCATAAGTAGGCTTGGGAAATATAATGAGGAAGAAATTAATAAGGAGGGTGCAAGGCTGTTTTGAAAATTGTATTTAGAGCACTATCAGTGATCAATTGTCAAAATGAAAGAAAGAACTGACTGGGATTCTGCAGAGACCTGTCTAGGCTCTAATACAGCTCAATATATTTATAAATGACCTGGATGATGGAATAGCATGTGTGGTTATTAGATCTGAAGCTGGGATGGACTGCAAGAATGCCAGAAGACAAAGTTAGAGTTGAAAATTATCTCTACAAAGTGGAGAAACTGGCTATTACAAATAAGACGCTATTCAAGAGGGAGCAGTTTATTTTAGAACAAGGAATGGTCAACTACACAACGTGATCTGGGGGGGTCACAAGCTGAAAGGCAATGAACAGTATTGTGTTGATGTGGGAAGGTGAACATCTCCACCAGTGTATAATGACAGTTGCACGCTCCCTGTTCAGCACTGGTAGGGTCCTGAAGTGAAGCAAGATTTCAGTTAGACATTAAGAAAAACACTTTTGCCATGTAGATGTTGTGCACTAAAACAGATTGCCTGCACAAGTTATGGCAGTCAGTAAGAGGTTTGGTAAGTAGGAAGCAGAAGGAGTCAGAGTGCTGACAGTGCTGCCAACAGAGTGGGAGAATGGACTTTATGAGGATCCTGTCAGAAATGACTTGCTTAAAGCTGTTTTCTGTCCTGCTCTCCTGCCCATTAATTGCATCTCTGAGGAAAGCCCACAAAAATCAATGAGCTGGCTCAAGAGCAAGGCTCATCATGCAGTCCATTAATCACAAGCTGGAAGAAACATGCCACAAGTGCCCCAACTGTATGTTCTACCACATCCTGCGGTCATGGTGCTTCCTGAGACTGGAGTGAAAAAGATCATCTAAAGCTATGTAGAATACATATACTATATGCAGACAGTTCATACGTTTCATGGTGACTGTAGGACAGTCACAAAAAATGACTGAAGAAATTCCCTAAAATGAATTCAGTAATGATTCAAATGCTTGTTGCTAGTGCAATGAAAACATAATTGGAGATTCAAGCACTAAAAGTGAATTAATGACAAATTAAGAACAAGGTCTGTCGTAGGTATCTGGCAGAATAGAGATTTACTCTCCCTAATTACAAATTAAATATTAATATTACTGGAACATCTAATAACTTTAAATGATATATAGGGCCAATATATTACCCTTTGAGATTTCTTTTCTTATTGAAAGTCCACTCTGTTTTACAGTAACTTTTTTTATTACACTATTAGAACAATGCAAACCATATGTATTTTCCATAAAAATGTAATTGCTATTATTCTAAAACAAAAAAAACCCAGCAAAACCCACACACAAAAGACTAAAAGTTTATGCTCTTTGATTTCAACTGTACTTTCAAGTTCCCTTTGGTTGTGGAGCTATGTAAGATAGTGTCATGGTGATGGTGGGAGATCATATACCCCCTCCCACACTCTACCTCAAATGACAAGACAAGAGAAACATCCCCTTCTTTCTCAAACTCAGAGTCTTAAGTGAGAACCGCCACATTGTTTTAGTTGTGTTCACCCTTGATTGCAAGTGGACTGGGTTTTAACTCTCTTAGAGCACAAATAACCCTCTATGGCTGAAGCCATGGCAGAATCAAGAATGTTTTCCTGAAGTGACAGCTACCCTAAACAGAAAGAAAAGCAAACAGTGCACTTGGCAAGAAGAAGGTGTAGTATAGCAGAGTCATGTGATGTTCATTAAAGGTGAGAATAATGAGCGGAGTATCTGTAGTCTGTAGTCCCACAGTTGAGTGTTTTAATAGTTGTAGAAAGGGAGAAAAGCGTGGTGCCGTTATTATGTTTGTTTGTTTTGGCAACAGATAGATTACCTTAGGATTTTATGATTACTGCATTCACTTAAGATAGAAATATGAGAATTTTTCAATATGCTTTTAAGACAGGTCTGAGAAAAGTCTCAAGAAAAGCATGAAGTAAACAAACTTGGAAAAGCTTCATGGATGTATGTACCTATCAATAAAGTTAAGCATATGAATTCATCAAGATCTATAAATATTATAAATAGTAGTGAAAGCTTTTTAATATAACATACTAAGGCTTAGCCAAACATGAAACCCTGTAAAAAATTGCAAATAATTTCCTCACTTTCTAATATGTTGCAAGGATATGTTTAAAACCAGCACACGAAACATTGTGACTGATACAATAACTAACAAACTGCAAATACCACAGAAAAGCAAAGCTTTTTTTTTTTTATCACCTAAAGCCCTTCCCTTTGGCTGTGTGGATGCACAACATGCCACAATCTTTTCTGGACATGGGTGGGTGAAGTCTTGTAGTGAACATGCTACCACTCAGGCATCGGCAGCCTTCTGAATGCTCTAAGGAATTCAGCCTCTGGTGTTGATGTTCAGCATAGGTCTCTTAGCTCCCCTCTGGGAGAAGCAAGCTTTAGCAGAGCACTGGGAATATCTCTCGTGCCAGAGCATTGACAGGGATCTGGAGACAGTGGTCACAGGTAAATCTGCACCACCAATATAACCTTGTTGCCTGTTGGGTGCTCAATAGAATTAGCGGAAGGGAGAATTTCCTGCATTTCCTGATGGCTGAAACTCTTTTAAATATGCGTAAAAGAAATATCAGCTTAAAGAATTTAAACTCTTTTCTCTGAAGAGTATGTCTTTACCTTTAATCCCATCCCTTATTAAATATATTTTTATAATAAATGGTGAATACCTCGCAAAAAACAGGGGTTTTTTTTAAATACCATCTGATGGGCCTGTGTCTGTCTGGCATATAATGCAGTTAATATTATATGTGACTAATGAATACCAGTCATTCCCCTGAATAACTGTGACCCAGATATGTGGAAGACTCTCATGTCTTAATTACTTGACCCTGAAATTAGCACAAGCAGATGGGCCTGAACAGATAGTGAGTCTGACGTGAGGTAGAAGAAGAGGCCGCTAATGCAGTCAGAAGAATGTAGTATGTGAGAAACTATTTTACTTATTGGAATATTTTTTTTTTCTGTTTCCAGCCCATTTAACTCCCTTTTAGTATATTATTATTGGTTGATGTGAGGGGTAGCAGGTTAGTTGTTTAACACCTGTAACCTGATAAACTAAGGCAGTAAGGCTCTAAGATAAATTGCTGTCTAGTACTGAGAACACAGAAAAAGATGTGCTTAACTGTAAATTGAAATATAATCTTTATTATTTGCTTTCTGCCTAGTTATTGATTAACTGTTAAATGTCTATACCCTTGAGCACTCAGGGGAGAGGATAGTATTTACTTTTAATTTTGGAGTTCAAGTAAGTTTAAAGTTGTCCCTGTTTCAAAGATACATTCTGCATAGGTTGCTCACCTTCAGCCAGCCTAGACAGAACCAACGCATTCCAGCACTGTATGTGAAGTAATTCAGCACCGTAGGTCATTTGCAGTTTATTTCCAATATGAAGAAGAGGGACTTGATTGAGGATTTGGGGGGGGGGGGGGGGGAGAGTTCTGTAATAGTTGTGGCTTTGTAGAGACTGTTACTTGATGCTGAGTGACTGTTTGACTGCTTCAGATTCGCACCTTGCCTGACAGTTCCTCCAGGAGGTGTGTCACACAGGGTAAAAAGCAGCCTGTTGTTGGCAAAGATAGTCTGACCTCATTACTAGGGCAGACAGGTGTATTCTTTAATCACAGTCTTAAAGCCTCAGGAAACTCTGGACCTTTTCCAAGATCAGTTGGGATTAGCCTAACCCTTTGATGTTACTTTAGACGTCCCATGGAGACACCAGTTGAAGAGAGTGAGTGAATGTTGACTGGCTACGGTCCTGGGTTTCTTAGGCTAGACATCTGTGAGAACAATTTGTGTGGGAGAAATTGGGCCAAAAAGGAAAACTGTTTCATGGTAATTGCAATTTCCAATTGTAAACCTGGAGGTGAGCTGCCACTGACAGGCTCTTAAACTAATTAACCAAACAGTCCAGTGCCCCATGCTGTGTAATGTTACACAACTATGCATAAACAACTCTGCTGAAGACCCCAAACTTCGAACAGGCTCTGCTGAAGTTAAACAGGCTGTCTGAAGTGTCATGATGATCTGCAGTCCTCCTGTCTGATGCACTACATGCTTGACTCTAATTAACAGTAATCAAATAAGGAAAAACCTAATCAGTATTCAAGAGCTATTACCCTCAACATAGCACAGAGAAAACATAATTTCAGAAGAGAAATAAACATGTGGTATTGTGTGGAACTACAATAAACACTTTTAAGTGGCTATGTGAAAAAAATGTTAGTATTGTAACGTGCCTATAAACTGTGACCTAAGGCCTTAGGGGATAAAAAGAAGGGACTGGGGAGGAAAAAAATCCCATGTGGTCCAGATCGTGTTTGCCTCCATTGAGTCTTGTTGTTGGAGTGTAGTTGCGGCAACATTTTTCATCTTTCTTCACTCCAGACATACAAAAGTGTCAGTTGTGCTGTATTCTTATCAAACACAGGGAAAAATCTTATTTTCTGAGCTGTATTTTATAGAGAAGTATCCTCTTCTTTCTTAAAATGCCACTATACATAGCTCATTCTGATCCATAATTAGCCATGATTTTGTGAATGGGGAGATTTCAGTACCCACAACATGATTTGATCCATATGCTCCACTTCTCACCTTCATGGGATGTTAAGGGACCTTTTAAAACTTTGTGGGATGGTAGAAATGTGGTCTATCAGATCATATTCATCACCAGATATGAATTTCAAGCTCTGAGTCCCCATATTGCCTGTATCTTTGTGCTACACTGCTTCTTGATGAATGAACATTGCCCAGAAAAGGGAAGGATACTCTGGAGAGGTCTGTGGTCACCGGAAGCTTCCTATGGTCTGGAAGATAAAGATGCTTTTAGAGAAATATGTTCTTCTTTGACCAAAACTGATGAGTTTCCTGACCTACCTGTGCATCCAAAGGAGATAGCCTTTGCCTGTCATTTAGCTGTTCATCCCTTGCACACAGTTCTGTACTCTCTTTACTGTACCTGAACAGCTGTTTTGCACAAAGTCCTTTGAACCCACTTAGAAAGACATTGCATGTGCTTAGCTTCAAGTTCTCTTTCCCCTTTCCCTGTGTTCACAAGGACACAAATGGATGCTCTGTGACTGAAGGCCTTTATTTCCTCTTAAGTACCAGGGGTTTGTGCATAACTGTAAGCAATTTTTCTCCTGACTGTGCATTTTCCCTTGGTGGTGTTTAAAGGAACATTTTTTAATTCTATTTTTAAACTGTTAGAAATAGCTCTCCAGAGCTTCCACTGCTGAATACTAATAACATTTTATATTAGCATAAAAGGATAGTTTTATCAAAGATCACAGTTTTAGGGGAAAATGGTAGTACTTGCATCTCAAGAGGCAAGGGGAAGCTGTTCATAGGTTTATGGAGGTCTTTGTCCTTTCCTTCATCTTCCATAGTTTTGTTAATGCTAAATTAAATTAAATGTGCTAAAGGAGCTGTGGCGACTGTTTGTTAATATGCATGCTAGCCTTATCGGAGGGTGATACAGAATGCCTTTTTTTCCCAGATGATTGTAGTTTTAACACCTGCTCATCCGGAAACTTAGGTTACTTTCTTCAAGGGCTATTTATATAACTAAAGCTGTTGTTGGTGACTTCAGAATTTTTACACTAGCCCATATGGCTGCAAAAAAATGCAGAGAGATGCACATAATGGAATAGAGGGCAAATAATTGTCTGGAAACCCCAGACTGCTGTCCAATATGTCTGGAAAGAGAGTAGCAGCAGGCAGAGTTCAATTAAATAATCTTTGTTTTGTGTAGGAAGAGGATTTGCAACCACTGATTTGCCCCTCAAAACCGACTTTCTTGTTTACCTCAAGCATTATAGCTCATTGAATACAACCTAAGATGATTCTGGTAGACCAATATGTATCCTTCGTCAGTAAGAGCTAAGCAGTCTTGTCGTACAGGGACACTGAAAGCTGTGCCTACTGTGACCTTATTGTGCACCATGTTGCACAAGTGCTGTGAGTCTTCAGCTAAACCCAAGTAGGACTGTCTAGGGAGAAAATGCATCTCCTCTTGTTCAATCCAGCCACTGTTTTCAGGAAATGCTATCATGTCAGATCACATTGCAAAATGTCCATGCTTTTTCCATTATGATTTGAAGGTTTCTTTTAGAAACGTGTTTTGTACAGTGAGCTACAGTAGTCAGAGGAATGAGTTGAAGCTGCTAATACGCTTGGGATATTTGAAGAAATATGTTTATTTCACAGGTGCATTACAGGCTGGATATTACCAAACACTGGATCTTGCCAGGAATCTATAGGACCCAAACACATTCACTTTTGTTCCTCCTCCTTCACACCACTCCATGTTTTAAGGTTCTGGAGATAAGTGAAAGTTAGACCCACAGATACAGCAATATTTCTGGCTTTTTTCATTTCTCCTCCTGCAACCCAGGTGCCTGATGCCAAGGCATTCATGTTTCCAGTCCACAAGATTTCACTGTGATCTAAAATGAATCTGATCTGTGATGCGTGGTTACAAGGAGGAGTTAAGAGACTCTGGTGCCTGCCATCTGCCCATCACTGGTGGTTACTGCCTAGTAGCAGACCAGATGATTAGTGTCCCCTCATCTGCTGAGCTCATATCCTGGTTGAAATAGATGGTATTTGAAGTTAACAGCACCCAGCTATGAACTATGTTGGCACAGCAGTGGCTACACTGCAGGTAGTGCTGCATTAGCCAGTAGTGCTGTGTTGGGGTGGGAATGGGGCAAGCAGCTGGATACAGCGACTTCTGGTACCACCACTGACAAGCTGTCAAAAATCATGAGCTAGCACACTGTGCTTCTGATCTGTGAATCCTTTGACTTGAACAAAAACTGTTCAGTTTCTAGTACATCTCATCACAAATTTTTATGAAGCAGCATGAGGTTCTAGGCTGGAGAGAGATCAGGAGTGAGAAACACTGCATTATATCTTTTTTCCCATCTGTTTTTATCTCTGTGCCTCATTATGCTAGTGTAATACACTTCCTTAGTGAAGAACTACCCAATTAATGTTTGTGCAGACCTTTTAAAATTGAAGAATTGAAATTGATATGTAAATACCATGTATTGCTGTTGTATCAATGCATGACTAAAACTTGTAATTTTAGTCAAATTGTGTTTTTAATTTTTATGAACAGTATTTTAAGTCCCTAGTTCTAGAAAGTACTTAAGCTACGTTATATCATCAGACACTGTGGTGCAATATCACACCTCTGATAACTTTTTAATGAATTAAAGTAAAGCCAAGACTTGTTTCTTCTCCTAGCAACTTGGCTTTCCTTACTTTTTCTGTAAGTATTCGATTCCGTGATTTCACATATTCATAGATCAATATGAGAAAAAACCTATCACCAACACCTTTTAACATTAAAGTTGAACAAGTTTGAACATATTCCTTAAAGCACCCATTCTATGCTTTCTCTGGTTTTCTTTCTTTCTTTTCTTTATAGCCTAGTACTTTTGGTACACTACAAAACATTTAATTAGTCTTGAAGAACTGGGAAAACATGGAAATGTTTCTTTCCCCAATGGAGAAAGAATACATTTTCTATTTTTCACTCTTAAATTTGTGTCTCTGTTGGTTTTGGTACTAATAATTGTACACTCATTGTTCTTTATTGCTGTATGCTATGGTCGGTGATAACATTAATTGCTTCCCTCATTGATGTTTCAACATGTCTCCATGAATCATTGAAGTTATAATCAATTTAGTGGTTCCCACTATAATTTAATTTTTTTACAGATTTGAACCGTGTAAATTCTCTGTTCTTAGCTAAATCCTGATCATGCTAGCTTCACTTCATACTGACACAATTTTAGAATCATAGTCTTCCTAGTCTTTATCCTCTGGTAATGCAAAGAGAGAAAGAGGCATTTTTGAAGGGTAAGTCAAGCTTTCCAAGTTTTGAACAATCTCCTGAGAATACCTCTCTTGGCTGTTTAACAAGCCTGAAATACCTGCATCTGAGAACCTCAGGTGCTTAAAGCTGGCCCAGTCCAAGTGCCTGTGTCACTTCTTCCCTCAGCTTTTGTGGGAGTGCTTCCTGTGGTACCTTGTACTGCTGGCTTGGCTGCCATCAGGGGGCACTGATTTTTAGCGGGTGTTTCATACCGCTCTGAGTCACTGGCATTTCATTAATGTGGGCTGATCAGAGATTTAATCTTAGTAGTTGCAGTATTTTGGAGAAGACTTCCGTATTTTAAGTCTGATAAAGATCAGGCTAAAATAAGCATGTTGTGCATCTCACCTCTTCCCCAAATGATTTCACACTGGTGGTGTCTCTGAGAGAGAGAGATGGTGAAGGGTCCCTGGCCAATTGCTACAGAAATCAACATGTTCCAGTGTAATAGGGTTATTGTGCATGCAGTAAGCCTAAATTTCTACCATTTTTTTTTCTTCTGCATTTATTTTTATTCTGGAGAGGCTACCTCTGAGAATAAGGATGTTTCTGACTCTGTTTTCTGCTAAAACTTACCAATGAGGTAATAATGATGTGTATGGACTGTCTCCTGTTCACATAATATGAGTAAACCAACTCACCTGTTTCATATGGGCCAATGAAGTGTTCTAAAATGAAGCTGAAATACTGAATTTTAAAGATTCCACTTCAGCAGGTATGAACCTGTTCTTTCGCATTGGTCTTAAACACATCCCAGACTTCCAGTTTGAATGATAGATTTGGTTTTGTTAAAATAACTTGAGATTTTTCTTAAGAACACTTTTGTTTGATCTGATGTAAACATGTTGTAGCTGGATAAATTCTGTAAATGCTAGTAAGGCTGTGTTTTGATATTTAAAAAGTTTAGATTCCTTGGTTATTTTACTGATTTTTTTTCTCATTTGAGATACTTTATCCACAGTAACATCTGATCTCTTAAGAACTTGACAGGGAAGTTTTCAGTGGAGGATAAATTCCTACCTTCAGCATTATAAGGGAGATTATTTTTGTTAGCAGCACTCTTTAGCACTGCTGAAAGATGTCAAAATGTCTGCACTTCACAATGAAGGTCTCTATTCTATCAGTTTATCAGATAGTGTACATGCAATAGTGGTTTCAGATTTTTGAAATGTCACTGTATTTTTATTGTGAATTACCATGGGCATTGACCGATGTGATCTCCAGGATTAGATACTGAGGTATTAAGTGGAAGAATGAATGTCTTAATGAGATGATGTAATCTTAAAATGGGAATAATTCCAGGGTAAATTGAGAAGAGTCCAAGTAATTAAGTATGAACCAAGAGTCTGAACTGTGATTAACACTGAGCTAAATATTTTGTTCCCTTAAAATAAGTCAGCTGTGTGACATTGTGCCAGTATATATTACTCTTTCATGGATGTGGCAGAGCAAAGAGCATCAAGCATGTAGACACATAGGTACACTTGGGTGATCTAACAACCCTCAAATTATTTTGTAGTCTTGTATATTGTGTCTCATTTCCAATCTAAGTTATGGAATAAGGCACCCAAGATACCATATGAATGTCTTCAGCTGTCATGTTTCCAGAACCACAACAGGGCTGAACACCGACATGAAGTGGACCAGCCACTCTGTGATGTGCTTCCCTTGCTTTCCTTGCTATACCTTGCTAACTTGTCTGCTGACTACTGAAACTACAGCTTTTAACAGAGATCTAAATAAAATAAAGGGCTGTTAAACAGCCTTTTTATATACAGTTCAGCTCTCCTTTCAATAAATTCCTTAGGGAAAAAAAACCCAAAACACCCACAACCAACTATGCAGTATACATTTTAGTTCTATGTGAAAGATTTTAGCATTACAGCCAGAAAGCAAACTTTACCCAGTTTGTTTCCACTGAACATTTTTTCTTTAAAAGGGATGTTTGGATAGTATCCAGGTCTTGATTGGTAACCCTGAAGCTATGAGGTTCAGACAATACTGGTTTAGTGAAATTAGCATTCCTCTGATTAATTTTGAAAACCCGACTGTTTTCTGGGCTTGTGGCATATCTTGTCCCAAAGATCTTGCTTCTGAGAAGACAACAGTTATGGGAAGCAATGTAAAATGAAGACATAATTTGACAATTTGTTCACCAGAGTAGCCTGTCTTTAAAAAAATTATAACAGGGACAGTGCTGTGAGTTGATGAAGTTATTTACCTTCTCTTAAACCAAGTACTAAGGATTGGGGGGGGGGGGGGGGCGGGGGGGGGGACACACACACGAGGTGGGAGAGGGAACAGGGGGGAAAATTCTTAGTGGAACAGGGATTCAAGATAGAAATGCCATTTTCTTCACAAAAGATGTACCCCCACAGAAGTAGGTTGACAATATTCTTGCATTTAAGCCTGTAGAGAATGGATGTGTAGTAGGATTTAGTACACTTGTAGCTGACTACAGATAATGGCCCTCTGACCTATGTTTCCTGAAACACTGAAACACAAAATTCTTCAAATAAAATATACTGTATGTCAATAGCAGTTTAAGTTACCTCTTGATAGCAGTTCTGAATGTAAAACTCTTCTTGTAGGATTATTTTTGTGACCGTGAAATGGGTAAAAATAGGAAATTGAAATAAAATATGGAAGCTAGACATTTAGTAAATAAAACTTAGGAATTAGAGTTCTAGTAGTTAAAGGATGGCTAAGTTAGAATGGGGTAGCAAGGTAGGAAGAAATGGAGTAGCAAGATAGGAAGATAGCCCTGAAAACTGCTTGAAACTAGCCCTGTGGTTTAGACTAAGTCCAGGAGGCTACAGAAACTGCCCAAGAAACAGAGATGAAAAGTTCAACAGTGAGGAAGAGGAGATACTTCATCTCTGAGACCCTGGTTCACGACCACCAGGAGGCACTGTGCAGGTGCAACTAGGAGGAGACCAGGGTGGAGCATATGGAATTGACTTATTAAAACTCATTATAATAAAATCCGCCTTTTCGTAGAAAGATTATGAATACGTATAGGCGTTTTTGAAATTATCATGAATATGTAACACTTCGTTGTATAAAGCCAAGACAAATTACCTTGGTGGGTGCGCACACTTGTGGTGGAGAGATCCCCCGTGTGCCTCAGTGCTGACTAGACGTACCTACTTTACAACTTTATAGGTTGTGGAGTCGTGATTCCGCAAGTCAACAGGAGTGACAGATGTACTTCTAAAAGAGTAAGCTTGTGAAACACTAGAGTATGAAAAACTAATGTTTCCCAGAATATGAACACTGTTTCTGTTTCAGCTGACCTACAGGTCAGAAAACAGAGGTGAAATGGCCACTTTTTGTGCTAGACAGGTCTCTCTTCCCTCACTGGGAAAAAGGGGTTCTGTCAGGGAATAGATCTCCCTGGCAGATCTATTGCTGGCACACTACGGAAATCTGAGAGAGGAGGGCTCCAACTGTAAATTGGCCATATGATGTCTTACATAGGTAACTGTGGGCAATAATTGTGACGAGGCTCTTAGACTTGCAAATAGTTCCAAGGTTTCAGTGACTTCTGTGGAGCATATGAATCAATTTTAGAATCACTCAGTTCTGGACCGAAGGATTGTTCCATAAAAATGGTGCTGGTAAAGTGGGTATACTTAGGGTGAAGAGCGATAGCATCGTATTTTCTTTCCTCAGAGTTCTGCTAAACTGTGGTCTAGTTGAAATTTCACATCTTCTACTTAAGTTTATAGAGTTTAATGTAGTTTTGTTGAGGCCAAGTTGTTTTCTGCAACAGGGTTTTCTTCCTTCTGTCTTTCTATCAGGTGTTTATCAAAACTCAAAGCAGTTAATTATGTTCAGGCAGTAAGATATTTAAGTGGTAGCAGTACTTAACCTGTTGATTCACTAAGCACAGCCAGACAAAATGCTACTGGAAGCAAACATAGTCCTTAAAATACTCTTTTCAGCTGGAGACAGGGAATGGGAGGCATCCTGTTTGTGTTTACCTAGTTCATTGTCTCTCCTTGGCTGATAACAACCTCTTCTTTGACACTTGTAATAGCTGATTTTCCAGCCTTTGGGATTTTTTCCTTAGAGGTAGATCACCGCTCTTAAGAGGCAGGAGGCTGACTTTGGTTCTTTTTCTGTCTTTGCAGCTTCTCCGGGTTCACCCTGCCCAGGCTGTGCAGCAGGCGGCCAGGCACAGCTGAGCTCTTTGGGAGGGCTGTGTTATTCTGACCCGCCTGTGATGCTGCACGTACTAAGAGCCCAGGAGCATCCTGCAGGCGTACTGAGCCTGGGGTTTGCTCTCAAGGAGTATTTACACACCATTATCTGAACTTCTCATAAACAAGAGACTCTGAAACAACTTTCACATCTGCCTGTGGTTGTTTGGTTGGGTTTTTTTTCGTTTCCTGGGTGTGGGAAGAATAATCATGGGATGACAGGCCTGGGATGTCTGCAGTCCAACATATCTCTCCCCATTTTGTAAACCATATGGCTGGTTTCCTGGTGTGTTAAAATTCCTGGTGTGATTAAATTCTCTTCTACCTAAGCTGCAGTGCTACTGTGCCATCAGACTGACTGTTGTACAGCCTGCTTCTGACTGCTACTTGTAAGATCTCTCATGCATTATACATAGTTTTTGTTTGTTTGTTTCAAGACCTTTAGCAACTTTATTTAAAAAAAACCCAAACCCACAAAGAAACAAGTTTCTCCAGCACCTGCTACACTGAATCTTTGTTTCTATGTCACCCTTAGGTCCTGGAACTAACTGTCTGTGATGTTTAGAACCTTAAAGACTTTTTGAAGGTTTTGTTTTTTTTTTTTTTTTTCTCTGTCTCATAAAACATATGATTGATTACAGGAGACTGACACACAGAAATATCTGGAAAAAGTTTAAGTGCTGGTTTTGGAACCAAATCTAAAACCTGATTAGGAATGATGAGAGTCAGCAGCATTTTCCAGATTTGCAAACTATAGGATTACCAGAAGGGATAAAAAAAAAATCTAATGTCTGCATGAAAGCAATTGAAGAGATGTTGCAGCCTGTACAAACAGAGTTACTTTAAAGGAATCAGGAGTACATAAAATGGGTAGACTCTTCAAGGAATGATTGATGCCACATTGCTATTAGTTGCTCCACTGCCATTTGAATAATCACTTCACTCCTTGAATGTTGGGATGGTTAACTACTGTACAACAGCTGTCAAATGCATCTTGGTGAAAAAGCACACATTCTCCAAGATTATCAGATCCCCTCTTGCTTTTTGTACAGGAATTACATTAACTTTTAAATGATGTTTTAGGCTCTTAATAACTGTGGCACATAGTTATAAAGATGACACATATAGTTACCAAGATACTACTTTTCATACTTGCTCTCTAGCTCTGTTAAACTCATGCTAGGATTGCACCTAATACAATTGCAAAAGGGGAATAATTTTTCATCAGCTTTTTTATCAGTTCTCCCCAAGACAATTTATATGTTCAGATGCAGACCTTGTAGTCCTGCATCCCTGTGAACATAATAACATGACTTACAAATGCTAACATGTAGAAATTATTTATGTAACAGAATGTATTTATGTAATTGCCTGATTTTAATAAAGTAGGATAGAATTCTAACATTTTAAAAATAAATTAGTAACAGAGTCTAAAATATATCAGGGATGCTTGATATGAATAGTGTTTGTATCCTGATGTACTACATAGTCGATAAATCCTTCATCTGCTTATTTCAAAAATTTGGATAGTAAATTTCAGTATTTTCTACAACTGATTTTTAAGAGAATTAATTCTATCTACATGTTTATTACCATAGCAAAAAGTTGATCATCCATGCTGGATGTGCTGTGACTAGTTTCCAGTGGAAGATCTGTTGTACTCTAAGGACAATGACATAGGTGAGCAGTGAAGGTAGAGCTGATCTCTTTTAAATATATGACAAGCATAACCTATTTTGGAAGCAGCATACAAGCTGTCAGGTGTACAAGCCACTTGTCAAATCAGAAAAAGTAGTAGCAAACTTCAAAACCAAATACATGTTGGGAACAATCGTTATGACTTCAACTGGGTAGGCAATGAGATTGTTGGAAAGAGAGGATTATTTTACATCTGTAAAGTACAAAGTTGTTGGGAAAGAAGATCAAGTGGTTATCTATGTGGGAAGGACAGAGCTATGGTTCTAAAAGTCCAGTAGAGTTATGACTTATCTCTCAGTAAGATCAAAAAATGGAATGATTGTGTTTCCTCACTGGTATATGGAAATTTTTTTCTGTATGACTTTATTCTGGTTTGAAATGGTTGTTCAGATTAATCTGTGTAGATGCTGGAAGGACACCTGGGACAATGGATGAGGTTTTATGTTCCCAGAAATGCAGAGATAAGATGTTGATGGTTCTGTTGTAGAGAGAGTTTACACTTTCTCAGGCTTGCTGTAGGTTCATTTAACATATTTGGAGTTCTCCTTTCAGGGTAGACTCCATCTCCTTACATAGTAGGGATAGGGAGGCATCTGAAGACTAGAATAATTTGTTCTAGGAGGACTTATTTCAAGAAAGCAAGTGTTGCAATTATGGTTTGATGATTTTTCAGTGTAGGCACTAGTTCTGAATGACATGGAGCAAACACAGGGGTGGAACTAGAGGCTTTTACTGAAGTTCTTGCACAGTGTTTGGGTATTTCTGTCAAAAGCTAACTCAGTTCCTTAAAAGAGTGACCTGTTGTGCAAACATCCTCTTGGTTGCAGAGGGGATATATTCTTCTTGGAGCAAAATGAAATCTGAAGGCTTCGTTATGTAAAAGAGCTTTTTGAAGGATGTTTCAGATTGTTACAGTTTTTTACAGGACTAGCTTTGCTGACCTTTGGGGTTTTCATTATTTTAGCATATATTATTGCTTCTAAACAACTATTTTGGTGGCTGATCATGCTACATGAGAAATTGATGGTGATAAGGGAGTATTCTGAATTTGTTCAATCAGAAGATGAGTTTCCAAATTTGTGGGATAAATCAGTGTTGGAAGCCAGGTGTCTTGTGAAGATAATCAGAATGTAATCTCTTAGGATTACTACCATAAAAATGCAAAACTTGTTCTCCAAAGGAGGCAATAAAAAGGGTGATATATTTTGGGTCTTTCCTGGTGCCCATTTCTGTATCTTACCATATCCAGTTCTGTTTTATTCATAGCATGTGCCGTAGAAAAGAGGGATTGTAACTGTCCTCTCTAGAGGATAGAATGCAGTAATTCTGTGATCAATTAATTTATTTTCTTTTTAAGAACACATCTATGTACCAGTTTCCATTCAGATTGTGACTGACAGTGATGGTGGATGACAGTTAGAGATTAGCAAATATTATGAGCTGTTATTAGTTTCTCTTACTTTTTTAATCTTGTGCCGATGGCAGAACTTTCTGACAAAAGAGTACTTAATGTGATCATAGCATTTAATATAAGAGCTCAAAAGCATGTATCAGCTTGTTCGTATGCAGCTGAAAAAGCTCATATAATATGTAGCTCAAAACCATGTTTAAAAATCTCCAAATTATTTTTTTTCTCACACCTGTCTTAAAATATGTATTATATATCCATTAAAGGTAGTCATACAATGAAGAATAGTTGCTGGAACAAGCAGACAATCAGAACATAACATTCAATTCCATTCATCTTCTGTTAAGAGCTGCAGGAAAAATAAATGCAAATAAGGAATAGAATGTATGTAGGCAGAGATAAAGCCAAGTATAATCATACTTAACTCTTAAAAAAGCTCTGTTTGACTTATTCACAAAATGCCACCTGTGAAAAAAAGTCTCTGCTTGGGTTTCTAGCTCCTCTGACATTTGATTAAATCTGGAATTAAGCAGCCCTCATTAGAACTTCAGGAGAATGAATTATACTTAATAAATGTATAGCATGTGTACCTGATATGAATGCCAGCACTGTACACCCTATTATTAACATCCAATTATGTTGATGAATAGCAACTTAAACTATAATTTCTTAGAGCTATAAATTTTTAGTTTTAATGTGCTGCCACTTGTATGTTTACTGTGGCTGAAAACCAAGGTAGTAATGTGACAAGAGCAGCTTAGTACCAAATCTCTGACATACCACAAAGGCAGAAGCAACTCGGGGATTCAGTAAGAGGAGAAATGGTGGAAGGAAAGAGGAGACCAAAAAATATCAAGGCAACCTGTTTTAGAGACTTTTTGTGGATTAAGAGCTCTGATTAAAGTTGTTTGTGGTGTGGCAAGAACTCAGGATGGATAAATTCTGGCAAAACTATTGTACAGCTGGAAATACTTGGCACTGAGATGTTTCTTCTGTGTTTGTCAGGAAGCATTGATTTAAGTTACATCTTTGTAATACATTTTTATGTAGGCTTTCAAATTAAAATCAGGAGGAAAATAAAATTATATTATCTTTGATTGACTCCTGTCATTTCCTGAGTGCTCATCCCTATCCTGAGTGATAGAACGAACTCTCACAAAATATCAAGTGCCTGTATCAAGGCATTCATAACCCTTTCAGGTTTCTGTAGAATCATCATGTTTTATTCAGTAGCAGCCCCTACCTATTTAGCAAACATTTTCAGGTCTGTTGACAAGAGGACAGGGCCTTCCAACTGAAACTGTCACTGTGGACTTTCTTCTGCAGCTATGGGAGAAAATCCAGGGTGCTTGAGTATGGGCTCTTGTTCTGTGTCAGTGAGTAGGTGTCATTGCGTAAAGTACAAGGTGGACCCGGAGAAGGAGAGTTAGAGAGGCTGGCTAATTTTATTTTATTTTTTTTTTTTCATTTCTTCCCATTCTAAATGTGGGTGGCGAATATCTCTTGAAAGATAGTTGGTTGAGAAGTGATGGCACAGTGCAGGAAAATAAAAGATGGCTGCTCCCAGGATGAGGGGACTTCCTGCTTGAAGTTTTTTGGAATGCATTGTCAGTAGCTTGAGCAAATGGGAATCTTTGGCTGACAGATCTGTTGGAAAGTAAATCTAGATTATAGAGAACATGATGATGAGCATCATCCCTGTTTCATGAACATAAGTCCAGAGCTTTTCTTTTTTTTAAATTGAATGAAAAATATTTCCTGGTCTTGTGAATAAATGTGGGCTGACTGAAACTCTGTGTTTCAGCTAAGCTACTCAATAACTAATGTTGCTCTGTCTTATGTGTAGTATGTATTGGAAGCTTATGGGATGGATATTGCCTGGAATGTAATCCGGCTGCACATCACATTTTCCTGTATAGTCATAACCAGGACTTCACTGGTAGAAAATCTGAGGGCAGGTGAGACGGAAAGAGATACTTGATACTTGGTAAATCAATATTACCCCCTGCTTTAATAGAGGGATCACAGTTAAGCCTAGTAACCCATTGATTCATGGATAAAAATAAACATCTGCAGAAAAATAGTGTAATAAAATTTGTTTAATTTTTTTAAGACTCACTATAGAAAGGGAAAATTTGCCAAAGAATTCAAAACATCTTTATTGTTCTAGGACTTTTTTTTTTCATAATAAAAGGTAGATTATTTTAATGTAGGTTAATAATATTAAGCACTAAAATACTAATTTCCTCTAATGATGCTCTATAAAGCATTCTGAACAATGCAGAGACAATGAGACCATTTTTGAGTTGCAAATGAATCCCTTTTGATAATTGTTCAGCTGTAGAGGTAGAATGTCTCACAGGATGTTTTAGAATTGAGATTGTATGAGCTAATAATGTTCTTCTCACTACACTGGGAAGAACAGCCCTGCTGCCTTAACACTACCTCCTTGCTTTCTGTCTAATAATGTAATAAAGTCTACTTCATGCTGCCCTTCCAGGCTTTTGTTGAATCTTAATGGGTTTCTCCTTTGGAGATTTATGCCCAAAAGATATTAGGCATTATATGTATCTTGGATATGTACTCTAAAGGAAAGAGTTACAGTGTTTGCATGCAGCAATATATTGAGGAGATAGATTAAGTTTTACTATTTTTTGAATCAATAGATGTGAAGCACAGGACAATGCTATAACGAGGCCTGAGATTAGATCAGTAACTGTGATTCAAAGGACGTTGGATCCTGCTGGATTTTATGAAATCCGGTTGGGTTTCCACACTTGTCTGAGTTGACTTTGGACAAAGCACTGCCAGTGACTCATTGCCAGTTTTTATCATGAATCTGAGTATTGGGTATATTTGCACTTAGACTCAGCTAAATACACCAGGGTCTCAGGTCTCATCTAAAAATAAGGTTCTAGATTTGATGGGTGCAGACCCAGTTTAGACACACCAAAGCGATGAGTAAAAGAAATCAGAATCACAGAATCGTCTAGGTTGGAAAACACCTTGGAGATCTTCCAGTCCAACCATTAACCTAACACTGACAGTTCCCAACTACACCATATTCCTAAAAGCCAATTCGACCCTACACTTAAACACCTCCAGGGATGGGGACTCCGGAAATAAATAATTAATTTTTATTTTATTTTATTTTCCTTGAAGGCAATTTTTGGAGACTGCTTGCTGCTATTATGAAGGTTTTTAGTAACTCCAAAGTAATTCTCAGTTTTAACTGATCATTTCTTTCTGATTACAGATCACAATCGTATAAAATTGGAGTGCTTTAACATCTTGGATCAATCACTGTTAGCAACCCTCTTCAAAAAATGTTAGAATAAAGCATCAGATGAAGCTGTATGGGATTAAATGACACAGTTGCTGAAACAATTGTGATTCTACAATTCCAAATAATTTGGCAGAATGGTCATGTTTTATTGCATTTTGACAATGTAGGAATAACTTTTTCATTACTCTCCTGCCCTCAGAAGCAGCAGACCTTCCTCTGTCCCATTTAGTTACCTGCTGTAGCAGTTAGTGAGGACAGTGTGAGTCCTGGTATGTGATACTCTAACGGGTCTTGCTGATATTTTGGACTTGTGAGAGCCCACCAACCATAACTGTAGCTTTAAAGTGTGTGCTTCTCCGTGGCATTTCAAAACTCAGTGGAAGTTCTTGACATTGTTATTCTTCTGAAGGTCACTGTCCCTACCCAGCTGTCCATAATGACATGGTGATTTGGGGAAGAGATGAGACACATTTCTATAGAATACAAGGATTTTTGTTTATTTTTTCATTTACTGCTGCTACTGGACATTGAAATACTCCTCTTTGCGCTTAAAACTGAAGTGTTGTACATATGTCCTTCTAATTTTTAGTAACTTTCCCCAAGTTTTTGCACTGCTTGTGCAAAAGAAGAAATGCAAAGCTCATTGTTATAACTTTGTTCTTCACAGCTGCTTGCTTTCTCTTTCTCTGTGAATTTGTGTTTTCTCTCCTTAACTTGCAAAATGGCTTTGGGTGCTCTTGGAGATGGAATTATGTATTTTATCAGATATGCAACTATCAAAAGCCGCTTCTAATTTAGTGGAGCAGACAGACACCCCCCAGCTGATTTAAAATAAAGAATAAGATGTAGGAGAGGAAAGATAAAAAGGAGATACTGTTGCAGGGCAACCAAGGAACAAAGAAGTCATAGAGACCCATCTATTAAAAGATTTAAAGTGAGGAAGAAAGAATTGCAGAAAGGTGGTCTTGGGTTTTAAAGCTCTTGCATAATTAAGACCTTTGTGGAGAACTACCTTCTTTTTGCAGTTTGATAATGTTTTCTGAAATCTGTATTTGAAAATATTTCTCCATGAGGCTATCAAGACATTGAGCATGATGTTCACCAGTCAGAAATTATTCCTCGTTTCCCTCCCAGGGGTGAGATTTTAGAGTTACATGGCAGTTTTAGATTTTTGTTTTGAGGCCTTATACTTTATCAGAAACTAAGACCTTTGTCATAAATTAAAAAGACAAACTCTCTACAAAAGCGTAGCAAAGGGTATAATTATATTCTATTGTAGTACAAGGAGAGGCATTTATGAATACTTTGTGGTTTAAGTGAGCTGCTATGCTTGCCCCTTTTAAGAGTTGTCACTTTATAGCACAGCTTTAACTGTTTTTTCACAACAAACTTCTGTTTCTGTAATTGTCTGTGCCTGTGAACAGTTGCAACTAATGTCATGGTCTTAGGCTGGAAGGTCTATGACCTTCTGTTCTATCAAATCAACAAAATATTTATGGTTATCAGCATGATTCTCCAATTAACTTTTAATTAAATGTGGCATTGGTCTTCACTTTCCAGTGTCTGAGGCAGCATTGAGTTCTGTTTCTTTTCTTGAAAACCCATCTGTTGTCCTTTGAGACTGCTCATCCTATCTCCGACTCTTCTCTGGCAGCCAGTGTTCAGTGTGCGATTAAAGTACTGCTTCACCCTGTCTAGATGTTCTATATCCACCCAATTCCTTTGCTCAATATTTATTAACAGAATGAAATAGAAGCTGAAAGCCCTTGGCTAAAGCTTGTCCACTGTTTTTTCCTCTATATTTTTGCACCTCTACCTAACTCTATTTAAAATACAGCTGACCTTTTCTTATATCGTTAAGCTATAGGAACATATCTTCACTCACTAGAGGGGCATAATATCTAAGCATCTTCTCTGATACCTGAACAATAACACGGTCCTAAACTGGCAGCAATGAGTCCTGAATTTATAGTAAAATCATTGTCCTGATTTCACACCATACTACTTGGACTGAGTACAGGATCTTTGGTTGCAATGTATTAAAACACATAGAAATAAAGCTGTGCGTCTCAGGCTTGCTAGCTGTCACAGTGTAGGCAGCAACGAATTACTCAGTGGTTAAAAGACTGGTGGTAAGGAGCAGTAATGGAAGAGAAACACACTTTTCATAATAAGTATTTCATGGCAAAAAAATGAAAGAAACCATGTATTTTTGTTCATACGTGTCTTGATTTGAGATCAAGAGAAACAACATGAGCAAAGTGCTGTGACAGTTTCTCTATCACTGTCTGATTTGATTCTCAAAGTGGCATAGCTGTTTAGAGCAGAAACGTTGAGGAAAAGCAACTGAACGCCCTAAGGCAAAGGGGAGGAGTTAAGTTGCTTGGGTTTAGTTTTTATTTCTACTTGGGATAAATGCAGACATGTAAATGACATCAGGGTATGGTGTAGGGCAAGACAACTTAGTACTGGGTTCAAACACGCTGTAAAACTGCCTGAAGCTGGTGGCCAAAATAGTTTCTTACAATATGTCACTATAAAGCTTTTGATTTGTTTGTTCTGATGAGAAAGGTGACACATAGGGGGTTTTTTTGTGTGTAAATGGGAATTTCACAGGGACTTTTTTGTTATTTGGATCTGGATTCAACCTCTACTACTTAAATAATGTAAAACATGGTAGAAGCTTTTGCCTAAAAGAAGATCCTCAAGAGCTTACTCATCTCAGTGCTTACTGGAAGAAAAGTTTACATGCTTTAAATCTTGTCAGCATTTCTGGTGTGGATTCTTTTCTCTCTCCCAGTATATTGGCTTATTTTAACAAAATATATTGCCTTTATATATATATATATATATATGTTTTGCCTCTTTCAACTCACAGGCTCCTACAGATCTGACAATGTTACTGCTCACTCTGCAGAAACAATTGTACTTCACCACTGAATGGATCAAGCCACTGACCAAACTACAAGTTTTCTATTCAAAGTACTATATTTTTTAATGGGTATTTCCTATGACTGGGAAAAAAAAAAAAAAAAAAAAAAAAAAAGTTACCTGCATGTTTTTGTAAAGGTTTTTCAAGGGAGTTGTGTGTTAACACTATTTGGTAAATTCCATGTGCTGTAAATTCCAACTTTCTTGCAGGTGCAGCTATGATTAAAAGAAAATGCTGTGACATTTTATGCAGCTTTTCAAAATAGGAGAGAAATTATCTGAAGAGCTCTGACTTAAGAGAAACAGGGTGACTAAGCAGTAAGTGCATTCCTGTGGCTGTTAAAGGGGTATAGTGATTTGGGGTTTGTTTGGGGTTTTTTTAAATCCCTTTGCCTTGAAGTCAGTATCCAGAGCAGATGCCAGACTACCTAATTGGAAACTGGTGTGTGCTACTCAGGGAAGACAGCTCCCAGCAATGATAGGTAAAACTCATCTGTTAGTTTATAGATTCCATGAGCTGTAATAGTTGGGATGTAGAAAGCATCTCTCCAGCCTGCATTCAGACTGTAGCCTTTCTGCTGGGACTGACAATTGAGAAATGTTAGATGCTCTAAGGACTGAGCTGAGGCCACCAGTTCAACCCATACGTCACTGAGCTGCTGCCAGAAGTTAATGACTTTTAGTCACTACTGATCTGAGTTTGTTTTGTAATGAGCAAGTAGTGACAAGCTACCTATCTCATTAATACCAGAATTATGAAAAGCCTTTTTTGGTTCTCTTAGAATTATTCCATGCCTTCAGCAGAAGCATTTTACTGCTTCCAGAAGGCTGAAGGATGTTTGGTAAGCAGACTCCTCTTCAGTGTGGGTTGGTTTTTTTTAATGTTATGCTATGCAACATAGCTACAAGTGAAGAAATATTATCTTTGACCAGTGATCTGGATGAGTAATTACATGTCTTTTCAGTTCTTCGTTTTAGAAAGGAAGCTAAAATGACTTTCAATTAAAATTAAAAACAAAGGAGTGGTACACCAGTAGTAGTTCCCGACCTTCAAGCATGATCGTGGAAAGTAAATCCTTGAGGAAGTCCAGCTTTTTCCTACCTGATCACTCAAATGCAAGGGCAGCATGACCTGAACTCATCTTAACTTGACCAGTGAAAAATGGCAGATGCATCTGTTCAGTAGTCCAATCTTATGGCAATGAATAGTGTGACTCCTGGCATCGTATGGGATAGACAGCAGAAGGGTGTACTTGAAGGACACAGATTTGCTTTGAAAAGCATCAGACTTGCAAACCTGCAAGTCACAGACAGAAAAGTAACAGGATACAGAAACTCAGCCACAGTGAAGTCAAAAGCCAAACTGCTTCTTGTAGGGACTGAGCTAGTTTCAGCTAATTGCCAGCTGTCTTTCTCGAGCCACTCCTACTCCTTTCCCACTTTATTTTTGCTTTCACTTTGGAAGTAATAAGGGTGTTTTCTCTACCGTGTAAGAGACACTGATGCAAGCTACTTGTTTGCTCTCAGGAGCAGTCCCAGAACTCTCAGGAGCAGTGGGAGATGGACGGGGGCGCTACACCCTTTTGCATCAGTTGTTTCATGCCGGTGGGCCAGGGCTTGCATATGTATTCCTCTTCTTTTATAGAGTCTAGCGTGAGTTTGGCCTCAAATACAAAATGAATGATTATCAGGCACGCTTCAGGGCAACAGTTTTAGTCTGTATATAAATCTATGGTGTCATTTAATCAACACGTGCTTGCAAAGCTTTGCTGTGCAAAGGAGGCAGATAAGATACAAACTCTGTATCACCAGCAACTGAAACCCATAACCCGTATCAATTATAGGACTTTCCTTCTTTGCCCCTTCTGGGTTCTGCTGATCCTTTTTTATAATTGCTTTCTCATCCAACTAATTGATACTGCTTTTAAACATGGTGTTAGTAGTTGAACTTCAGTGCTCCGAGGCTGACTTTTTTAGCTTGTGTTTGACTTCTGCAATAAGTGGGTCAAAACACAGTTCACTGGAGATGAGTTAGTTTCCTACATCTGTTATTAATAGCTGACATTAATGAACATTTTAGACAATCTCTCCTTCTCCCACATGCTCTCACGTGCTTGCTTTCTTGCTTGCACTTGCCCTTACTGTTGCTCTTCCCATCGCTCTTGCATGCATGAGTGCTGCTCTTGCGCTCACTCATGCTCTTTCTCACATGCTCTTGCTTGCTCTTTCTAACTGTTCTCTCCCTCTGCTTTCTCACTCGCCCTCACTCTTTCTCATGCCCTCTCACACTCTGCCTTGTGCACATGCTTTCTTTCTCTCCATTTCGCTATTACACAGTCAAAACCAGATTCTCGAATTCCAGCTGCCTACAAAATCCTTTTAAATATCTTTTCAGTTCATAAGCTTTTAGAGATGTATTAATCATACTCATTCTGCAGGCCTATCTCTCACAGGCTCAATTATCATGTACATATTGTTACTGCAAAATGTATTTTTGAAAAGTAAGAAAATTTAACTGGATTGTAGATTGATTCACATATTAGAGTGTAAATGCCTATATTTTATTCTATAATTACTGTCCTGGAACACATTTTATTCCTTGTTACTTCTGTGAACTAAAGCTCTATGTGGACTGTGCATGTGATTTTTGGCTTTAAGTAGCATCACTCATTTTTTCAGCAGTTACAGCTGTCTGACATATATAGAATTACAGATCTACTTATTGAAATCTTTGTGGGGTTTTTAAGTTCTGAAATTTATTTTCTTCATTTTTTTGTAAGAAAAACAAATGTGAATTTATCTGGTTATTTATACTTTCTTCCCCACTTTTTTTTTCCCCCTACAGTAATCAAAATGAAAGGAGATCAGAGGCCGAATTTCTCCTTCATTTTGTCAGAAAACTGCCCCCTTCAAAATCAGCCATTCTTATTTTTTAAATTAGTCAAACAACTATAATTCATTCGTGTAGGTGTGTTTAGTTCAATTTACTTCATAAAGTAGGGAGATTTAATTTAATTTAATCAGTAGAATGTTTTGGATGTGAAACTGTGTTTTGTATTTTCAGAGACATAACACGTGACTTCTTACATGTCTTTGTTGTTGAGAGAATACTTAGGACACACAGACTCAGGTTGCACCCAGTAATATGTATGACCTTGAAGTGTCAAGTGAAGATAAAACACTTATATTAATAGATATCTCTGATTACTTTTTCTGCCTGTGATTGTTCATTTAGTATCCACAGATTTCCAATTCAAGGGGCATACAAAGAAACGGGGAGGTTAAATAAGGACTTGCAGCATATAAAGAAAAACCTTATTCAGCTGAGGTTAACAGTGTACTCAACCTCATGTCATTAAATTAACCTTAAAGATTCATTTATAAATGTCAGTATTATAAGTTTATACTTGAAGGTCACAAATTCTAGTCCTTGTTTAAAATTTGGCTATACTCTATGCATGTGTTTAATTCTGAAGTCTTAGGAATAAAGATTTTGGCTGATTTTCACAGGTTATGGCTGGATCATGAATAGTTAATAAAAAACGTTTCTTTTGCAATAAATATTGGAAAATAAATTTTTGTGATGGACAAGCTAGTAGAACCTTGCAAACAAACTAAACTTACTGTGTTATTTTTTTTTCACAAAACAAGTAAGCTGAATGGATTTTATATTTTGCAGGTGAGAACGTAGTAGCTGCTTTAAGACTGTCACAGCCTGAAAATGCCCCACTGTTCTGTTTTGCTTACTGATTTCCTAAGCATATGAATTTTGCTGCTGGAGAGCTGTAAGGAGAGCACAGGATACATGCTTTAGCAGGATGTACTGGCTCACGGTGAGAAATAGATAGGATGAGGCATTCTGAGGATGACTGACTTAAGACAGATTGGTGTTGTTTCCAAATCCATATAAGCAGTGGCATACCAGGTCAAATTACTTTCTTTACTTTCATGCAAACATTGTCTTCAGAATATGTCTACTGAGATTCTAGTTAACCAAAACATGTATGATAAAACCATTTTGACAAACCTTACTGATTAAATGTGGCTATTAACATAAAAGGGATTCAATAATTACATGCTGTAGTATTTTATACACAGTTACCTTCCAGTGACACTTGTCTTTTAGCCCAGGAATGTATGACAGATGTCAGCAGAGTTTCTCTTATGGACTTTTTTAATAATCTGAAAAAGCATATAATTACTTTTCTGGTACCTGTGCACAGTTTTAGAAGAAACAGAAGAAAATGTGGCATGTATTTTGGAAATCAGAATGGGTAGTATCCTAATTGGCTTTTGTGTTAATTTATTTTATAGATTTTTTCTGAATTGTAAGTCAGATGTTACCACTATGTTGCCTGTTAACCTGTTCTGTAACACTCTCTGCTTCCCTTCCCTTCCCTTCCCTTCCCTTCCCTTCCCTTCCCTTCCCTTCCCTTCCCTTCCCTTCCCTTCCCTTCCCTTCCCTTCCCTTCCCTTCCCTTCCCTTCCCTTCCCTTCCCTTCCCTTCCCTTCCCTTCCCTTCCCTTCCCTTCCCTTCCCTTCCCTTCCCTTCCCTTCTGTCTCCTTTTTCAAACTATTGCAGTCCTTTGATACTGTAATAAACACAAATGAATACCTTAAAAATATAACAAACATAAAAGCTACATTGTCTTGACATCAGATATTTCAAGGTAAATTTCTGACTACAATGGAATGTAGACCGTTGTGTTAACCCTAAAAGGATAATTTAATGAATGCGTTAGTTTCTTGTATAGTTTCTTCATTACTGCAGGCAAGCAGATTTTTTTTAAAATTACTTGATTGAAGGCAAGGTAAGTTTTTTCAACCATTTAAATGAGGGGTTTTTTTCATGAAAGCAATGAAATCCTGTATTTTCTCATGTGATCAACTTTTTAAAAAGAAACAAACCAAAACCAAACAAACAAATGCTTCTGCCACAAAAAGAGGAATTTCATACTGCCATCTGGGGGAAAGATAAAATAATCTTTGCGAGTAATTTTTAATATCACTCTGGTATAGTTGTCGATCATTCTGGTTTTTTGTCTTTTCTATCTAAAAGTCTGTGGAACCCTCTTGTTCTTAGAGAGTAGGGGATCGTAAATGATCACATTTTTCCCAGGCCCTGTGAACTGCCTGGTTTTAATCCCCAGCTGACTTTGCTGTTCCTCAAGCAATTCCATAGTATACAGCAATAGTCTAGCACAATAATGAGTCTGCTTCCTAAACAAGGTAGCTCTGTGGATATCTGTGGTTTTTATTTTCAATATAATCTTTACTCTAAACAAATGTAGAATTCACCTGTAATAATGAAGTGTGTTTTAAGATACCACAAATAGCAGTGAACAACCTTTAATAGGACATAACTATTCTCAGGATGTGTTGGTAAAGGTTTCCCAGAAGAGACTATATTTCAGCTAGAAAAGGGCAAACCTGCCAACTTATTTTGAGATTAGAAGCACAATCAGTGGGAATGTTCCGCCAACTGCACAAAAAGATATCGAAGATAATACTTCATCTTCAGATGAAGCATTGCCCTTTCTCCAAAGCAATATGTAATTATTAATGCTTGCCCAAAAATAGCTGTGCTGCATTCATGCTTCTTACCTTTTTAATACATGCATCTTTAGATGTGGACTTTAGGATGAGGAACATCTAGCATAACCTTTAGAGTTTAATTTTTGGTATAAATTAAGTAAAGAAAAATGTTTTATTAACCATTAACAATAAAGCTAACGGGTCATCCTTGGCAGTGACTTCAAAAGATCTTCAAAAGATAACTCCATGATGAAAAAAAAAATTGCTGAGAGACTAGTGACATCAAATCAGAAAGTATTCAGCACACATCATATTATTATAGCAAAAATAACATGACCGAGTCTTTGTTCAGGGAGAAAATAATTTAGGAAGTTAAGGGAGATGCATTCACAAAGTTTGGCTCTCACTGCTGACAGGCAGTGTGAATGAAACGATCACATATGTCAAAGGAAAGAAAGGACACATGATCCCATCATAAATGAGTTTAGGAGAGCTTTATCTTCACTTGTTATCGATACTTGGATGAGCAAAGCATTGAGATTTACAGCAGTTATACAAAATGAGAGAAGAACACCGATAATTTCTGTGGTCCTGCAGAACTATATGCCTCAGCAACTATGAACAGTTGGTGCTTTCAAACATGTGAAGAGGTAGGTCTCCCTCTCTAAGGCCAACAGTCAGAATGATCCAGATTCTGGGAGGCTCCATCCACATTTCTCACCTGTGGGATATCTGTTATTCCTGCTCTTAAGTAGGTGCATGAGAGCCATTCTGCTTTTCCTTGGCAGAATTGTCATTAGGTGATCTAGCGTTTCTAAGCATTGAATTGATGTTGTGTTTCTAAAAATTTTAAAAGTTGTCAGACCTTGAAAATGAGTAAATGAATGAACCCAAACTAAACCATATGTTTGAGTTGTGTCTCCACCCTATCTTTGTTAGTCCTGTAAATTTTACCTCTTTATATTTAGTGTGTCATAAATATATGTGTTGAAAGTTACTTATCGAAAATGTTCTGCTTCTGAGTAGTTGAAGCTACAGATGTGCACAACTCCAGACGTTAGCTTGAGGCTCAGATTTGCTGTATTTTCAAGAAGAACCCCTCTGGTATAGCAGAAGGAAAAGGAGACTTTTCCTATTAAAGGTCATGTTGATTTTCAGAAAATGTGCTCAGTATTTCTCCTTTAGTCATATTAGCATATTAGCCTTTGAGGGGAGAAATGCAGTGAGCTTCCTTCAACTGTGTAATGGCTCTTTATCGTTTTTTCAGTATGTTACGTCATCTTCTACAGAACTGAAGAGCAGGACTGACAAGATTACTATAACCAGTCATCTCATTTAGGCACAGCCGATGCCTAACTCTTCATGTAACAGATTGTAAGGATTAGTAGCTCAATACTATTAGAAACAGAATTTAATAGAACCTGTTTTATCTGAAGTTAATGATGTCCAAATGCTGTCAATAGTAGCAAGACCGATGAAGTATGCATTAGATAAGTGGACAGGGAGATTGAAAAGTAGATGAACTGTTGGGCTCAAAACGTGGTGATAGTGGCATAAAGTCTAGCTGGAGACCAGTCACTAGTGGTGTACCACAGGGTCAATACTGGGGCCAATACCGTTATTTTTGACCTAGACAACAGGGCAGAGTATACTCTCAAGAATTTTGCAGAAAATGCAAAACTAGGAGGAGTGGTTGATACACCAGATGTCTGTGCTGCCACTCAAAGAGACCTTGACGGATTGAAGAAATAGGCCAACAAGAATCGCATGAAGTCCAGGAAAAGCATGTGCAAAGTGCTGCACCTGGTGAAGCATAACCTCATGAACCAGTACAGGCTGGGGGCTGACTGTCTAAGAAGCAGCTTTGCAGAAAAGGCCTTGGGAGTCCTGGTGGACAAAAAAAGGTGAACACGAGCCGGTAATGCACCCTTGTGGCAAAGAAGGCTGTATTAAGAACATTGCCAGGAGGTCAAGGGAGGCAATCCTTGTACTCTACTCATTCCTGTTGAGACCACAACTAGAGTGGTGTGTCCAGATCTGGCCTCTTCAGTACAAGAGGAGAAATGGACATACTGGAACAAAGGTCCCAAAGATGACGAAGGGAGTATATATGGGGACATACAGGCAGAGGCTGAGAAAACTGGGATTTTTTAGCCTTGAAGAGAAGGCCTAGTGTTAGAAAAAAATTTACTACAGGGAAGGTCGAAACACTGGAGCATGCCGCCTGGAGAGATTGTGGAGTCTCCATCCTTTGAGATGTTCAAAACCCAACTGAATCTGATTCTGCACAACCTGCTGTAGTTGACCCTGTTTTTGCTGAGGGGTTTGGACTAGGCAATCACCAGAGATCCCTTCCTAGACAAGCTCTGATTCTGTAAATTTGGTACAGTCCCTGGTACAGTGCAAAATGGAAACCATTCCAACCTTTTCATAGAGCACGAGGCCAGTGGTTATTTGACCTGAAATAAACACAGACACATTCTGCTTTTGACTAGACTGATCCAAAGCAATAGGAACAAGACTACAGTTTTATTGTGCCAGACCTGTTTTCTAGCTGCTTCCACAATATTGACTCACTTAAATGGAGATAGAAATTAAGTTTCAAGTGCTGAACATATCCAATTAAGAGGGATTGCTGAGTAACTCTTTTGCAAGGCTCCTAATCTACAAACACTTTTCTAATCGATAGCTACTTCTGTTCAATATAACCCCAAGGTGACTGTATTCTGTCAGCTGAGAGTGAGACCTGGAGCTCTTGAAAACCTGGAAAGATTTATGTTTTCAGAAGAAAATTAGATTTTTTTTCATTACACCCTAGAGTAGCATGAAATTCAGCACTCTTCATTCCCTCTACTTTTTGGTATATGCATCTCTTAGCTGCACACGGTTTACAAAATACTCTTTTTTTCCTGTTCATGCCGTGATTCGAGGGTCGTTCCCTGAAAGGAGACAAAGACAGGACATCTGGTGGGTAAATTCTTGTACGCCCTCCTCAAATCCTTTGTGTGTGCCACTTTAGTTATTAACTCAGACCACGCCAACAAGTGACACGTCTAGAGTAATTCCAGCAGCACTGTGAGTGAACTGCAACATGCTGGCTAAATTCAACCACGTACATTACAATCTATTTATACTGTAGTGAGTTTTAGCCTGCATTTCCTGAAGAGGAAAGCTTCCTTTAACTTATCTGCAATGTGTAGTGGTCTGATTAATGAATATTCATATGTAGAAAATGGTGTCTGCTGTGATGGACATTAGAAGAACAGTAATTAGTTTCAGGATTGATGGAAGTTTATGCTGCAGTCTACCCCAGACAGCGCATGCTGGAGACATTAGCATCCTGTTTCCCTTGTCAAAGCTCAAAATGAGTGGAAACAATTTAATTTTTCTCTGTGCAAATTGAGTAAGTAAGTGACAGTTGTTAATTTCACACCACTTTTCTGCCAAGTCTCTCTCTAGGTGGCACAGAAAATTGTTGCACGTGATGAATCTCTTACTTAACACTGTTGTCTAGGAACAAGAGTCACTGGTTCAGATGATGCTCCTGACGAGCATGGAATTGGTTGTTTGTTTGGTTTTTTTTACTTCAGAACTGCATCAGAAGCAGCTGTTTTTCCTCTATGACCCTGATCAGAGAGACATACCTGTCACTCAGCCAGTAGGGACAGTAAATGTTGTTCACCATATTGTTCCAAAAGGACCTGCAGTCACATTGGGTCCCCTGAAAACTCTGTGCCAGTAAGATGCAGGCAAATAATCAAACAGAGGAAGAGCTATCAAGAAAAAAGCCAAATCCACAGATGCTTGGGAAAAGAGACGGATAAATCTCAGGTTTCCAAGTGACTCTTCTATTACATCTTTCATTTATTGAAGGGAGGTACCTGTACAAATGGTACTGTAGAGAAAGGAATAAACATTCAGATGACAACAATGTATTGCAGCCTGCAGGGGTATCTGTCACAGGAATGCAGTGGAATTTCGCCTTGAAAGGCATGATGAATTTTTTTGTATTCCAAAACTGTAATGCTGGATATTAAACTTGTTTATTTGCAGTGTGTTTTTCCCCAAATGCATCAGTACTTCAAAGGCACATACTAAAAACCAGATGGATTTACAGATGGACAAGGCCATTATGGATTTTATATCATCTTTTTGTTGTTTGAGAGAAAGTAGGAAAAATTGCTCTGATAAGTAAAACTGCCAATTAATATCTAATCATTTACGCATGGAAATCATTGGGAAAAGGCAAACACTTTATTTTTTCTGCAAGGATTTCACAGATAAAATGTAATACACAGAAAAATTTCTGATAATCCATCTACATAACAGTGGAGACACAAAATCTCCAAAAGAGCATGCATCTGTCCACCAGTCAGATTACTCTACATTATAGTGGGATCACGTTTAAAACTGATTTGATTCCATTGATCAGATGGAGGTTAAAAGATCAATGGATTCTTTTTTTTTTTTGATCAGTAGAGTAGCAGTCCTTTGTATCTGATGCTTACCAAATGGTGTGCCCTGTGCCTTGTGAACATAATTTTGTCAGTTTTTCCAAGGGCAGCAGAGATATATTACAAGTTGCTCTTTTTGACAGGACAGAAGAAAACTGAAGCCCTCAACAAAAGCACATTGTACAAGTTTAAACAAAACACAACCTTTCTGAATCAGTTTACTTCTGTGAAGTCTGTGATTGAAATGCTTTTCTGCAACTTGGGAATGTCAAGATATAGTTATTGCTTGTAAATGCTATTAGGAATCTTTGACAGAATGTACAGTTTAGGAGCAGACTGTACTCCTGTTTTCTGTGTGCATATATGTGTGTCTAGGTCTCTTGTTCTGGGAAAAAGCCTTTTTCCTTTTCATGGCTACTGAGATTCATGCAGTTGGCAGGCATTTCAAGTTGTAATTGTGAGTAGCTGGATGTTAACCCAAACACTTGCTCTCTTTGCATGCATGAAATAAGCAATAGGGGGAAGAAACAAAAGGGCAAATCCAGCTTGCTTGGTTATATAAACAAATTAAGTGACTACTGCTGCCCATCAAGTTTTTCACTTCAAAAAGGACTCTCTTCTCCTGGTGAGTTGCTGGTGCCAAGACTCTTACATGTTGTCCCTACCATCAAATCAGCTTTCTATACGAATTAAAGCTGTCGGAGTGCTCTGTTGGCATCTCCTGTGCAGATTGGCTGCCTCTTTGGACATAGGCATAAATACATCGTCGTGTCAGTGTAAAGTCTCACTACCATTTATTTTGATACCTGGAATGTGGAAGAATAGGGCTTAATATTTTTGTCTTCTTTCTGCTACTTTAATTAAAATCAATAACTGTCACCATGATAATGGATGGTCTTCCCAGGCAAGACTGACCTGTTCAGAGAGAATTGAGAGTGAGGAGAAAGGAGTTGTAAGATCATAAATTGTCTTACCTGCTGGATGTGATGTCAGGATCTTGCAAAAAGTGATTTTTTTCCTTTTTTAGTGAGAGAAAAGGTGAAAGGAAAGATGTATTTTAAAATAGTATTTTAAAATATATACTATCCATTATTTTTGAAAGTAGTAGATGGTATTTTAAAAGACAGAACTCTTTGATCATGAGTTGTCTGCTCTTAAATATAGTCTCAGAGCTGAACGGAGAGATCCCATTCTGAGCACTGACCCTGACTTTTGCCAATGTCATCTTTCAACCTGAAGAGTTTTTCAGACTAAACAGAAATCACGTAGAGAACTGTCACTCCTTAAGCTCCATTCTGACAAACAGTCACCATTTTGGATGCTGCCCACCATATGTCTAGTATTCATTTAAAAATTAACTTTTGTGCATTTGAACTAATGGTCTCATTTTCTCAAGATAAATGGAATGAATACATAAGGTATCGTTTATCCTCTTTGTGCTACACCTGGCAAATGCAGAGTCTTGCTGCCTGTGGAATTGTTTAATGTGCAAAAGGCACCACTGGTGTAATATGTGTAAGAAATGAATATACTAAATGTATCCTATAAATAAACCAAGCTATACTATTAGGCTGTGTCTTTGAGAAAGATAAAATGCAGTTTGGCTGTGTCAGAAACTATTTCCTTTTCCTTCTCTTATATTATTCCTTTTTAGTAAGCCAATTTTTCTGCTATTTCATTTTTCCACAAAACTCAACTCATCAGAGTAACTTTTATGGTCACTTTCTTTAAGGCAGAAGAACTTTTTTGAGTGAAGATTACTTGCTTTAGGGTTTGGGGCTAAGTTATGGGGGAATGGACTAAAACTGTAAAGTATTGAGTGGGTTTTGGAAGTGTACTAGTTTGCATTCATGGAACAATTCAGGGTTCCCCTAGGACCAGAAAAACAGACCATTGAAATTCCCACTAAAGCTGCCACAAAGCAACACAGAGATTTTAGCTTATATAAGGATGCAGAAACCAGAGAGCATAATTTACACACCAATTAAGAAAATATAGTTAGCTTTGTCTGAAACTGATATAAACTTCATATTAGTCACAGAAAGGAAGTTACTGATTAATTAAAAAGTGAGTTGTTATCAAGAAGTTCTTGAACTGAAGGCTTGATTTCTCTTTCTTGCTTTCCAGTCATAGTCTGTCTTCTCTGTATTCCATGCAGTTGTTTTCTATTCCTGCTAAGAGAATTGGACCACTCAGAGAGTAAGGGCTCCTGATTCAGTGTATGTTTATACTACCACGTCTAATATTTTTTTCTTGATAGGCAGGGCAGCTTTTGAGGTTGGTACTGTTGACAGAACAATAAACACAGGGAGGATGAAAATAGGAAAAAAAAAAGGTGGGGAACCGAAGTAGAGCAGTCTGGAAATTCTGGTAGCATCACATTAGAGTTTTCATTATTTGTTTTTTAAAACAGTGCTTGACACCTTTATCTGCAGGTATACAAAATCAGTCAAGGACAGGTTGCCATACCCAATTCAGCCTTATCTCAGAAATAATGCGTGTAAAGCAACTTTAGTCAAATATGACAATAAAATACTAGAGCTGTCCATGGATCTATGAACCCATTTGTAAATAGCAAAGTTTTTTGTAATCAAGTGTTATAGAAGATAGCATTTCATTTGTTAGGACATAAGCTAGTGAGATCTTAGAGAAATAGTAAGGGGCCTGGTGTTAACATGCAGCATGCTACAACTACTAAAAGCTGAACTGAAACGTTTCCTTTCTATGTACATTTCTGTGGTTTTATACGTTTTATCTTCTGCTTGACTATGTCTTGTGTTAGGATATCAAAGAAAAGAAGTGGAAAGCTCCTAACTCAGAAAACACAGAGAGAAGAAAGGATCTTGCAAGACTAAAAGATACACTGGGAACATTTCTTGGACTGGTATTTGATTAGATTTACTATAATGTCTCTTGGAACTAACTGTTGCCTCAGAAAGGAGGCAAAGGAAGTGACTTCTTGCTAGTGATCATCTCCTAAAACAATGGAAATGAGAGGTGAGCAAAACAAGAGTCTGGTATTTGTTGTGATTGTTGCTTAAAAACATGTAACTGCATTTAAAAAATAATCCATAGTTTTGAAAAAATTTTTTTTACCTTATTTTTGGTCTAGCACAAAATGGTTTAGCTAAATCATGATATATCTGATCATTACAGGTGGAAGTGCTTGGAAAAACATTTTGATTGTTTTGGATATCGATCCTCCTGTTCATTCTGAAATCCTGTCCCTGCAATTTTAGTTAGGTTCTGGTTGCAAGTTAGGTGCCTTTTTGACTTTTGTGGGTTTTTGTGACTGTGATCGAGGTCATGAGGCTGATTTAAACTGTGATTTTAGCTTAGAGCTCCAGGGTATGCTTGAGCCCCAACTCTCTGATCACTCATGCCGCAGCATTCATTGTCTTTCTCCAGTCTAAAGTTATCCATCTGTCTCCTCTTGTCCTATAAAAACTGAGAATGTGAACTTTTATAGTTGCCTTCAGCACAGGCATCTGAGACCTATCTACATAGTTTTGGCAATGTACGTGTGAGGTCAGTGCAAAAGCAGATAAGGGGAAACTAGAGTTAAGGGAATTACTCAGTTTTTTGCTATTAGAAAATGGAGAAACTTCAGAGTGGATGGACGCTTTCCCGACTCTATCCACCCTCATCCAACACTTCAAATTCTGTTGTTATATTATACCTACAATGTTCTGCTGCTGTTTTAAAAAACTACCCTCAAACTGGGGAGTCACTGGTTAGGATTAGCACTGCAGACCCATGTAAAAGTATTTTCTGACTAGTATAGTGATTCACATTTTATCCATCCAATATGTTAGTTATTTATAAATTATCTGTATTCTTGCTAACCGAATGTGAAGAACAATGGAGATTAATTCATGCATCAGAGTATCCATGCACACAATGAACTCCCAGGAGAGAGAACAAATTTGGGGAGTATGGGAAGCCTGGAACAGAGTCTGGTGTGTAACTAGGGCTTACTTTATGAAAAAAAACAACACAACAACAAAAAACAACCAACCAACAAATATCTGAAGACTAAAGAGTGAAATATTCCTCTGGTTATATGGAGAGAGTGAACTGTGTTTCTCCTTTTCACAGAGCCTGGTTGCTTGCTGACCTGGCCAAATATATGTAGAAGATAATTTTTTAATTATTACAATTAATGAGGTTTATTTTTTCACATATTCTTTTCCTGACTGGGTGCCATTTTGTCTCCTGTTAAGGAGATACTAGGCAAAAACTGAAGTATTGCAGCCCTGCAAATGGGATGGCCGATGTTTCTTAGCTTGTCTAAAAGGGAAGGCATGATAATTACTTGACAGATTGAGCAATGGCTGTTTTATTTCTTAGTCTCTCTAATTTTATTATTACACAACATTCTCTTATAATGAAACAAACAATGACATTCATTGATTTTTATTAGAAATGTAGAAAAAAAAGGTGTAAGAATGCAGCAGAGCCCCAATTTTGTGCCTTTGGGTGTCCTGGATGTTGATAGTTTTCAAGGGCTTTCTGGGGAGGCTTCTTTTCAGTTTCTTAGCTCGCAAAGATTTTCCTGAATAAATCTTTCTGTCATATAGACCTTCCCTGACAGAGTACATTCTGACTTTTTTTTTTTTTAGTACTTCTGTAAAGAAAGGCACAAGGTATATGATGTTAAGGGATGGACCAATTGTTCACCCCACGTGGAACTGACATGCCAGATAGTTTTAGAGTTGTTTTTCGAGCTTTTTGAATTGGATTAGAATAATGGTTGTATATAATTAGCCAAGTTCTTGTTTTGTTGACCCTAATACCAGTATGTTGTGTGTTTCATAAGAAGCAGCAAAGAGAACTCAAGAACCAGTATTTCCTAAATACCTAGTACTAGCAGAAAATGTTTAGCCTCGAACTAATGGTTGTTATGGGTCTTGCTCAAATCAGCAATAACTACAGTGCTTTCACAGGATGTTTCTGAGTGCTTCTAGTTATGGAGGTTCAACAGAGAACCTTGGATACAGTAATCTCTGAAGCATTGTGACTCCATTTTCTGAACAAATAGCTTCAATGTGTCATACTGTCTTTCCCAGTCATCAGTTGCTTTGTAGATCATGGCAGTCAATAGCATATTGTTTTCCCAAAGGACAATCAGACAAGCCTTTTTACTTTCTCTTCATCTCTCATTTAATTTGAAACTGTCTCCCTTTCATGTTAATTTTAATGTAAATCTTTTTTGTTTTTTTTAAGGTTACGTAGTGTCTGCAGCTCTGTGCATTAGCAGTGCCCTGCAATCTGGGGCAGACAAGTTATATATCAGTAATTTAATAAGTCATACATAAACCAAAATAGCATAGATTTATTTTGTTTTAAAATTGACTAGGGTCAGCTGTGTGAGCAATGTATCTGCCAACTATTGTCATTGTCCTGTCTGGGCGAGCTCATTTATCTTGGTTAGTAAACAACTTAAAAGGCAAAGGAGGTGGATGGCTTAAGGGAGTGTTATTAGGACATGTAAAGTCTGATGTCTTGCCTAAATCTGGGCCAAATCACTTATTTGAAATCTACCACCAGTAGGCAGTTAGAGGATACAGCTAAATATATGACTGTTATTAGACATGTGACAGTGGAACAGGCAGTTGTCACAGCTGGGAGGTCTGCACAGTTAAATCAATCAAATTCAGGATATCTGCAGAGGAAAACATAAAGGTGAAAGCTTGTAAATTTTTATAATCACCAACATTTGAAGTGCGTGCATTCACTTATAGAGTCTTAAAATTTAAAGGTCGGTGACTGGAAACCTTAGGCATAGCTGATGATCCCAAAACTCTTTTTTCCCCTTTTAGTCCTAAATTCTTTGGTATTTGGAGTGCTTTGTATTTTCTGGTGTGCAACGGTATGATTTCTTGATACGCAAAGCAGTTCAAATAAGCTACAAAAGTAAAAACAAGTGAATAGGTCATTTAGTTTTCCAGTCACTTAATGTCTTGCACCATCAGTTCAGCAGTCCTATAACAAGCACAGCAATTTGGAAAAGTAGTTTAAGCATGGGTAGACAAACATGCTGGATTGTTCTCTGTTGAAGAACCACATAAAACCATGGTAAAATTACTATGAATTAAAAATATATAAACCCACCATAAATTAAAAAAATATAATATGCCTGCATAAAAGTCAGCAGGATCTTGCGAAGCATTTCTAGGGTCATTAAAAATAACCATATTACCCAGCAGAACTCATTACCCTAAGAGCACCCCGGTGGACACCAAGAACCTCAGTTACATTTGAGGAGTATCTCAAAGGTAGCTGCTTCCTCTCTGTCTGAAAGAAGCATTATTTTGCTCTTTTCCTGGAGACAACACATATTTAAAAAGATGTTTTTAAAGGAGAAAAAAAAAATGTTACAGAATATACCACTTGGTATGTCAACACCTGCAAAGCTACTTGGCACATTGGCTGTAGATCTTGGATGATTCTATTGTGAAGAAGTTTGAAACATTTGACTCATGGGAATTGATAATGGAAAACTCCTATTAGGGTCACGTATACTACTCAGTTTTCAGACTGCAATAAATCTCCCTAGTCTTACCGTCCTTTTTTTCATTCAAGTAGTATATTTCCAATATACTTCTCTTTTCCTCCAGAAGACTCACAATGCACTATATTTTTCTGTTAACCTAATTTCTGGAAGTCTTCATTTTCTTGTATAGATAAGCAGATAGATTAAGTTGTTTGTTTGTTTGGTTTTTTCCCTCTGTGAAATGAGCGATAACGGGAATCTGTATTTCTTAGATGGAATTCAGCACCTGAATTGGGCCTCAAGTCTGCTCTGTAGAAATGTTCTTTGCCTTCACAAATACAAAATACAGTGATCCGTAATGCTTCTGCTTTCTTGCTATTCATTCTTTGCAACGTGGAACAAAATGTACAGTAAGAACTTCCTGAAATAGAGGTCAGCAAAGTCTAGCAAGACAGTCAGAGGTTTTCCTAGGAAGCTGTCAGAACAAGGATTACAAAGTATAGTATGAGCAGATGATACCTACCAGCTGCCTTACTAAAGCTGCAGATTTCTCATGAGTGGCAATTTTTTTCTCAGTGTGCAAGGTGTCAGAGTGCAGGAGTCTTTGTTGGAAGGTAGTGAATGGGTATGTGAAGGTATGAAGGCTACTGTTAGGAAACACTCGGGAACAGTTGGAGATGCATTAATTGGGCATTTGGAAATGCAGAAGTAGCTCAATAGTTGTTTTGGCTCTGTGAAGTTGACAACAGAGAGTTGCTTAGACCTTTTCTTAAAATTCCAGAGGCTCTGTCTCTCATATATTTTAGAAAAGAATAAGAAACAGCACTGATCTGAGGCCAGCTTTGTTGTTCAGTTCACACTACTGCGAGGAACAATTTTTTTTTAAGATAAGCGTGGTGCACTTGAACATCTTAAGAACTGAGCTTTTACTTGGCCTACCGAAAGAGCAGAGCAATGCAACCAAGTTTCTGCATGAAGAAACTGGACACAAAAGAATGTCAAAATGATTTGTGTGGTTTATATTACACAAGACTAAGAAATTAGGTAAATATAATTTGGTAAGTAACTTCCTCTATTAGAGAAAAAAAAGATAAGCAGATTTTGCACAAACAGGGGTGAAAGGAAAATTTAAAATATACTTTGAAACTTATTTTCCACATCTTCATGTTGCTTAACATTACATTTTCCTTAGTTACTTAAGCAGACTATTTCTGTTGCAGCATTGAAGATGAAGGCCAAAGATTAAATCTGCCATAATAATTTTTTTAAACTTTTCTTTTTTACAAAATAACAACGTTTATGAAAGCCTAAAATTATTTAAAGGTTATAAGTGTCACTTCAGTACAGGTTTGTGAGATTACTAACAGTAATAATAGTTTCCACCTTATTACTGGATGAGGATCTACATTATCCATATCCTGTTATTTTAAGACGAATAAGTAGAGGCCTCAGTTCTTTTAAAAATTGCTACTTTTTCAGTATTTCTCATTTTGGTACCTTGAGTTCTTTGTATGTAAACCAAATGCATATGAAAGTACTGAAACAAGATGTTTCTGTCTCAGTGGCTGATGTATCTGTTAGTTACTGTATCAGTGATAGTGATGGAAATTTGTGAGAGAAGCAACCTGCTCATAAACAACAGGGAAAGTGGCAAATTTTTCTAAGAAAGGATTTGTCTGCCAAATTAAAAGGTAGCTATTGATGTTGCTGTAGAATTAATATAAATGTATAGAAGTTTAAAGCCATTAGTTGATAAAATAGGAAGCTGCATGAATAAAGGAAAAAAATTATGGGGTTGTCCTAGATTGAGCCCAGAAGGCATATGAGCACCACACAGCCACTCACTCACCCCTTCACTCCTCAGGAATAGAAAGGAGAAAATAAAGAAAAAGGCTCAGGAATTGAGGTAAGGACAGAGAGGGATGATTGAGCCAACATGGGTCATGTGAAAAAGACAGACTCTAAGGGGAAGAAATAAGAACATCAATTTAATTCAAACACTAACAACAAAAACACAGTGAGAAGCATTACTAAATCTTAAAAACACTTTTCCCAGTCTCAGTTTTGTTCTTGATCTCTCTATTTCCTCCCCCCAGCAGTGCAGGGGGCAGGGAATGGGGCATATGGTCAGTCCACTGCTCCTTCCTCCTCAGGGGAGAGAACTCCTCACGTTCTCTCCTGCTTCAGTGTGGAGTCCCTCTCACAGGAGACAGTTCTCCATGGACTTTCTCTGGTGTGAGTCCTCCCCACAGGATGCATTCTTCTCAAGATGCTCCAGTGTGGGTCACCCCCACATGTTGCAGTCCTCCCAGCACTGAACTGCAGCAGCAGGAGCTTCTTCCCACAGAGTCCCGACCTTCTTCAGGTGCAGCCACCTGCTCTGGCGTGGGGACCTCCATGGGCTGCACGTGGCATCTGCTCCACCGGTGACCTTTGTGGACTGCAGAGGCAGAACCTGCCCTCTCACCATGGGATACAGGGCAGGTCTCTGCTCCAGTGCATCTCCTCCCTGCCTCCTCCTCTCTCCCACTGATCTCAGTGTTTGTATAGGTGTCCTCCTCATGACTCCCACTCCTCCTCCAAGATTCCCCTTCTTAAATATGTTATCCCAGAGGTGTAGCCACAGTGGCTAACTGGCATGGCCTTGGTGCAAAGGAGGGTCCAACTTGGAGCGGGGGGAGCTTTGAGAAGGTTCTCACAGGGGGCCACTGCTCTAGCCTCCTCCCCTTCTACCAATAACCCCCACCACACACACAAACCCAGCACAGGGGTTTTATTTGTTATCTGTTATCTCAAAACAAACTGTGAGTGAAATCAAATTTATAAAGGTTTGAATAATATTATTCTCTAAATATTGTCCTCCTTTCTTTCTTGATAAGCAATCACTCCAGAACATTAAGTCAAATGTATCCATAATTTGGCCTTGTTTCAGGTTTGTAATACATCAGACAAAGGCTCAAAATTCCCTAGTTGTGTGTTAAGTTCCTCTGGGGTTTTTTGTTGTGTTGATGTTTTGGTTTGGTTTGGTTTGGTTTTTAATTGTGAAAAACAGTTATTGGGAAGAGACAGTCAGAGTTTATCAATTGTCTGACTACTGCACTCTCAGACTTTGAACTTAATATGTTCACTAGAAGTGTGTCTTGGCATTTTATTTGTATAGTTCTTAATAAAGTACTTAAAAAGAAAAAAAGCTAGTACTGCCATAGGTAATTTTGTTATCTGTTTGTACCTCACTAAAATGAGCACTGCAGTCAAAATAACTCCTTGGTCTTAATCGCTGTTTGAATGTAATTCTGTAATTCTGTAATCCTCACACATTCAGAGAGAAACTAGCAAGGTATCATCCACTTTGAAACATTTTGCAGGTGGGATTAATAACCTGAGATAGAGTTAATTAATATTTTATTGCTAAAAACTGGACAATAACCTCAGAGCCAGCTGCAAAGTTTATCTCTTCTGGTTCTCATAAGGTGCTGTTTTCCAGCCCACCAGAATCCTGTTGTAGTAGAGACCTAACAGAGATCTTATGATAAGCAAGAACCAGGCAATTTATTTACTAAGAAGGCTGAGATTTTTCAGGATTTCTACATACAAAGTATGTTTTAATGAGAAGTGCTATGACAACATTTACGGCTTTTTAAACTAGAAACCTCACTTCTACTTATGAATTTGTAAACTTGAAGACTGCAGCAAAGCAAAGGGGCTCCTTAATGACCCAGGAGAGCAGCTGGATCTACTCTGTTGGAAAAAAATACAATAGTGCTGCCTTCTCATTAAAGGACATGCAGAGGGTTCCAACTGGGAGAAATGTGCTTAGGATAGGAGCATGCTGGAGATACTTCCAGAAGACATGAATGTTCTGAGGGCATTCTTTAACTAACCAGCAGACCTGAAGAAGAAAAAAAAGTTTATTCCAAAGGGCTCCCAGTTTCTTTGCTTAATTACACTGGGCTGACCCTGTTCTCTTAAGGAACCTAAAATAACCCAACTTGAGACAGTGGTTAACCACAGCAATTTCAGCATTTGTTTACCTGATCTAGGAAATAGGGAGACAATGAAACACTTTTACTCCCATTCCTGACCAAAACAAAAACTCCCCCCACCCCCAAACCTAAAACCTAGAAGGTCTGAACACCCTTAGATTACAGAAGCATTAGACAAAAAAGCGGACGATTTTCTTGCAATGAGTTGTCAAACTGCATTATACTCATATAGTCTTGTTTCTCAGTGACTCTTTTTGGTAATTACCAGTTAATTTGGGGGGAGGGGCAGGGAATAAGAAGGAGAGTCAGTACAATTTTTGATAATAATAGACCAACTTCTGTTGTGTAAGCGTTAGCTGAAGTAAAACTAGTAGCTAAATGTTTCCCCTTGTATGCAGGTATCCTTAGCACCAGGCTCAACATCCATCTTTCACAAGCTTGAACCACCATGGTTCTGTTGTTAAAGGCACTTTAAAAAAGTCAAGAGTAGAATACAAAAGAGACTTCTAAGACAGCTGTTGAAGATAATAAACAGAATTAATTTCTTAATTAAAACCAGAGCTTCCTGCTCCATTTGCTGTAGCACACAGCTCCTTGTGTCACTCCTATACAACAGTTATGTTATTAATACACATAGTAATGGGCTGGGACTAACACACTGCTGGATGGAGATTTTATGTTCACTGTCTCTGGTGTTTTCCCACAATGACTCTGTGCTGGTCAAACAGATTCCAGTCAGATGTGGAAAACTCCACCACACCTTGGGATGGACCTATCCACAATTTTGCTGAGCTGCCATTTCATCCTCTTTGTTTTTTCTCTCAGGTTTTTTATTTTGTCACACTGTTGCTTTTTCCTGAATCTTTGATCTTGCTTCTTACTTGAAAAATGTTAAAGTTTCAGCTTGCCCCTTTTATTTTGGTCTTCTTTCTTTACTTACACTTTCTTCTCTTCCGTGCCTATGATCTCTTTTGCCTTCATACTAAGGTGAGAGCACAGCTATGCTTTCTTCATTAAGTTATTTAATTAAAACTGGCCCCAGTTACATATTTCCCCTGCCTTTCATTACATATTTAAGAAAAAAAAGCATTAGAAGTACTACTCATTATGCATATACAAACAGTACTTGAAACTAAACAAAAACTTCTGATTTCCTAAATTATAGCTGTGATGTCAATGGGCTTTTGGTTATAATTTTTACTTCACGACTGAAAATGCAGTTAAAATTTATCACCAATAGGCTGTGTAGAGCTAATAGATTGTTTCGTCTTTTGTCATCAGACTGAATTGATTTCTTATGTCAAAGCTATCTGGATTCAACAGCCTAAGCTGATTTAGCAAATGCAGTTTGTCAGTGCCCTGGGTAAATGGTCCTTCTGCTCTCCAGGTATGGTGTTGCTAGGTCGTGGAAACATATGCTTGGTAGTCTTAAGTTGTGAAATGCACTGGTTCAATGCCTTCACATTTTCTCTCTCTTGCTTTTGGTTCGGTGGTTTTTGTTGTTTTTTTTTGTAAAATGTGGGAATATGACACCACAATCAAAAAAGAATTGAGAAAGTTTACCAGGAAAAAGAAAAAACTTCCCCTCATGATTAGTATTGTTTTAGCCAAAGACTAGTCCTTATAACTCAAGGAAGAAAAAAATCACCAAATTTTTGCTTACGTGACATTTTTAAGTGTGATTTTTATTGCCTGTATTTTAATACTAAAAAGCAAAAAGTAGTTACATGGATCCTAGAACCCTGAGCTCAATTTAAAGAAGGGATGGCTAATTTCAATGCTGTCTAATCAGGCCATAAATTTCACAGATTATGAGTGTGAATAGCTGGAAGCAATGTTCTCTTTTCTTGGTTTTAAATTCCACCGCTGCTCTTTTCATGGTGTCATTCTTGTGCTTCTGAAAGGAAAAAAGGAAGACTGTCACAGGAAAATTCTGTAATGCCTCATAAAGAAAACCTACTTACTTCTCTCATTCTTAGCATAAATAATTTGGGGGCTTTAAACCCATTTTTGTCATGCCGTTCTCTTCTATTTACACTTTTATGGGTACCTTTGTGGCTGCCTTCCTTAAAATGTGATTTTTCTGATGATAGCATAAAAGCTTTTCAAAACACAGCACAATCCTTTTGACTACTGGTTATCTGTTTGCTGTCTAATCTGATGTTCACAGCATGAGAAAATAGGACATTGGTATGTACCGCCTTGAGTAGTAGTGTGATGGGAGGGAGTTTATTTTTCCTGAATGCTGTGCACAAGGAAACAGAAGAAAATTTCTGTGTTAATTCCAGCAACTTTTTGTAACAGTTTTGCTCTTCAATCTCCACCTTCTCTTGAATACCATTTAAGAGCATCCCCAAAAAATCTCTTACCTTAAAAAAGAGATGTTTTTAACTTTGTCCATCATGGTTATATTCTTCCTCGGTCTGAAAGTCTCATAAACCTTAATGCTAAGGAGGGGAGCTTGGCAGCGTGGTGGCATTTTGCAGGGTGTTCATGAACAGGGAGAGGTTCTTTTATTTTTCATTAAACAAAAATAATGAATGTGATTCATCAGCAAATTTATTCAAACTGCCCTTTTCTTTGCTGGTCATCCATATATAAAATAGTTGTTATGAAGAGTTAGTCCCATGGGCACACTGTTATTCACTTTTGTCAGCTCTGAGTTTTCTGTTTGCTTAACTTTACCCCCCAGTTAACTCTAATGTTTGTGTCATCTTAGTCTACAGTGTGCTCTCCCACATAGGAAGTGTCCAAAGTTGTTAAAACATGGTGGTTTGACTCCTCAGCAAATCCAAACAAAAACCATGACGATGTGACCAGATCAAATTCTGTTTCTCTTTGTGCTGTACCATAAAATGTCTATCAGTTGTATTAAAGCTTTCATATTCTTACAAAATTAATCTGGACTTCATGTTGAGCAATTGTTATTATGTTGCAGGCTTTATATATTCAGAAATATCTGTGATTTGGTGCTTTGTCTTCATTTGCTATTTCATCCCTTTTTTCCTTCAGAGCAGACACATGAATAAATACTTTTCTAATCTAGCAGTTTACTATGCTTGAGTTTCTCAGCTTGTTTCTTATCTTCTGCCTGTAGAAAGATGAATCTTTGTGAACCCCTGGCTCCCTGCTAGGAGTTGTTTACAACTAATGTCTTCCCTAGCCTCTTTTCCTTTTGATGTGTATTGGAAGGGGACTGATTTTTAAGACCACTTTCCTGCACAGTTTCTCAGGGGATTATTTCTCTCTTTTTCACCTTCTCTTCAACATAACTGTTTTAAGTATGTCTTTCATGATAGTTCTTTACCCAAGTTTTTCTCAAAATATAAGAACATTACTTTTAAACACTCTCCAAATTACTATTCAAAACCTGCAAAATGTAGCATGTCTCCCTTTTGATAATTTTCTGAGTGTTTTTCCTCATTTTATTCTCTTCTAGGGAAAAGTTTTGTTGGTTAAGTTTGGAAGAACGTGTTTTCCTGACCAGCTGCCATTTTTCTTCTTAGACTTTGGGAAGACTCAGTTGCTATCTGTGCAAATAAAGAAACTGTGGTCCACTTAAAGTCAGATCTCTGAGATCTGGCTTTTGAACCATTACATGCTGGCTACCATCAGATGCAGGCTTACAGAAGAAATACATCAGGGGTGTAACTTGGGATAGTTTGCATTTGGTATCTAAGCATTAATCATCAGTGATTCTTTATCTCTGATTGTAGAAAACCCAATGGGTCCTATTTCATCTGGGTACTCATCTTTCTATTCTGTTGGATGTGTTTCATAGTCTAAACAGTCGGGCATACTAAATAGTTAATTCTGTTATGCTTGTCCTTTCTTTCCTTGTAGTCTTTATAAAATACAAACCAACTTCTCTCTCTCTCCTTTTAAATCTGGATGGTAGCTACGTGGCAACTGAGCTAGCCAGGGCAAAAATTAACAGCTTTGGTTTGTTAATTGGAATGGAAAACTTGTTCAGACTGTTTGCAAAAAACTCTTCCAGTGTCCTTCCCCTAGGCAGATCTTTAAAAACTCCTCTAAAAATAATTATATCTTTGTCTGCTGTTTTCAGTTATTCGAGAGAAAAGAAAAAAATTCTTTTTTGTTGGGGATTCAGCGTCCCCTTATGAAGTAATGCAAAGCAGAATAGTGAGATGACGTAACAAACCCATTTGCCTAAATGCCCTCAATATCCACCAGTAACATACTGAATGATCTGAAATTATCATTGATAGTGATGGTAAATCTTAGGGGATTATTTGTGCTCTTCACTTTGAATATGTTAGATTAAGCTGCCAGACCAGGTGGGATTCTGGGGAGAGCACAGTATGGGTTCCTCCAGACAACAATTCTGCCAGAAAGTGATAGGACTGATTCCTGTTTTCCTGATAATAAAAGAAGTCCAGGGGAATTAACCTTATATTTTGGACCTAAACTAGATATCCAAAGCTAAGGGTATATTCCCCATTTTGTCTTAATTTCCTCCTCTTTCCCTTACCCATCACTATGTGCTTAAATCATAATATGTCAAATTTGTGGATCATATATAGTGGCTTGTTAATTCAAGCACAGCTGGAAACTTTTAGTGGTTATTTTTGGGCCATCTGGATCGTGAACTTTAATCTTCACAGGCTGTATTTTAAAAGGGCTGATGGACTCATTTTCCAAAGTTTAATTTGACAGAAGAGTGGTTTTATCTGTTATATCAATTAAAGCAGAGTCTATCTGTTATCAGACAACACTATTGTTTATGATAGATACTATAACTGTTAAATGCAAGATGTTGCCCATACGGTGGCCATTCTGTCATTGTCTCTCCCTTCAAATATACCTTATTTTTAATGGGAGAACCTATTGCTTCTGCTCAGAGCATTCTAATCAGGAATACAAGTCTGAAATGTAAGCAGTAACTCAGCCCACAGGACTCTGATGAACAAGGAGGTTTAATTTAGCAGAACAGAAAACAAAATGGGGGTGATGCCCTATCAGAAATGCTAAACCCTTTTACTTTTTTAATTTAACTAAAAAGGAGTTGTTTCTGCTATTCTAAAATAATAAAAACATTGTGCCCAGTACATGTTCACTCATCATCATGGCAAATCCCCTGCTTGCTGGAGAGCAAGTACCTGCATCACTGTGCTCCCCAAAATAATAATTCGTAAGAGATTTATGTGGGCTATTCTTTAACATCTTTTGTGGTAGGGGGAATATGTTTTTTAAGGTATATTTGCATTTTGGTAGTTGGGAGTTCGACAACTACCAAAACATATTGTGAAGGTTTGTTTTGGTGTCAGGCCTACAGAACTGCTGAAGTATGGAGTTGAACAGATCTTCCCAGTATAACAAAATGAGTATAAAGTAGTGTTTGGAACAGTAACATACATCCTTTTTCTCGTTCTTCTGAGTTTTTCCTGAGCCTTAACAATGACTATTGATGACAGCAACTATGGGCCAAAATATAAATTTTGTAATCAACATATGTCTTAAAATCAAGTGAGTTTTACTTTAAAAAATTCTTAGTTCAGACAACTGTCTTCTCTCTACAAAACCACAATGAACAAGGAAGTTGCAGACCATATTCTCACTATGTCTACTTTCTTCTTTGCACTCGTTTCCTCTGTATCATTTTTCCAAAGTGCATACTTACTGTTCAGTTACTTTTTATATTATTTTCTTATCTCATCCCTGTAAAAACTTAAGTTTTGTCCCAATGTGATTTTTTCTCTTCAGGTCTTTTACAAACATGGCTGAATCATGTGGTCGTAGTCATTAAAAAGTTTTATTTTAAGTTGCTTTTACACATTACTGAGAAATAAACATGATCTCTAGGGACACATGTATGTGAAAAGGAAGAAAATTTTTGTTACGATTTTGATATGTTTTTTCCCTTTCTATTGTGGTATCAGCACTTGGTCTGCACTGACTATTCCTAAATATCATGAGATATTCAGCCAAGAGAGGCTGAGACTTGACCACTGAAACCAAGAACAAAATTCTTGCCTGCAGTACCAGTCTCCCAATTTCCCTCTGTGAAGTTGGTGCTGGGGAAGACATATCAAAAGGGAAAAGGGCGCAATTATAAGAATCCTCTTTTCATCCTGAATGATCCTGTTTTTTAATGGGTCTGACTGAGCCTTACAAAGGGATATGAGTACAGTGGAGGTTCTCAGGACTATCTCACCCTTTTAATTCAACTCCTGTGTTTTCCTAAAGGTGATGAGCAGTAGAGAACTTCTATCAGGCTTCAGTGTGGCCAAGCACTGTGATTTGTAACCACAGTGTCTCATAGAAAACTGTTAGTTACTTGTACTCAGAAGGTCTAAATATTTGAAAAAGTAAGTTACTGACAAATGGAAATTAAATGGTAATTGTGACATTAACTTGATAGCAATTTCTGAAAATTTTTTTGTTTAGGAAAATTGTACTAAAGCACTTTGAGAAAGTAAAGGCTGCATCAGGCTAACACTTGTATCAGGCTACGTTCCTGAATCTCCATCTGGAAATATTTTCCAGCAACCTTCCTGGCTTTGACCCTCAAAGTTGTTCAGGCAATGAGGTACAAAGACTTTCATGCACAGCTCCTGTAGAAGTGGGGAGCTGATAGCCCTGTCTGAGGTCAGACATGCTATAAATGGGCAAACTTCTCCAGAGAGATCTGCCAGTCTACCTTACGCATGAACTCTCTGCTGCCTTTGTCAGTCTTTCAGAGACAAATATACTGGATTTTGCATATGCCAGGCCATTTGCACCATCTGCAGCACAAGATTTTGTTGAGCAGAAAGAGGATGGATGGACACTTGGATAATTGATGTCCGTCTTTCATTTGAAGAGGAAACAGTTACTGAGGCAGAAAGCTCTGGAAATGAGGATCTTGGCATTTATGTAAACAGAAACAATCACAACTGGTTCTGAGCCTTAGCAACTCTCCTTTAAATGCATGTACAAGTTGTATAGTTTATAGACAATTGCTGTAGAATAGTGATCATGTCAGTTTAAGCACTACAATTATCAGTGCAAGGGGACCCGCCACACTAAGACAAGAAACAAATATATGAAATAAAATATGTGCTGTATTGTCTCATCTCAGCTTCTTGGAATGAGCGGCTCATCTTTGCAGACTGAAGGAAGAAATTAATATATGCATTTATAAAAATTGATCTTGCAATTCTTCTATCTTAAGATGTTCATTTTTGGATCTGGACAAATGCAGTCGCTAGGGCTGACTGTGGTGGTGGTGAAATGACTGACTGCAATGCTTATCATCATGGTGAAATAACAAATTGTGTCTGACAGACATGTTTTTCTTAAACCCTTTTGTCAGTAAGTATAAAATTCTAGGCAGTCCAACAAAAAGAATTAAAATAATAAAAAGCAAAAGAAAGGGAAAAAAAAAAAAAGGTCCAGATTTAACAACTTAGTGGCAGTTGTATCTGTGTAGCTTGACTTCATATGCTAAACCCCAATCTCATAATGTAAAGCATTGCTTCCCAGATCCAGATGTGGTCCAGGCAATAAAAGGAAGCCTTAGCCAACTAGTCACATTGCTCAAAATAGTTTAGTGTTGACACAGAGGGGCTGAATGGACACTACAGATTCAATTAAGGCCAAAAAGTCTGGCCTTGCTCCCAGTAAGAAGCACCAGCACTGTACAGGGCTAGTACACAGCTCATTTCACAGTAAGCCTAGTACTGTAAAATTTGACAATTGCCATATACCATGCACTGCATGGATTTAGGTCAAAGTGTAAACTGATTTAGGCAGCAACCTACCCAATTTATACTGTGTTATATTCACTGAACTCTGATGCTCACTGTGAAAATGTTGTGTTAATAGTGGGTTTTGCATTGGTCATAAGCTCTTTACAGAAATCTGCTGAATTGAGCTCAGGTAGAAAGTTATCATTTAGTGGCAGGTTTTAGGGGTTTTTTTGTATTGTCAAAAAACTTTAGAAATGCTTAATACTTTTTCAGATGATCCCATTAATAGGTTACTGGATGTATACTGCCTAGAGAGCAAAATTACCACCTTTTCAAGGTATAAAAAAAGCATTGTGGTCACTGAAGCATCCAGGCTCATAAAGTGTTTCCTCTTAGCATGATTTTTTTTTGTAGTTTCTTTAGAGATGAGCAAAGCAACAGCCATTGCATAATGTCTGCCACAGTCCAGCCATCCGGTTACATAGGGGTTGAGCAGATGGGTCTGGAGCCAAGGCTGAGGGCATGAAGGTGAGTTCTCAGGGCTTGGCTGTGCATCACAAAGACCTGTAAGTGTCAGGTCCATTAGTATCAATGAGAACAGGTTCCAGCCGCGGCTGTGGTGTCCTAGCAACAGAAAGTAAAATATATGTAATTGTGCAACGCCTTGCCTGATCAACTTCAGTTTGCACTCCACCTGAATTCAAGAGAAAAGCTCAAAGATATATATGTATACACAGATGTGGTTGTACATTTGTCTGTACTCACATACATATTTATCATTCATTTATATATATGTACGAACACATACACAGACACATATATATATATATGCATCACCAGAATGTACGGATGTCTTATGATCAGAACAGACTGAAATTTTCATCCATGTGTAATGGAGGAAACAAATAGAATTAAACTCAGAAACAGGTGAAGAGTCCCTTGTTCAGATGAAAGATCCTGATATGATGCCAGTTTGCTGCATCACAGTGCTAATCTAAGAACCTCTGTAAAATATCTTTTTATAGAATATTGCAAGATTACATTAGTGTGTTTAAAATATCCTCTAATGAACTCTGATTCTTTCTGTACTGAAACCCAAGTGCATTTACAGATGGTTCTACCATATTCCATCCTATCCTGCAGAAAGAAAAAAGCTGAAATTTAGCTGGCTGGCTTCTCTCTAGTTTGCTAGTCTGTCTATAATTCGGAGCATTTAGTTTGTGGGAGAGATTGGATAATCAAAGCATATTCCATTAGCTCAAATGCATCAACATGGCTACCATCACAGTTATTCCAGGAAAAACGTTCTTTGATTTTTGACTCCTGGGGGGAGCTCCTGCTTTTGCAGAGTTGGATTTCAGAAACAGCAGAAGAAGCATGTGAACGTTTGAATACGTCCATAAACTGTTATTTAACCATTGCAACATTTTTTCAAGTTTCAAGTTCCCATCACCTTGTTGTGGTTTTAGTTACGTTTGCTTTCTGTTTTATGAGACTTCTCAGGGGTCTATTTGAGAAGATAAAGGCCTGAGAAAATGGGAGGGGGCACTCAGGCTTTGTGTTTATAGTGCCAATGTTTTACTTTCTTTCTCATGATTCTAATCATTGTTGAAAAGCTGTCTTGTATGATTTTTAGCATGCAGACTTCAATAGTTCCTTTAGCAGGTGTTTCTCAAAAGACAAAGTTGGAAAGCTTGCCCCTATTATCTCCTAATATCGATCAATCTATGGCCCAGACAAGAGCCAGTAAGGGGCTATATGCATTGCTTCCACCCTGCAAGGTTGTATAAGGTCTGATTAGTAAGCTATGGAGCCATATGGAAGAAGGTGAAAGAAATTTGTTTTGGAACATTTCTCATTTCAGAGGGTAAGAATGCTTATCCTTGTTACCAGTTAACACTTTGTGAGAGTGTTAGCCAAGTAGGACTAACCAATCTGAGAAAGTGTGAAATGTTTGAACTGCCTTGGCATTTTTTCCCACCAAGCTATTCCTACATTATTCTTGCTTCACCTAGATACAGAATTCTAGCAGGGGAGAGAGGAGTTCCTTTCCTCCCTGATGTCCTACTCTATCTTCTCCTGTCCTCCCCCAGTCCCTTAAATGTCTCTAGATTGTAAAGGGCAGTAACGTTCTTTCAGTACAGTCTTGAAATGATTTTTTAAAGTTATATAATTTAATGACTAGTTTGGTCATATGACTTCTTAATGATCACTGGACATCTCACCAGCGCAGGTGGATGGGAACACTGATGGTGTCAGAAAGATTCCCTATCCAAAGCAGAAAGGAACCAGGGTATTTAAAAGGTTTCTTTTGGGAAATGGAAGCTATATCAGAAGACCTAACAGTTTAGTGGTTGGGTTACTCACCTATGAAGAGGGGAATAGATTGCAGTTAGGCACTGGGGTTTACCTCATCACAGGTGAGTACCTTGATACTGTCATGAGGGTCTTCCTCCCCATGTCCAGACCTTCCAGACCTGAGAAATTTTCTCAAGAAAACTTTCTTCTGGAAAGCTGTTATGTTCCCATATGTGTTTAGGTTTGACAGAATGTTATTAAAAATAAAATCTTTCCCTCCCCTCATTTTTAGCTTAAAAAAAGAAAATAAGTGTTGAGTATTTCCACCCTTCTTAACATACTAAACACTTGGAGTATTACACAGTTTGGAGGAGGCTGAACTCAACTCCCAAAAGAACTAAAATCAAGTCACCGGGGTAGCTTAGGCCAGTGACTAACATTGGACACATCTTTGCCCTGTACAGGGCAGGAAAGCGAAGCAACATATCTTGCTCACTGTGTTGCCGTACTTGGGCTGCTTGGTACAACTCAGTATCCACATGGATAACTGCACTGCTCTGGGGGCCTCCTGTACTATCTGCTCCCTCATGGGGCATCTCTAACACCTCGCCATGTTAGTTAGAGAGAGGACCATAACTGTTAGTTGTGTTAGTGAAGACACATGAGCCAGGACGTTACTCAGGCATAACGGCAGAACTGAGAAAAACATTCTGAAGTGCTTATAGACCTCCCAGTTCTCATAAATCTTTCCTGGATCGAAATGACTTGTTCTACTCTTTTGTAATATTCAAAGCAGGTAAAAGCGAGTATTTATAGCACCACAGAACTGCACTAACACTTCTTTGCCCTGTCTCAAAATTTATGGTAACGTATTTTTCTAACTGCAGCAATTTGCCACCAACCTTTACAAGGATGTCAAGTATAAAGCACATATTAAAAAGGAGGGGGATAAATCAATCTCTGATGATTACAAAGTATTATGGTCACTCTATAAAAGTGTCCATTCATATAAGACACTTAAATTAGAAATGTGTAGCAAATTATGCAGTCTGAATTCAAATGGCAGTGTTGGTCGGGGGAGCTTCCTGCCTTCAGATACTTGGTCTAAAAAAGGCTTTATATTTCTGAGGGTAGTTGCTATTTACTAACACATAATAACCGTAATTACTCCTGGCGTTCGCCAAGAGAGAAATGCTAAGGCAAACTCCTACCCAGTCTGTTGGGGCGAAGCAGTGCTTTGCATTTTCCTTCATGGAGTTACAGCGGGGCCATTTCTGATGGCTGCCCATGCTACCTTCCCAAACTCAGCCCAGCCTCTCTCTGTGTCCTCCCATAGCTGTCAGGGAAGAAGCATGCCAGTTTATTTGTATGTGGATGAGGGTTAGCTCAGTGCTGCTCTGAACATGCATTTGCCACCTCTGAAGCACTGGCTGGCCTTTCAGGGACCATCTGAGCTCCTGCTGCCACTGCAGATGGACTTGCTGCCATGTCTCACTTAGTGTGGCTGTAACTATTTGCTCAGTGGCTTGGAGGAATCACTATGGTATCATCAGTCTCCGTGGTCTCTTCTGCTTACATGTGTGTGTCAATTAGCGCTCTGACTTTTTTCCTTTACTGTAGGTCACAAGGACATTTCAGTGTTGTACCTACCTCTTTAAACAGTTGCAGGTGAATTTCTGGTACACAATGCCTTGGTCATTTGCACCTCTCACAGGAGTTTAATTCTCATGAAAAGGAATAGAAAAAAATGCCATGTACAAAATACATCATAAAGAATAGGCAAAGGATGTATGTAGTTAAAATATATAGCTAAAGACAGCAAATCAAATAACCTTAAATACCATCTCCCTGATGCTGTGAGGTGAAGGTTTTCTTCCCTTCTTCCCAAAGTTTCCTTACCAGCAATGTATTGTGATTTGACCTTGAATATTTTGGTTTATCCCACTTTTGGTGGGGAGGGGATAGTCAGACTGTGTGACATCCTGCTCACAAAAAATGAAATTAGGCTTAGGGAAGGTGGGGGCAGTGTGCACAATTGCACATATACACCCAAAGGCATTCCAACTCTGCTGCTACCTTAACAGGAAAATACAACTTTCTCATCTGTGTTTAATTGTCAACCTCTTCTGTAAACTAAAAAAATAAATGGGTCAGAAATCAAGTCACTTAACTATTGTAGGTAGCAATTACGTAATGGTAAACACTGCTTGGTCTGGGAAGCTTAGTTTCTTATTAATATATCCCCATTTATATGTGTCTGTCCTTAATAAGAGGTGGTTTAGAAAGGTGTTTGTTTAAGTTCATAGGCTTTACTGTGGACTTGGTGAGCCAGCATCTGATTTGGATTTATTGAAGCAGATGTTAAGCAGAGAGAAGAGCCTGACATGTCTGTAGTGGTTCCATAGCTGTCTGAATTATTGTTAAAACCCCAGCACTCGCACATCTCTAATTTAATACACATTTCAGCAGTGAGCGTGGTAATGAAATCTGAAATGCCTTGTTCTCCTTTCATTAAAGTCAGAAGGGAAAAAAGAGATCTGTTTCAATATGAACACAGAGGTGTTCCTGACCAACATGAAAGTATCCTTTTATCTAAAAAGGGACTAATCTTGTTATTTTAACAAGCTATCTATTACAGGCTGCGTTCTTTTTAAGCAAATGTGATGCTATGACATAATTCATGTGCTTGAATGGTTAATTGCAAAGCTGTCTTTCCAAAGGACTGTGCCTCATTTCTAAACTTTGCATCTGAACTCACAAGAGAGAGACAAAATACAAAAATAACTTGGATCTGAAATTTAGGAAATTAATAAAAACAGGATTAAATGCATGAATTCCAGGCTGCAAAACCTTTTTTAACAGGTCTCTCAAACAGTTTCAGCTGCTTAAGAGACAAGTGCTTTCGTTTAGCTTACAAGTACTACCTGAAACAAGGCACTTGGGTCGAGCTGACATGAAGAAAAGACAGGCTTGAAATCAGTGGAGTTAGGGGCTCTTTGTAAGTCTGCAGAAGCTAAAAGTATCTTCTGAGATGTGCTGAGGAAAGTTACTTTTCTTCCTAGTGAGTAACTAAACAGGGGTTATGTCGCTATGTTTATAGTAGAACAGTTGAGTAGGGAGTCCAACATCTGCTTGATCGAGCAGCCCATCGCCAGGAGGTGTCTGCGGTGCTGTGCTGTGTGTCCGCTGTGCTGTGAAGGAGCATCAATTCTATCAATGTTTTGGGGCAGTCTTTCACTTGTTTCAACAATTATGTGCTACTAACTTACTGTTGCAAGAGCTGATAAAACAGTAGGGTTGAAAACAAAAGGCTTTTTCAGGACAAATATATTTCTGAATTTGTTACTTTGACATCTACTTTTAGGATTAGCCTAGCTTCAGGTTAATCTGCAGTTTGGGAAGATAGAATTTTGCCAAGCCCTAATTACACATGTAGAATAATGACGATACAGTTATCCATTTATAAATGCTTTAATTGATCACTTGACACATAATAATGCTTAGATTTAATGCTTTATGTAGTATGACAAAATTCCCTCTCTTGATATAAGTATATACACCTAAGGGGGGTTAATTATTTTGGGAAACAAAAGTAAATTTAAACTTGGGGGTAATTAAATTCTCATTTACAATGGTAAATTATTTTAGCTTCTCTTTGCAGAAAGTGAGTATAGTTTATCTGCTTTTCATTGGGAAGTAGCACTGAATAAGCACAGTAAAGTCTTCTAATGAGACCTTTTTCCATTAACAATAAAAATAATCCATTGAAACTTGTTATGATTAAAAATTATTTACCATAGTGGGAGTGTGTGATCAAGTCAGAATTACTAATAAGCACAGCTATCCAAGGAAAGAATGATAGAACAGCTAGAGAGGCATTAGTGGCTATTTCTTTTCTCCTAAACACAGCTCTAAAGGAAATACTTGATCAAAAATTTGGGGGATTTTTATCAGCTTGTCACTGATAAGATTCATTGACAGAATTGTGTACTGTGTTCATCTGGGGCACTAAGGAAACATGTTGCCTTTGTCTTGAAAACACTTGTCTATAACACCTTTTAAAAGTTCTAAGTAATCCTGTCAATTTAGAGACCCAAACAGTTTAAAGTAGTCTTTTTCCCAAGGAAGATAAAAGGAGGGAAATGTTTATGATGACTTAAATACACTAAACATAATAAAAAAGAAGAAGAAGAAGAAGAAGAAGAAGAAGAAGAAGAAGAAGAAGAAGAAGAAGAAGAAGAAAACAACACAGCACACATCACAGTCTGTGATGTCCTGTCTGTCACAGTAGAGGATGAAGTCTGTCTCCAAGTTTCTTTGACCCCTTCTGGAGGGACAAAGTATACATATGTTTTGATGAGTCACTTCCTGTAGATAGACTACGTTCTCATCACATGGTCTGTCATTAGATACAAGAGTTGGAAAATGGTAACACTTTTGATATATGACTGTCCAGTTCAGCTGCATGCAGAAATTTTAGGCCTGATTTTTCCATTTAGCTTGAACCTAACTTGCACAACTGTTTAACTTACCAAAAGGATGGTTTTGTTCCAGGAAGGATATGGCTTATATGAATGGGTAACTTATGGAGAGCCTTTGTCAGTGAGCACTTTAATAGAAGAGTATAACTAATTCTATGGATCCAGAGAAGAATTAGTCATCAGTAGAACTAGGAAGTATTCGATGGGAATATTTGTTTGCCCTTCCTTGCCTGTTTACATTCTCTCCCTAAGCTGTTTTGTTTTGGCCAAAGGTCCAAGAAATTTCACTGCTCAAAAGGAAGATTGGAAATGTGTAGTTCTGAAGTTTTATCACAAGTATCCCGTCAAGTTCTCTTTTTAAATTTCCCTCTTCAGAAACTAGCTTTATTATATTTTTATAAGAGCTTGTAATGAAAAAATAATATTTCTAGTCCTCAGAGTTGCAGAGAGAAACTTTAAAATATGGTTGAAGAATACTGTTAAAGTCAAAATTCAGAACTAGTAAAATCTAATTGAAGGCAATTTTGTAATTTGGAGATTTTGAGGCATGCATTTTGAACTTCTGCATTGCCAAAGTTTCTTTGGTCAAGTTAAACTTATCCTACCAAGAAACAAAACAAAACAAAAATGCTGGTAAAACTTGCTGGAACTTCATGCAAATATGTTCCTTGTGCTGCTGAAGTTTTTTGTTGAGGGTTGGGGATTTTTTCACCCATGAAAATAATGGATATAGAATAAATTTTGAATATTGGAAAGACACAATTCTTGACACTCCTGATGTCTTGGCATTCCAGTAGAAAATGCCTATCTATAGCGACCTGCAGTTATTGTGGGAAGAGGTTCTCCTTGTAAACTTGAAATTTTAATGGTGCATAGATAATTTTGTGGGTTATTATGAGAAAGCATGTTAATTTCTTTAAAAATTTTTCATCTTATAGCCCACTACTTTGTACTAAAGCTGTCAAAATTTTAGATGTATGTGTGCTTTGCATTTTTCTACACATGGAACAGCTGCTTTTCAGAGGAGTCTGGCTTTTTCATATTTTCATATTTAAAAAGCAAAGCTGGCACGACAAAAACATAGTAGGACAAAAATATAACTAAGACAACACAGCTTTTTAATGGCAGAAAAGTAAAATTTTAGTATATTGTAGTAACATTTGTTTTGCGATATTATTTTTATGTGCCTGTTGTGAGATGAATTAAGTTACCTTTGCAGAGAGGAGCAGAACTGTAAGCACAAGAGTTGTCAGTGACATTTGGCTTGAATCAAGAAAGGCTTTTATATTAGGTTTACATTTCTGTAGAGATTTCTGTGTTTGGCCCTTGCTCTAATATCTGAGAACATTCAAACATTAGTGTATATATCTTCATAATAGCTTTCTGAGATAGGAAAAGAGTATCATTTTGACTGAAGAAGGGCAACAGGCAAATGGGAAGATTTAAGTACTTGATTTAAGGGCCTCATCAAGTTTAATGCTGCTCTTACCTATGAGAGATTTTTGTTCCAGATACAAATATTTACAAGGTTGAGTAAAACTGTGTGCTCTTCCCGTTGGACGAACGTTTTCACAAGGGCCTATCTGTGTAGATGACGTACTGGTATGGGATTAGAATGAGCTGTGGTCAGCTGTGGACAGCCATGCACTAGCTATGTATAGTTTCAGGTGAGATAGTTGTCAGCGGGAAATAATTCAGCCTTATTAATCACTTTATAAATTTTGATTTATTGGCGTTGATATAGCAATGCATTAATGCATCCAAATAGTTTGTGACCTGGGACTTGGTGTCACATCAATGGCAAAAATGCAATCATCTCCTTGTTGGTATACAGACTAATTTAATAGTTTTGTCTAGCAGCTTCCATACTGACTTGCTTGGTGGTTATAAGCAAGTCATGTATCAGGAAAATGTGATATCTCTCACCTGAAATTTTCAAAGTAATGTCCATACAGAGATGGTAGGCAACTAATACTCTCAGAGATGAAATCTGGCCTATGTCATGAACTCCCTTAAGACTAAGCTCATCTTAAATATTCACTTCTTCTGATTTAGTGACTTTCCTTCACCATCTCCTTTTCTCATAAAAATGCAGCAGCAAGGACCTTTGTGTAACAAATCCTTACAGTTCTTCTTCTCAGAAGAGAAGAAAAAAAGGGACAAAGTACATATGAGAGGTGTTCTTTTGCTGTGTTGCTGGTAGTAAAAGTCTCATAAAGAATAGGATCTTTTTTCCAGATTCTTCAAACTGGCACCATTCTGTTAGTCTTGATGATAAAGTGCTGTTTAATCCTTTCCTTTGCCCCTCATCTCTCAAAGTATCTTCTTTTAAAGTTCAAGCTCCCTTTTTCCCCGGCACAGTATTAAAAGCATTTTCATCTTCAAGTTCTATGTATGTGGCTTAGAATGTCTGTCCAGTTAGCTGTCAAAATTCAGAACCAATGTTTCACCTGCAACTACCCCAGCAAATCCACTTGAGTAATTAGAATTAAAAAAAGAGACCAGTACTCACAGGGACGGGATTATCTTTTTCCTCTGTTTGACACAAGGTGTAGCTTTGTGCTCGTTCTGAGTTGACACTGAGCAGTTAGAGATTCTCATTTTGTTCTTCCCCTCTGTTTCACAATGAAATGTGTTGGCTAGGAAGCCACAGTAAAAGGGCTGCCAATCCAAAAAAGATTTGAGCTTTCAAAAATGTCCTCATGCTAAATCAAGAGGAAGTCAAGACCCTTCAGTTTGCTGTGAGAAATCAGAGGCAACAGTCTAGTGGAAAAAGCATCACCTGAGACTGGGAAGATGAAGAAGATTTAAATCCTATCTCTGCATTTCTTAGAGTCAGAACTTAACTGGTGTCGCCTGATTCGTAAATGAATGTCCTTGGTACAGGGCCATTGGCTATTGGAGGACAACATGCAGTGCCTCATTCATTTCTACCTATGCTCTGGTTTGTTTCAATGCAGAATTCTACCCAGAAAGATCATAAAACTTTTTTTAAACTGGTTTCCTTTAAAAGATTCCAGTGAAAAATTCAGTTGTTGTTCATTTTCTGTAAAAGGAATGTTCTAGTACGAGACCTTCTCACAGGCAGCTGTTTTTATTTTCATCTTGAAGGACTAGAATCCAGTGTGTGGCTTTTTCTTTTTCCTGGTTAGCTTGATGCACAGTTTTTAATGTGTCCGTTATTTGACTCATTTTGAACTGGCTGAAGAATGATTTGCTCATACACAGATGTCCATGGAGGCTGACTAGTCTGACTGTGATCAGATACTTTAATATGTTCCATCAGCAATAGACTGGGGACCACAGAGTTTCCCTTCTACACTGAAAAATGAATTAAGCAAGAGGATGGAGGCAGCCTAATCTTTTAATAATAGTTCTCTTAGGCTGTGTTACAGACAAACTCTATTAAGTAAGAGATGCTTCTAATGAGCATCGGGCCTAATATGATCAGAGACCAAAGTCTGTTCTCTGTGCTGATCCTTCGGTGTCCCATGGCAGAACAAGAAGCTTCATGTCTCCAGGACGTGCCACAGCTTCCTCCTGACAGTATGATGTTGAATCAGTGACTGCACTTCTGAATAGTATATTTCCTTGTGATTACAGACTTGCTAGTTCTCTCTCTTCTTTTAATGTGTTTCTCCTGTTTATTTCTCACCTCTCTTTCACATCAGATCCCCAGCTCAACTGGATCAGGCATAACTTCACTTAAACCAGAGTAAATGCGCTAATAGATATTTAATAAAGATATTGACTGTCATGATAAAGTCAAATACCAATGTCAGAAAGCAAAAGCAATTCATAATCTCCTCACTTAAATCATAGCTTGATTAGTGTTCTTGGTAGTGCCAATACTTTATTTATGTTTGATTTGCGCTTCTGAGGAGCAAGATGCAAGGCAGAAATTCACTTTTTCAAAGTAGGAAGGGTCTTTAGAACTGAAAGGAGTCTTCTTTTTCTTTTCACTCATGCTTTTAAAAATTATTTTCTATCTGAATTTTCTTCTCTTAGTTGTGGCACAGGAAAATCATCTTCATATTTCTTCTATGTTCATAAATGTTTATATCTATGCATGGTATCAGTTGCTGTTTAAAGCACATTTAAAGTATACGTACCCACAAATATCAAACTACTGCCCAGAACTGACATCCTGCTGTAAATCCTGGCCCACCTATGACTCTGAAGAGGGCTTACGAGACCGGGAGCACGGTAAGAGCAGACAATGTCTTCTACCCTATGCACTGGCAACATGAGTGGGAGCAGCAGAGGACACGGGCAAGCAGGCAGCTCAGTCCCCGAGAGAAGTAATGCAGAGTGAGAAGCAGCAGAACTGCCAGCAGCAGACTTGAAAGCAGAATACAGATATGTTTGTATATGCCTTCCCATTCTTCTGTCTCCTGCCCTTCCTTTCCTGATCCACCCAGGCTGAAATTACCATAACCCACATTCAGGACAGACAGTTACTTTCTCCAACTCGCTAGTCATTTCAGAAGAGGTTTCTTGTATGAATATGAAACAAAAATTATAAAAAATACTTCCTTCTTTCCACTTCCCCTCCTGCTACTTCCCAGATCCTTTTCTAAAACTTGGCATACAGTTAAACTCTAAAATTATAACACCTTTTCCCTAGCCAAGTCGTGCTCCCTTTCTAATGCCTCTCATTTCTACTATGGTGCTGCCTTCAGCATGCAAATAAGTAGGTTTTTTTGAGAGCTTTTTCTTTTAAAAGCCTAAATTGTCTCCACCAGTTTATCAGGTCATGTCTTCAGTAACACTAGCCTTCATGATTCACAGATGTTCAGTTCTAAGAAGGAAATATACTGATAGTATAGAGCAATTATAATGTTTTTCAAATATTTATTTATGGCAAGCATTGTAAGATCTTGTGCACTATGTGACTCTATCTGCTTACGGATGCAAATCTCTTCACTTGCTGCTTCCCTAGTTGTTTGTATTTCATTAGCATCCAGGAGCCTCAACAATGGCCTAGAATTCTTTAATTGTATGTACTGGGGAAAAAAGGTACCTCTTTGAGGAAATAAACAGAAACATAACAGAACTCTGAAAGCTTTATACTTGTTACCATTTTGCTTTTCCAGATGTGTATTAAAGGGGGATAAATGTTAAGCATTGGAAGTATGTATGGGAATTTCTTATCTCATGAGACTTCTAATCTAATATTTATTAATTAACCTTAATGCTGACGGAATGTGCTTGGTTAGATGATGCAGACCAGATTCCTTTTTTTTTTCTTGGCTAGAAGCATTACTGATGTAGCAGCTGCCATACGGTTGTCCGCAGCAAAATGCATGCATAAGGTTACAACATACTAGCTAGACTTTCAGTTCAAGCAGTGCAGCACACAGGCTCTTTGCTGAAGACAGTTATTCTTATAGTTTAAAATAAAATTATACACACACACATACATATAAACATCCATATGTATATACATTTTTGTACATATATATATATATGTATGTATTAAAATAGTCCTAAAAGCAAGAACAGTCACTGGAATTCTATTTACAAAGTAGAATAAGATCTACATATAAATCAGCTTGACCTTATAGATGGCATCTGAAGTAGTCCAGCACCTTAGTAAATTAGGAGCAAGGGTGCAGAAAAAGTAAAGAAATCAGGCATAGCTGCCTTGAAATTAAAAAAAAAACTTGTCTCTTTGGAGGGCAAGCATTGACCCTTAGGGCAGCATCAACAATTTTATAACATGCTTAGAAGCAGATATCTCAGTGGCACAGCATAACAAGTAGCTGTGCACAATATGTTTGCCCTCCAGTAGAATAAATCAATGAGAGAATAAATACTGTGGCAGGAAAAAACACAGGCACATTTCCTCCTGTGATGCAAGCTCACCCTTTTCATAAAATAAGAGAGGGTTAGGGTAGGAAAAATAAGTGGAACATCCTGCTGCTGAACAAATGCCTTAAATGTTTGTCATAAACAGTCCTGAAGCAATCCCAGAAAAGCCTGTGTTTTGGAATAATAATGCTGGAAGGAACGGTTAAGATGGACTGTTTGCTCTCCCCAGATGTATACCTAAGAGGGATTTTTATGAATGATACCGTTTTGTTTTTTAAGAAATCTAATGTAAAGAACCTCTTTTGGCTTATCAAAAGAGAACTGAGATTTACCCTTAAAACAAACCACACACACAAAACCCCAAAGCTTTCATAACGTGCAGAGTTAACTCGAGGACTTTATCTGCTATTTGCTAGAGGATAGGCTGAGGAAAACATCAGGTACTCAGTGTTTAATCAAAACTTAGGCATAGGATGTTAAATTGGCACATCTGTTTTGAAATTAAACTAGACACACAATCATCTATCTTTTTGTTTATCCTTTGCTGATTTCTAGACATCTCCATATGAATTTCTAACCAGACTCGTGTAGGTGATGAATATGTAAAAGTCAGTTGTCTTGTAGCTGTAATAATAGCCCAAAGATGTAACAGCGTCCGCTACACAGAACAGTTAATATCTTTTATTAGACTATCTGGGGGAAAAAATCCACACCAGTTTTTAGTCTCATTGGATCAGCTGAAAAGCAGTATAGCTAAACCTAAAACAGGTGAAGAGCACCTGTGCTTAACCTGTGTTTTGCTGGAAATTTTTGCTTATCTGAAGAGTAGATCTGCTGGAGCCTGAAATCATGCCTATTTCATCCAGCTGGTCCCATCAATGCACACTATCTCTGGCTCACCAAGTCTGTCTCCCTAGCTATAAATATTTAAAGGGCAAAGATGTTTTCTCTTGACATTTTATTAATAATCACGTAGCACTTATATATTGTCCGCAAGATAGTAGAAAAACATGAATCCTCTCAGCTGTCAGCAGTGGTTGCATTTAAGGTGGGAAAATTCAGACAGAAGGGAAAAAGTGTGCTACCACAGGCTCAATGAGTTGAATATCATTGATTCTTGGTTCCAGTCTGTCCTTAGTTTATTGCACATAGCCCGACTCAGTAACAGTGAAGAACCAGTTTTCTAAAAATAGTAACATTGCCAGAAATACCAATGCATAAAATCTGGTTGGACTACATACTTGAAGGGTGTAAAAGAGTCTGTGTTATGTCTTGATCATCTTCCAGTGTGTGTATAGGAAATTTAGATTCCTAATAAAAACAGTTCTCCACGAGCTTCCTTTATAAAGTAAAGCATCCCTCAAATCAGTAATGGTAAACCTAAATCAGAAGAAGAAAAACAAAAATCTAGCGTCTGCATTCAGCTAATTAAAGCTCTTTTCTGCCCCCATTATTTCAAAATATTTAATATATTTCTTATTTAAATGAAATATAGATTATAAATGGTGTTAACATTTGTCTACTGCGTGTGTGTCTACTAGTTACTGATTTATATTAGAAGGATTTCCTCTACTCTCTTAGCCTACAATCAAATGCTTTTAAAGCAATATCTTTATATCTAAACACATTTCCTAGTTTCTTCGGAAAACAGAATTTCTTGTTTAATACAAGCTTGAGGTGTATATTCTCCAGGTTCTTGTGCTATTTCTTGATGATACTATAAAGAGAAAGACTCTGAATACCATCTTTTTCTTTTCTCCTGTTTGTCCTATAAGGTGAGAATTACTAATTAATGATGTTAATTTTGGCATATCTATGCTATAGAGGTGTCTGTTTATGGCTATTCACAGTATTGTTTATCCTCCTCTGCATAAAATAGTTAACAGGTAGCAAACTGGAGGACCTTTAAATGTTTTTTGAGGACTAGCTGAAACAACATTTCATGCTGTCTACAGTTATGCCCTGAAAAAGCCTGGCTGAGAAAACAAGAATAATGTTAGGGAAACAAATGATAATTCCTTGAGGTACACCTTCCTAAGCTTGTATGTTGAAGTGTGAAGAACTCACCTGGAAAAATCTTGAGGGGTGAATCTTTTTAAGCACTACCATGCCAGGGTATGGTCTTAACTGGCCAAGCATCTTCTGATACTCACTGCTGCTCATTCAAACCCCAGCTGGGGAATGAATTGAGTGGGACTCAACCTCAGTAATGGTTTGCTTGTTCAGGTTTATAACAACACCAAAGCAATCATAATCTGTGGTGATGTCTAATCTGAATTTTGGGGTACCTTTCTTCAGAGAATTGCCCAGTAACTGGAGCTTTTGGTTAACATTTTTCTTGGCACCTGATTCTGCTGCAGTCAAAAGCATTGGAAGTTCATGGGCACCTTTCCTTTATTTGGGCATTTGAGAGTCCAAGGAGGAATGATATTTAGCTTGTTCTCTCATCTAGTTTCTTATTCAGGACTAAGAAGTCTGAAAATTAGTAACTCAGCAAAGCTGTTCAAGTGTGTTGACCTGGCTGGGAACATGCTCAAGATGATCTCATGAGGAAGCAGGTAGGTACTATTTTTACTTAGTGAAAGATCCTGTCTAATCTGCCAGGAGAAAGTGAAGATAAATCACTAAAACAGACTAGATGTTGTTTCTTTTTCTGTCAGCTACTCCTGCTTGACTGTCTTCGTATGTCACTTGATATCTAGGTATTTGTTTATTTTTATTAAAAAGTGTTGTTTAAATACAAATGTCAAAGGGGTTGATGTAAAACTTTATAATTATCCTGAGCCATGAGTACTCTTTGTAAAAGTGCTTTGAAATTGCTAGGCAGTGTTCAGTGAATATGGTGAAGAAGTGATGAAACTAAGGAACGGTTCTCATCTGAGAGACAAGCCTGGCGTGAGACATTTCTCTCTCCAGAGTACAGGACAGCAAACAGCATAATTGTGTAGAACATTCTTGACTAGCCCTGGTCATTAGCCTGGAAATATATATTTCTTTAGACATCACAGTACAATACTACTCTTGTCAGATAGTATATTCTACATTAATATAAGAAAGAAAGTAATCCTATAGAGAAGTCAGGAACTAGTTTTCAGATCTATTTCAGTCATCTGAAACAGGTGACAATAAAGAAGTGAACAATCTCAGTAACACAGGAGGGCTCCCTGGAGCCCATAACCAGGTCACAGCACAAACGTTAGCTGAGTATTCTGTAATTTGTAACTATGTGCTACCCAAACATTTTATTAACCTTTGAGACAGCTATTCATTAAGCACAGTCTTTTGACCATTTTCAAGTGAATTATATATGTCTCTGTGGCTATTTGCTGTTTATCACCAGTTGTGTGCTCTCAAGTCAAGTTATATGACCATTTTTTTCATCCTTTTCATCTTTAAAGAAATGATACTGGATCAGAGCAGGTAGATAACAGCAGCTCGGTGATCTTTTCTCTGTCATTTTTGCAATCAGGTTTGATGAACTAGGAAAGCATTCCAAGGTGGGGATGAGGGAGACCATGCTGACCATTGCAAGTTTGACAAAAGGATGAAAACCCTCATAAAAATAGAGCAATCAGTTTCTTAAAAACTTGTGCATCTTAAAATCTTGTGTGTCTGTCTCCATACAGAAACCTTTGCATTACTAAGATGTGTAAAGAATTAAACACGCACTTCCTGCTTGTTATTAAAAAACAAAACAACAACAAAAAACCTCAACCAAACAAAATTCCACAAATGCATAAAGGATAAGGTCAAGTACCTCAAACAGCTGACCCTACATTGCACTTGCCATGCCACTGAATAGTTCTTAGAGAGCAAGCTCTTGAAGAGTACCTTCTGTATATCATGTTTCTGGTTTTATATCAACTTTTCATCAGATTTTCTTTCCTCCTGAATTCCTCACATACAGCTTTCCACCACCATCACTTCAAAACATGACCACCTATATCTATTCAAATCCTCTCCCTTCTTTTCCCTTCAAGGAAAACCCCCAAAAGCCTGTTTTTTTAATTGGAAGCCTTCTTGCCAAAAGGGAATGTCAATCATTAGAAACAGCATAAGTACTTTTTAGGTGTAAAAAAAAAAAAAAAAAAGTGAAAAGTGATTAATGGTCCCTCTTAACTCTGCCCAGATATCTTAAATTTCATATTATGAAAAAGATTGAAAAATTTGTATTTGTTTAATGATTTAATGTGCACCTATTTAAACATTTGAAGGTCTTAAGCCTTCTATTTTTACCACTTCTGTTTGCCTTGAATGAGTTTTTCCTTCTTTTTTAATTATTTTATGTACTAGATAGCACTAATATTCCATCAGCTCTAATATCCTGTCTCTCACATGAAGCTATTCTTAATGCTTTGGATAAAAGTGAAAAGTCTGTGGTGCCTCTAGGAGTCTGAGATATACTCTGAGGGACCAGGCATTTGGCTCCTGTTGTCTACAGTCCTCAGCCAGCTCTCTGAAACATCAGTTATGATTCCTCTTGCCTTAGTAAGAGTACTATGCATTAAAGGTGTGAGGGTAGTCAGGAACTTGTAAATCCAGAACAAGTTGGATGAAAAAGATGAAATGCAAACTGACCTTTAGGGGATAAAGGTGTAAAATTCATTTGTACTTCAAATCATCATTGAATAGAAGCTGAGGTTTGGGGACTTTACAAATTTGTAGTTAATTCTTGTATTTTGTATTATTTGTAAGTGCTCTCACGTGCTGCAAATCTGTAATATATTTTCCTTAATTTACAAAACATGGATACACATCCTTTGTTTTGTGAAGGATTTTCTAATAACTAAGTTTAACCTGTACAATATTCAAAAATTCACCACCACAGATAAGGGTGTTGCAGATTAAGGACTGTTAAAGAGTATTTACTATCTCTTTTGGAAAGCACTAACCCTCAAATTCATCAGTAGTATCATACACATGCAGAGTTCTAGGGGTATCTGAATCTTAGAATTTGATGCAGGGTGATATGTCACAGACATGCCATCATTACTTGGATTTTTTTTTAAATAGTAGAATATTATAAATAAATCATTCTGAAATGACCTGGTAAAGGGCAGCATTGTTGCAGCAAAATCCATGGCTAATGCAATCAATTGCTTTTGTTAGCGCTTGTTGACCAGTGAAGTTTTTCATATATAAATGGCTAAATAAATTTGTTAAAAGCTTCATCTAATGACTTTTAGGTTAGGGTACTCTAGTAGAGCATTAAGAAAGAGATAATACCAGTATCTTTTTTGTGCCTGCTTAATAAACACACAGATGCTTTCAACTCCAGGGCTGATTACCCAGAATGCTTTACAAAGAAAATGAAAGTTATATGAATTTCTTTATTTTAGATGAACACTGTTTAAATATGATACTCTTACTTCAGATCAATGACAGGTCAGTGATAATGCTAATACTCTGCACTGAAAACTGACACCTGCTTTTGGTATTGATTTTCATTGAATGTGTAGCTGGGTGGTGGGTTAGCAATATGTTTTTGGAGAGACTTGTAATGCTGTTTACCATATCAACAGCTACACAAACTCCCAGAGATATTTGACCCCAGATAAAAGTTTACTGTGTGTATTTATAGCTAGCAACAGAAATAAATGGATTTTTAAACGGATTCATATAGTCATGCTAGCCTGCTTGTGAGGTTATCAGTATAGCAGTGAGCTTGTTTACTTATTATACGTGAGCAATAGTTATGATCTCTAAAGACAGAGCCAATCCACTCCTGCTTATAAACCAGGATGCAGAGGCGCAGGCCATTCAGTAGATCTCATGTCCTCTTCCTCCATGCATTAATAATGGTTTCTTTGTGTCAAGCAGATATGTTGTTTCTTAAGACTCACGTAGGAAAACAAGGATCAGAAAATCAGAGCTGCTTGATACAAGACATTTTCTAGTTACTGTCTCAGTCTGTCTTTTAAAGATACAGCAAAGTTGTTGCATGTGTGGTGTCACGTTCAAATGAAGTATTGCTTATATATTTTATTTCTCATGATGGGATCTATATTGAGGAAAACACTTCATTCTGTAAATACAATTGCCTTTTTGCATCCTCAAATTCAGACCCAGAGCTTAAACCTGTCTTTACTGAGAGTGGCAAGATTGAAGATACATTCTGCTTTCCTGCATTTTCTGCTGGTTAGTCAGCCATCCAGCCAGTCATTCAGCCAGCCTAGACACTCAAATGCTTCTCTTCCATGGCTGCAGAGATCTCAGAAAGGCACAGAGTGTATCCCAACATAGAGACTGTATCTAGAACTACCACGTGGACTTCTACAGCATATGCAAGTTGTTTGAAGTAATTGGTCTTAATGTAAACGTTCTGCTGTTAGCTCCAGAGATGATGCTGTTTGACCAGAGCAAAAGGAGTATCATGTCAGTGTGCACTTGCCTGTAAGTACATGAAATATTCAAATTGTGGATTTCTTTCATAGTCCTTCTGTTTAATTTGATGTCTGGTTTGTTTTTTTTTTTCTCTCCAATTTGTTTGATCAAAATTCACAAAACCTGCATCATATATATCGGTTACTTATTTCAATTTGGGCATGTATCGTAACCTTCTATCATGGAGTCTGTGATGCAAGCACATGCAAAAGGCAAAAATATTTAGGGTGAGAAAATAGGAGAAAAAACAATGCTGATGAGAGATGACTGCAGTGAAATGCTGATGCATGAGACATTGATATTACAAGCTTTGGCAAGTGCATTGTGTTTTGCAAACTGTGATATGCTGACCTAAGGGTCAAACAAACAAAGAGCTAAACTGCTCATTTCAATCAAAGTAATGGGAATAGGCATGTTACAACTAAAAGGATGATGTCAAACTGCACAATATGTATGTCAATAGAATAGGTTTAACTTTTACAGAGTCTGTGAGTACAATCTTCAGAACATTATTACTTTCCGTTGATATGTATATTTTAGAAGTAGTTCATCATAGTATTAGGAATTACTTGTACTGGCTAGAAGGTGAGAATTATATTTATACATGTTGATATTTCTTTACCTGGTTACCCTTTGTAATGAGATAGATAGTTAACTCTTGATTTTATTTCCCCTTTGAAAATGTGTGTAGTATAGCCTAGAATAGGGAATTGCTTCATGGTTAAGACCCCCTCCTTAAAGGTATGAGATAAAGATTCATACCCTTGAATTGATCAAATACCTGGAGGTGGAAAAACTGGTTCAACTGACTACCCTAACTGTTGATTATCCATTTGACTCCCTTTCTCCTCTTTCTTTTCCTCTCTGTCCCTCTGAATTTACCTGTGGTTTCTGAATTTATGATTACAGTTTTACTGGAGTTCATATGTCACCACTGAAAGTTCATAAGAAAAGGCTTATTTTTCTCCCATTTTGTCTGAAAAAATCCTGGCCAAGTTTAGCAGTTACATGTGCATATGAAACCTGATCTTTATGCAGTACGGTGCTTGCACTAAGATCGTGTTCATTTATATCACTAAAAAGAGACAGGACAGCTTACACAAAAATAGAATAAAATATGTTAAATCAACCACAGTAAATTCATGGCCATCATGTTAAATGGTGACAGTCCAATATGCCTTGTTTTGTCTAGTATCTTGCAGTATATGTGGAAAATGTCAGTAAGTAAAGTTAAAAAATCTTAATTCATTGGTGACAAAACATGCTGCTACATGTCAATATAGAAATAATTGTGCAACTGATGTTGCACAAACTCAACAACTTTTTTGCCTCTGTCTTCACTGGCAAGGGCTCCAGCCACACCGCCCAAGACATGGAAGGCAATAGAGGGTACTGGAGAATGAAGAACCACCCACTGCAGGAGAAGATCAGTTTTAGACCATCTAAGGCACCTAAAGGTGTGCAAGTCCATGGGACCTGAGGAGATACATCTGTGGGTGCTGAGGGAACTGGTAAATGAAGTGGCTAAGGCATTATCCATAATATTTGAGAAGTTGTGGCAGTCTGATGAAGTTGCTGCTGACTAGAAAATAACCTCCATTTTTGAAAAGGGAAAAAAAAAAAGATGACCTGGGGAACTACAAGCCAGTCAGTGTCAACTCTGTGCCCAGCAAGATCACTGAGCAGATCCTCCTGGAAACTATGCTAGGACACATGGAAAATAAGGAGGTGATTGGTGACAGCCAACATGGCTTCACTAAGGGCAAATTGTGCCTGACAAATCTGGTGGCCTACAACAGGGTTACAGTGTTGGTGGATAAGGGAAGAGCAACTGTTGTCATCTACCTGGACTTGTGCAAAGCATTTGACACTGTCCTGCATGATATCCTTGTCTCTAAATTGGAGAGACATGGATTTGATGGATGAACCACTCAGTGGATAAGAAGTTGACTAGATGATCACGCTCAAAATTTTTGAGGTCAATGGCTTGATGTCCAAGTGGAGAGCAGTGAGGAGTACCATGCCTCAGGGGTGGGTGCTGGGACCGGCGCTGTTTAACATCTCTGTTGGCAACATGGACAGTGGGACTGAGTGCACCGTCAGCAGTTTGCCGATGACACCAAGCTGTGTGGTGCGGTCAACACGCTGGAGGGAAGGGATGTGCCATCCAGAGGGACCTGGACAGGCTGGAGAGGTGGGACCGTGCGAACCTCATGGAGTTCAACAAAGTCAAGTGCAAGGTCTGCACATGGGTCAGTGCAATCCCAAGCACAAATACAGGCTGGGTGGTAAGTGGATTGAGAGCAGCCCTGAGGAGAAGGACTTGAGGGTGTTGGTGGATGGAAAGCAGAGTATGAGCCAGCAATGTGTGCTCTCAGCCTAGAAAGCCAACCATATCCTGGGCTGCATCAAGAAAAGTGTGGCCAGAAGGTCAGAGGAGGTGATTCTATCCATCTATTCCACTCTCATGAGACCCCACCTGGGGTGCTGTGTCCAGCTTTGGGCCCCCAGTGTATGAAGTATACGGACCTGCTCAGGTGGGTCCAGAAGAGGCCATGAAGATTTTCAGAGGGGCTGGAGCACCTCCCACCTCCCCTATGAGGACAGGCTGAGAGAGTTGGGGGTGTTCAGCCTGGACAAGAGAAGGCTCCAGGGAGACCTTATAGCGGCCTCCCAGTACTGAAAGGGGCTACAGGAAAGGTGGGGAGGGACTCCTGATCAGGGAGTGTGGGGATAGGATGAGGTGTAACAGTTTTAAACTGACAGAGGGTAGATTTAGATTAGATGTAAGGAAGAAATTATTTCCCGTGAGGGTGGTGAGACAGTGGCAGAGGTTTCCCAGAGCAGCTGTGGCTGCCCCCTCCCTGGCAGTGTTCCAGGCCAGGCTGGACGGGGCTTTGAGCAACCTGGGCTAGTGGAAGGTGTCCCTGCCCATGGCAGGGGGGTGGAACTAGATGGTCTTTAAGGTCCCTTCCAACTCACATCATTCTATGATTCTATGTGCTGGTGGGTTTTTTAATGCTATAAGATATTCGATACAAATTTAAGTGTTTCTACAGAAGGTGTTCAATATCTTTCAGGAAAAGTTTGGGGTGTTTTAGTCACTAATTGGAATTAAAATATGTTATTTGCTAATGCCTTGAAGTAATATTAAGTAATTCACCCCTAGAGAAAAAAAAAAAAAAAAAAAAAGCAGCTTGCTATAGTTACTTATTTAATGTTCAGTAACCACTTTTAAGACAAGAATGCTATTGTAAAAGAGATTTTATTTATAAAGGAGCATGGTAGATGTATTTGGTTGCTTCAGCTGGTAAATTGAAATACAATTTATCTGGCACAAACTAATAATGGTACCTCACTTTTAGCAGTGTAGTGTTCAAATATTTAATAGACACTATGGAAATGGGGACAATGCAATGCATATGTACAGTGTTGCCTGTCACGGCTTTCCTTTGATATCTCCTTTGTGGGGCTTCTATATATTAATTGTATGCATGTCTCAGTGCAGGATAATAAATACTTTGTTATCTGTGCTGTGAATATGGAATCTGTGTGGGAATCTGGTAACAGAAGTAATTTAAGAAACCAAAATGCTGCCAAAATTAAGAAAATAGATACATGTATATAAGTCTGTTATAATAATACTATGGGGAGGGTTTTCTGTGCTATCCAATAGACAATTCTGTATTTAAGGTTGGCTTCTTGCTTATGGAGTAAATTGCAAATAGTTAGGCATGTATGGAAATAGTGTCATGAAAGAGTATCTAATGATTGGTTTCAAATTCTTTCTCCTCTTCAGTGTTTCTTCTCATCTCCCTGCATGCCCTAGCTGGCATTTCTAGTTTGGGAGCCACAGTTATTCAATGTATTCCTGCTAAACTGTGTGAGAGATTTCTCTACATAAAGACTTTTGGAGTCAAGGCTATCCTAAATGGGTCTTATTGGGCTGAATCAGTGTTACTTCTGATCCAGACCGAGCAGCATAAAAGACTTCCAACTATTATTAATTCAAACTCAGCAGCCCTCAGGATCAAGCAGTGTTTAATGTATGTTTTACAGCAGTACTTGTGTAAAGCTATTAATTGAAACTATTTGTAAGATCTATGCAGAGTGATGATGAATGGCTTCGTTGTACTCGATCACTATGGTCCTAGGTAATTTTGTTGGTTGGTACTTTTCATTTTATACCTGAAATCAAATAAAAATGATGAATTGGAGGGAAATGAAAGAAGTATAATTGGCACAATAAGTTATTACATCGTGTGATTGGAGGTAATGAATTGCAGCAGGAATTAAAGAAAAGTTATACCAGTTAAACTGAATTTAATCTGCCTAAGTAGTGAAATAGATATTTCTGTCAGGCCATAATCTTCTCAGGTTATCCAAAGATAATACAGAATCCACAGTCATCTTTAAACTAATGGTGTTCAAGTGGCTTAACCCCACAGATCTGACTCATAACAAGTATTAGTTCATCATCAGTGTAAGTGCAAAATCAAACCACAACCAAAACCAGTCCTGCCCAAACCTGCTAAACAGCTTTTTGTAAATCCGTGTTTATATGTGGCCTACCTCCAAAGACTCAGGAAAAATGTCCAATTCAGAACACAGAAATGTCCTAAAGATCAGTGCTCAGCATCACTTAATATGCTCAGAGCATTGAAAATAGGAGCTAGTAAATTGTCAGATACTTAATGAGGCCATTGCTTCGAACAAACTGGATGTTGCAGTAAAAGGAATGTGTACCCCTTCTCCTGCGCCCTTGTCCCTCTCTTTTTCAGTAAATCCATTTAGGGTTTAAGCCCGCATTCTGTAAAATCCCTGATACATACAGCTGGAGCAGGAGTAGGACTAGTTTGATATCTCATAACTTGTGAATTGTTATATCATTCAGTGATCTGAAATTATTGTTTTGTATATTTTCAGTGTTTTTCAGCATGTGTTTATAAGGAAAAAAACCTAAAGAATTTTGGAAGCAGATAAGGTAATTCTTAGAAATATTAAAAACACAAAAATAATTTATTTTTATTTTGTTCCAATGGGAGGTAAGCTACTTTCTGCGTTAATAGCTGGCACTTGCTATTTTAAGAAATATTTCCTTTCTTAATTATGCAGGATGATTTATTCATACTGACCAACATACTTTCTTCTAGCAAATATATTCATCTGCAATCTGACAAAGATTTAAGAATGATCTTGTAGGTTAAAAATTTTTGTATTCTAACTCTCTAAACAAGCTTTAGAATTAACGCCATGCAGTTCTTAGCAAGGAGCCTGCTAGCTGGCTTTTGTTTAGATTGTGAGTCCTTTACTTTTCAATTTCTATTATCCATTAAAAATAATAAAAAAACAACCAGCAACCCAGCATTCTGAATAAAATCATTCTAGGAGCTGTAAAAGTTTGAATTCACAGCACAAAAGGGAATGTTGATCATGCAGGGATTGTCGAATGCTAATAAGCTTGGCACATCAACTTGCTGCAGCTCCTTACAAGCCCTGTAATTCAAAAAGTTCACCTTGAAGTTTGCATATAATTTTGTCATTCATTGTACATGTAACTTTTATTGTTAATACTGCCGTTCCTTTACAGACCAAGAATGAGACAAACACATTTAAGTAGCAGCCTTGTCAACACATTAATTTCTGTTGGTAATTTTTTTGTCCCTAGGTCACTTTTGTCCCCCCCTAACTTCAGTTAACATGACTTAATCTTACTCTATTTTCTTTCTCCTGTAACTCCCACTATTGTCAACAGGCATTTCTTTTCCAGTTAAACATGCTACTTACTGTGCTTTTTTTATTTCAGCCTACAGATTTATTATTTCTTTTTTCTCCTATTTCAACATGCAAACTGTATTTCTGCTTCAGGTTTTTCTCTCGGTAGAGCTTCTGTGCACCTTGCTTGCTTTTCAAATGCTTTCTTGTTCTAACCTTGCACCATTATTGCTAACTACCTGCTGTCTCCTCATCTCCTGTGCCGGGATCCTGAATGTTTCAGATCAATTACTATGGAGTTAACGGTTTACTCAGGCTTTGGGATTTTCTGTTTAGGCAGTTGCTAGTTAAAAAAGAATGGAAGGAAAACACACAGAAGATGTAGCTAAGGGTTAAAATTAAGCAGTAGAACATTTTTGAACCTCTTTCATTATATTTTCCTACGAGATGAGGAATACATAAATTATCTGGGAAAATAAACCAGGAAATCTGGAAAAGCAAGGGTTTCTTTATGAATTTAAATGAAAGTCTTGTGGGTAATATTTCTAGGGCCCCAAAATGAATAACCTTTACATTTCTTTCATCCTTTCTCATGCATTTTAATTGTGTGTGTGAAGAGGTATAAAATATAAAATGCTGAGCAAACAAATAAATGAAATGCTTAGACAATGAAATATTAATTTAATCAGTATTTAAAAACACCTTGAGGGGCCAAGATGTGTATATCTTAGTCTCAGACTTGGAAATGAGTGTGTGTCTAAGTAAGGTATAATGTCATGCACAAAGTAATGTTTCAAGAGTGTTAAAAGACAAGACTGGAAAGCTAATACTTGGGGTTTAGCCTCAAGAAGTAAGATTTCTACAATTTTATTTTGTGTTGATGTACTTAAACCCTTCCTTCCTCTCCCACCTTGCCCCTGTCTGTTAGGCTGTCTTGCATGTAAATGTTAAAATTTTCCCATGACACTTTCAATAACAGTCTTAAATTTTGAAAAATGTGTGTATCTCCCTGCAAACATAGTCTGCGACTTAAGCATATAAAAAGAACTTGAAGCAAAATGAGTTCACCTGACTAACTTCTGTATGGAAAGCATTTCATCTCTATTTGCTCATCTCCAGAAGACAGCTGGCTGTGGGGAGGGAAGATAAACACTCCTGTCTTTATTTCTCCGCAAAATATCTCAACTGTGACCAAGAGGGATTGCCTATAGGCATGAAAGATGTGGCACAGAACATCTATTCAATCTTTGTCTCTTCTACAATCACCATTTAGTGCAAATTTATAGTATGAAACTTTTCACAAAGATGACTTTTCAGGTGAGAACGAGGACGAGACTAATTTGCCTTACTCAGCCCACTGGACAGGCATCTGTCAGAAACAAACAATATTTGGTGGTTGTTTTGAATTTGCAGCAGTGTTAAACTGCATAATCTAACGTTTTGTAACTCTACACACACTGTCATGAAATTTAAGAACCTTAACATGTAAAAGCCATATTGTGTCACAAATTACTCTCCTACTGCACAATGTGTTTTTCTCAACCAGCATCAACCTAGATGCTACCAAAATCTCCTCATCCCCCACTAGCTGCAGCAGCTCCTCAGCTCTGGATACATCTGAGCATAAACTTCCTTCTCTCACCAGAATTGGATTTTATACTCTGAATGTAGCTCAAGCATGCGCAGAAGACAGTTACAGTTAAACTGTGGCCATGGAAAAGTGGCATGCATAAAGCAAAATACTTCCAAAAGACTTAGGGAGTCATTAATACCTTTCTGCCTGGCTATGGAAAAGACTAATTCTGGGATACAGTATACAGCAGTCCTGCTCTTCTGCAATGATGGAAGGTGAACCATAAAACAGAGGAGATGGAGACATGACTTGGGAGGAGTCTCTCTCTTTGAAAGGAGGCTGAAAGTCCTCTATTTATATCACTTGATGTAGGAGGAAATGGAAGGAAAGGAGTGAGAAAAATAAAACCAGAAAGTTAAGTGAAAGGACTATGTACAAGAAACACAGATTTTCCAATTACTCTGAGTACATTTGGACTGGAGAGCAGAAGAAGTAAGCTTCAGGTATGCCTTTCAGTGGTACTGGGGGATTTTAAAAAAAAGAAAATCTATGTAAAATGAAATGGGATACATTTATGAGCAGGATTGTATGACATCCTTGTTTACAATAGCAGGACACCAGATTTACTAACCTGGAAGTCTCATATCAGTCCTATGTTTTTAAACTACACGCCATATAATAATCAAAAATAAAAACTATATTTGGACAAAGCCTGAAAAGTGTATTTAACCACTTCTGTCAAAATTGCTGGGAAGATAAAAACCTGGTTTGCTAATCTGCCCAGAAATTTATATAATAGAAAAGCATGTTTCATTATAGAGTATTATGCTACCATAGATGGATAGTATTGAGCAGCCAGAAGAGCAACTCACTTGCTAGGGTGGTGTATCTGACACGGTTCAGATACAACACCTTGACTGCCACTGGAAAGAAAGCTTGTGCATTCTTGTATGCAGAATACAGAGAAGAATAATATGCATGTATTTGATGTAATGGGAATGACAAACCTGCCTGAAATATTCTTAGCAAGGCAGCACTCCAGGAGCTTATTAAAAAGGAGGTAAAATAAACAAATCTAGTTTTTACAATAGCTGCACATTACTAGAACTGAAGCTATTGGAAGGAAGCTAGTGGAAGGCAGCATGGTGCTATGCAGGTGCCAGATGGGAGAGCTGGATCCTGGGAGAAAGAGCAAAACTACTTAGCTCAGCCTCTCTGTTGTAAGCTCAGCCTCTCTGTTGTAAACTCAATGTTCCTAAAGTCCAATTCCTAGGCTAATACTTACTTTTGAAGATCTGCTCTCAGTAACTTTGTGGGATGGACAATGGATTTTTTGATCTGTCCTCTACTTCTGACTCTCTCTTCCTAAAATACTGTTGGGTCACAAGATATTTCTACTGAAAACATCTGTAATTTAACACCATCTTGGCTACCTAGAGATTTTAAGGAGAGCCCCACATAAAAAAGAAATAAATATTCATATTGCAGTAGCAGCATGGGGTCATTTGTTAGCCCCTTTCACACTCCATAAAACATTAAATAAGTGAAGTGATCGTGTTTTGCTAATAGCATGATTGTGTTAAGGGAGTGATAAATAATCATGTTTTAGGTGGATGATGTGGTGAAGGATAGCAATACAGAAATTAGGAAAGGGAGAAAAGAACTCATGCTTTAACTGAAGAAAATCACAAATACTGATTTGCTCTTTAGCTAAATATACCATGTTCTCCTCATTTATTCTTTTTAAATAGGAAGAAAAAACTCAGTTGTCACATCAGATGATGAAATTAAGTTTTTTATTCCCTGCCTAAATCTTCCATCTGGTAGCAATGTAAGTACATTGTGATAATAAATATATTCTTGCTAAGAGGTCTCTGACATCTCTCTACAGAAACTCTCTGTCAGATAGAGTTCAAATTTTTATAATTTAGCAAAGTAAATTTCTTAGGCAAAATAAAAAAGCATAAATTATCATTCTTTCTTACATAAACACTACTTAATTTCTGCCGTTATTCTGAAGCTTTGAGCGTTTCAAAATATGTCTTGAATTGCTTAAGATAAATTTGGCAGGACCCCAGGTTGTAATCAGCACCATGAAGTCGAGCTGGAGGCTGGTCACTACTGGTGAGGGCTGAGGGCAGTGATCCTTCCCCTCGGTTTGGCACTGGTGAGACCACACCTGAAGCACTGTGCCCAGTTTGGGGCTCCCCAGTACAAGAGAAAGGTTGAGGTTCTGGACAGCACCCAGCACCGGGTGACTGCTGGTCAGGGCTGGAGCACAGGGTGTGGGAGGAGAGGCTGCAAGAGCTGGGCTTGACCCGCCTGGAGAAGGAGAGGCTGAAGGCAGGGAGCCTTATTGCTGTCTGCTGGGAGGGTGTGGGGAAGACAGAGCCAGATCCTCTTCAGAGGGGCACAGTGACAGGATGAGGGAATGGACACAAGCTGCAATGCAGGAAATTCCTATTTAGAATTGGGGAAAAAAAATTGTTCATAAAGAATTGGAGTGGGTTGCTCTGAGAGGCTGAGGAATCTCCACCATTGGGAGATATTTGAATCTTGACTAAGGCCCTGAGCAGCCCGATTTAATTCTGAAGTTGGATCTGAGATCTTCAAAGTAGGTCCTGCTCTGAGCAGGGTGGTAGACAAGATAATCTCCAAAAGTCCCTTCAATCATAAACTCTTCTACCTTTGTCTGAAAATTGTTCATTCAGAGAAGATCTCTCATACTTGCAAATGGGTAAGCTGAGGCAGCAGTGAAAGAGGATGCCTAAGTTAATAAAACTATGTAGTAGAATTAGATTTCAGTAAATATTCACTTTAAGCCTTTCTTGTTCCTTGCCTGAAAGCTTCATATATTCTCATAGAGTCTGTGTTAGTTTTAATTTACCATAACTTTTTTTTTTCAGCAGACTGTCATTCTATGAGGTATTAAGCAATACTGAATATACAGCTACTTACATGCTCTTCAAGCTTTTTATTTAATATTATTTTAATATTTTAAAAAAACAACCCTTGCATATTTTCATTTATTACAATGAGCAGGTTACCATGTGTTTTGCCAATTATTAGGCCTAGAATAAAGGACACAGCATAAAGATGAACCAATAACCAAACTGTATTTGATACAAAAGGGTCAGTACATGGGTGAGCACTGGGGGTACAAACAAGTCAGTCAGATTATACATAATCGACATCAATCCCACTGACCCCAACAACAACAACAACAACAACACACAACCAACAATAGGTGGAATAAATGGTGAAATGCAGTCTCCCATAGAAGGGGCGGGAGACAACCGAGTCAACAAGCCAAACACATAAGACCAAGGAAGCCACATACTGAATCTCTACACAGCCCATGTTTACAAAAGCCAGGCCTGACTGGAGCCCAGTTCCAAGGAGGCAGGAGGCCCTTCCCCAACAGGGAACTCTGCACAGTGCATCCACCTCCCAGACAGACACTGCCCTTCCTTCAAGTGGTCCCAGCTCTTACCCCTCAGTGGGACACCTGACCTTTGTTACTGAATGTGGGACCCCTGGGGGTGCTTTACCCAATGGCTCTCCCTGCAGGGCCGGCCGCACCCTGGAGGGAAGCCTAAAGGCAAACTCACCCCCCCTTTGGGAAGGGCTGTGGGAATCACCCATATGTCAGCCTTAATTTGGGGCTTGGGGTTGAAACCCCAGCATTTTGCCATGTCAAGAAGAATGACAGCTTCATTGCATATGTACAAGGTTAACCATTGTCTTTAGCAAAGAAAAGAATGACATGCAAGTATGCCTTCATTGATTCTAGCTAACATCTAGTTTTTATAAATTATTACTGTTCAAATAAATGGGAGGAAACTGGTAAACAGATCTTACATATATGCATATATATACACACACCAGACTGATTTGTTTAAAAAAAGCACTCCAACATATAGCAACTGGAAAATGTTAACTTTACAGAGGAGGAATTTGCATTTACTGCTCCTCAGCCAGGCTGTGTGCCGACACCATACTCCTTTCATGTGAGTGAGCTTCTGAGAGACAGGTACCCCAGTCTGCTTTGTAGGTGCTGTTTGGTGCCTTCTACTGACCTACAAGCGTATGGAGCTCATTTACACCATTCAGCAAGATAGTAGATTAGAGCCTTCACGTATATATCTAAAGACTTTCTAAAGCCCTTTGTAACTGTAAGTGACAGGCATGTTACCTGAATGTAAACCAATAATCATATTTCTCTGAGCCCTGAAGTTTGTGCTTTACTCCATACCTAATGTAGCAGGAGTAAATATTTCAAAATTTAAAGCTGTAACAGTATATTTGCAAGTCCTACACCTCCTGAAGTCTGTTCAGCTCAGGGCCAGGGGCTCTACATATGAAGTCAGTATCTGTCTCCTCATGCTTCTATTTTTAATTGAAAAATTATGACTCAAAGCAGAGATGAAAGATTCAAATTGTAGTCCATTTACTAGAAAGAAGCTCGTGCTATTTATGACATGTAAATTTTTCTTTAAAATACAAGAAAAGGTTTCTGCTGCTTATATATAGCACAGCTGTAAATTCTTGTTTATCTGCTGTGCTGCAGTTTGTGTGTCTGCATTTCTCGTCTTGTTGTGATTACTGAAGAATGTTTTTTCTTTATTTTTGAGAGCTCTACAGCGCTGGCATTTATCAAGAGAAGACACACAGCACAGTCTTGCATAAATAATGGCATTGGGCCAAGTACAGCTGAGGTGGTTGCCAACACAACTCCATTCAAGTCAAAGGAATTGCACCACGGGTGAGTTTGGCCATTGACTCTGGTTATGTAGGACTTTAGCATGACAATTTTCATTAATACATCAGCTGTTTAAGGTAGTCAAGACTGTTTTTTCTTTTTGGTTGAATACTGTATTTGAGCTATTTCAATTAAAGGAGCTGAACTTCTGCTCAATGGAGTGAATGGGGGTTTTGTTAGTGGACTACTTTTGCACTTTCTGGTCTCACTTAACCTGCCATGAGTGCTAAATAACTTGGTTTCATGGCATGGCATTACAAAAGTACTGGGGTCCAGTGAATTCCCGGGAAGAAGCACTGTGCTGAATATTTTGTGTTCTGCTCTTGTACTTAATATATTGCATTTTAAGTGATAAGATGGTGCCTGTTGCCTGAATGCAAGCATTTTTTTGTACCATCATTAGAAATCTGCAAACCGCACTGATTTTTAATGGTGCCTGCTTTGGTTCATCTTGTTGACTGCTGTATGGATCCACTTGTAGTAATCAGCCTCCTCAATAAAGAACAAACAAGTAACCAACTTATACTGTGCAAGGACAGAATAAACTGTGCTAAGCATTTAGTAGTAGGGCAAGTCATCAGTAAGTTTGTAATAGACCTAATTTACATGCTAAAAAGCCAGAGGTTTATCAGAGGAAGCCAAAAGAGATTTGGATGTTAAATCTGGGGGGTATGAAAGAATAGCAACCTAATCCAGACCTCAGATTGATATTGCTAAGTACTGATGAATAAGTGTCTCAGCATTAAATACAAGTGTCTTGTCACTTGAAATTCATTAAAATTCAGACCTGTGTTTAATCAATCGTTGCTAGTCCATGATTGTATCACTTATCAATAGTAGGTATTTTTCTTAAAGTCATGTATGAGGGTCACGTAGTGAAGTGAGAAACTGTGGCATATGTTTAAAGCAAGTGCACACACAGATATGTCTAGGGACCTGAAGAAGTTAAATGCTCATAAAACAACCAAAAAGCTAGTGAGTAAATGTGCCTGAACCCAAAGATGCTTTAGTTTGTTTTGTTTTAAATATCAGATTTTATGCCAATATTTCCAAGCTTTGTTGGTGGAGTGGAGAAGACTGAACTAGTTATGATGTTGAGTAATAACAACTTGTAGAAAATACTGTGTGAATAGACAATTAGAAAGCAATCTAATGCATAGTTCAAGCTTGTACAACTTTGTGTGATACGTTACGTTTCATAAATTAATTTTGCCTCCTCAAGTGGTGGGAAAAAAAACCCCAAACTCTTGGAAATCAGATGTCATTTAAAACAATAAATCTGTTTACAAATTCATTAAGGTACATCCAAAATTTTATTTCAACGACTGTAAATTTTAAATACAACATTCTTGCTTATATAATGCATAACTCTATATATTAGAGTTATATATTATCCTGAAGAAGAATGTCTACCTCTAACAAGAAGATATATCTAGTTCTTGTAATCTAGCTAATATTCTGCAATCAATAGCTAGCTCTAGAAGAAATGCATCTAATGATAGTGTTGGAGAATTTCAGGGAAAAGCTTGAAGAAAAAGATTTACCTCTTTCACACAAACAACAAAAAAATCGGAGAACTACGTTTTCATAAAAGGATGCCATTAAATAAGAAATACTTGTATCCTGGCTTGCATCAGCAATAGCATGGCCAGAAGCGATAGGGAAGGGATCTGACCCCTGTACTCGGCACCTGTGAGGCCGCACCTCGATTCCTGTGTTCAGTTTTGGGCCCCTCACTCCAAAAAGGACATTGAATGACTCGAGCGTGTCCAGAGAAGGGCAACGGAGCTGGTGCAGGGTCTGGAGCACAGGTCTGATGGGGAGCGGCTGAGGGAACTGGGGGTGTTTAGTCTGGAGAAGAGGAGGCTGAGGGGAGACCTCATCACCCTCTACAGCTACCTGAAAGGAGGTTGCAGAGAGCTGGGGATGAGTCTCTTGAACCAAGTAACAAGCGATAGGACAAGAGGGAATGGCCCCAAGTTGAGCCAAGGAAGGTTTAGACTGGATATTAAGAAGCATTTCTTTCCAGAAGGGGTTGTTGGGTGTTGGAATGGGCTGCCCAGGGAGGTGGTGGAGTCCCCATCCCTGGAGGGGTTTAAGAGTAGAGTTGACCCAGCACTGAGGGATCTGGTGGAGTTGGGAACTGTTAATGTTGGGTTGATGGTTGGACTGGATGATCTTCAAGGTCTTTTCCAACCTAGACAATTCTGTGATTGTGTCATTTATTGTTTTAATAGTATAATTTTCTCAGACTTATGCTATGAATAGGTTCGATAGAGATTTGGGGGGGGGGGAGGGAACCAAACCAAACCAAATCTGCTTCTCCCTTTATGTAAAGAAAAGTAAAAAACTGATGAAATAAAAGTGTTATTCTAACCACATGGATAAGGAAAATTTTAAGGATTAGTCCTGAGAAAAATTCATCCCTGTATCTATTAATTTCCACTAATCAAGTTGCCTTTGCATTGTATACCTACATGTTATAAAAAATGTCCACACAGCAGTCCCCAGTAACGTTCTGCTGCACAGGCTGTGTATTGTATGGGGGTGCGCTCCTAGAGTCTCATACCAGTCTATCCAGCTTTCTTGTGAGCCATAGCCTGGAGCTAATCTTTGCTCTCATGTACAATTTGTTCCATTAGCTACTGTTAGCCAAACAAATCAGATTGCTGGAGAAACGCAATGGGATCTGTAATTGTCTCTTCCTTGGAGGCATGTTTCACTGCAAGCAGTCAGTGTGTAAAGCATTCTTTATACTTGTCTCCCAGATCATCAGAGATTATGTGCTAGGGACAGCAGAGACACCTTTTAACCACAATGGCCATAGCCTTGACTCTCAGGGGTAAAAATTCTAGATAGATGACTAAGCAGAAATGTACCATGTTCTGCAGTGGCAATTTTTAATGAGGTTTACCAAGTTAGTTAATTTCTGAGTAATATAAATGTTTCACTGGAAAACCAGCCCTGCCTTTATTGATGGTCAAATTACAGAAAAAGTAAGCTATATTAACTGTATATAAACAGTCTGTGGCAAACTATGGTAAGTAAGATCTCTCTCAACAGGAGAAACACTCCAGAGAAACTAGGTGGTCCTCCCTTTGACTGAAACTACTATTGCCAATCTACTAAGCTAAATACACATTTCACAGTTTGTTGCTTCTTAAATACATTCAACTGAGTTCGTTTTGTGTGACAAGTACTTGTTCAGAATACACTGAACATAACATCTAGTTTTTCTGCCAAAATGGCCTCTGTCAAGCCTCCCTCCTGCATTTAGCCAGCTACAAAAGCTGTTCCTTGCTTGTGAATTCCAGCACCATCAGTGTTTTCCCTGAATTTATTATGGTAAGAGCCCTTCTTTCATTGCTTTGTAATGTGAATGTTCAGTTCCCCAGTTTTCCAGAGGGGACAACGGGGTTATTGCTGCTTTGGCAAACAGAAGACTTGGAGAAGATGCACAGGCTAATACTTTGCTTGCCTTCTGTTACCTCTCTTCTTTAATATACTCAGGTTCGTGTCAAACAATTCGTTAAAGCATGTCCTTAAAATCTTTCCAAGGAAGAGAGGAGATTCATTCTGTTTGTGTTACATGTGCTGCCTTAGAGCAACTTCCCTCTCAGGCTAGCCTGCACCTGCCTGTCTGTCATCTCCCTGGACAGTCTGGAATTATACTTGCAAATAGAATTGTCAGCTTTTGTAGGGATTTGAACACAGTGACATGCATGCTAATTCTCCTGTTGCTTCTCAGCCTTAGGCTAAATAACATTAATTTTCCTTGAATCGTTTCAGAGGAACATTCTGTACAGGGCATAAAATTGGATTTGGTCACTCAGGGTTAAAACACTGAACACCTTTATTAATAACTTGCCAGAGTGAGGTTACAGTGTGCAACACATTTTGGGTGTTCTAGTATAAATGAGAAAATGATGTAGTTCAGATAAGCCTTCTAAAACAAAGTCTCAGACTAGATCACAGACCCACATTTATATTAACTGTTTCATTACAAATGTGAGTCAAGTGTGCATTTTGGCAGCAGGGAGCAAGCTGAAATCACATGCTCATCCTTGCCAAAGCTGTATTACTAAGGTCCCTTCTTATTTAGGTGCCTAGCTACAAAACCAAAACAGGAATGCACTAGCCTTCAAGTCATAAGCAGTTCATGTTGGTCAATTTTTTTAAAAAAGATGAGATCTTTTCTACATTCTAAATATGTGCCGTGTGGCAGTTCATTACTAGAAGAAACAATAAAGTTTCTATTCCCTCAGTTCTGTGCATATAAGTTTCATTTTTCCTGATGAATTGTGGAATTTGGGGCTGAGCTTTTCTGCAGCACATACATAAGTATGTGTGTGTGTGTAGTCAAGTGTATTGTAAAAACTGGTTATTAAATAATTTGAGATACACTTAAGGAGGTTGTGGCTAGCAGTTTCAAATTTATTGGGTTCCCAGTCTATAAGCATTACAGAGAAAACATTAAGAGAGGTACAACGGACATTGCTTTGGCTGCTAGTAGTTACCTTGTCTGGATTTTTGAGTCTGGATGAGGCAAGCAAGACAGATTTGTTTATCAGCAATGTACAGATGTCTGGCCATGCTATAACTGGTTGCTGCTTTTCTTCATCTTCCTCTGTCCTGCTTTCTGAGGGTTTTTAATTTCTCCAGTTATTTCCCTTAGCCTTTGCTCCCTTGTCCCTGAGGGGGAGGCACACTGTCACACTTGAATGATGACTTCTAGAGCATCTTCTCTGTAATAAGGTTTGAACAGCCCTGAAAACTCCCTGTGATGCTTCTGAGCAAGAGCCCTACGTCTTGACACCTTTGTACCTCTGTTATTACTTAGACATGATTTAATGGTGAAGCTATAATGAGCCAGATTACAGATTGTGAAGGAATGGTACATTAGTTTCTAATGTATAAAAGCACTGTTATAGAAGAAGGATATCAGACTCCAAGTCTGCCTGCTTTTCCCTAGCTGTGTTAGTTGGACTAATAGGATGCTACCTCACCAGTGGGACTTTCCACAGGTTTTGCAAACAACTGCTTCATAACCTTTTCAAGAGCTGGTGAAATGATAAACAGAGACCTTGCTTACAGTGAGTCAGGCAAATTTACTGATGTGAAGATTTAGAGAGCAGTTCTGCTTCAGGGAACTTCTTTTGTCTTCATATTTCAAATCAAGAAAAAACATTTCACAAATAAAACAAGTGAACATCTGATTTCATGGTAATTGTAATCTAGCCTATTCTGTGAAAATATAATTATCAGAGGCATTCAGTTAAAAGGAGGAAGGAAAGTATATTGCATGCTCAGGCATCCAGCTTGGCACATACAGAAGGTGGGAGTCATCTCCTTGCCAGTTGAACCGTCTTGAAGGTTGCGGCCTTCTCTGAGCATCAGAGCTACTTACTACCCTGGAATAGAGAAGAAGTTAATCAGTTTTTTGAAGATGCATTCCAAGAGGATTTTTTTATCTCCTTCAGAAAAAGGTCAGTGAATTAATTAGAGAGCACCAGGAATGAAAACAGTGCGAGAAGCTCACTGCTCTTTGCCTGCAACAATGAAATCAGTTAAGTCACTAAAAAACTAATCATAGTTACAAAGATCTTGAGGCCTTTCCCACACTGGGAATACAGTTGTACTATTCAGCCTACAATAGAACAACACTATTGCTGGCTCAGTCCCACTGTCTGCTCCACCCACCATGTACAGAGAGCTGTTTTATCATACATATGCATTTTGAAACACTGATGCTGGTCTCAGCTATGGATATGTGGGCCTTGTGTCACACAAGTGGTATTGCACAGCATACCGGTTACCTCATCTCTAACTTCTTTTGTCCCCTCTGGATTTTACTCTGTCCTCTGTAGGCTGCAAGAAGCTCATGCTTTCACTTGTGCATGATATCAGCAGTTTGGTAAAGGTTTTTTCTACCTCAATTTTATGTGTATTTGGGGTATCCACATATTAATGCATGCATGTAATGTACACATACTTATTTATATCTATATACACATACACACAGAAGGCATGCAAAAGTTACTAGAAGGTATGAAAGCTTGACCTTACTTCTTTTTTTTAAATATAAATAGTAATCTACATTGGAAATTACATCATTGTAGTATTCATTGCCAAATCACCTGACATGAGTTTTTGCTTGGTTATGGAAATTATTGCCCCATATTAAATTCCTTTTTACATTGCATTTCTGCTCCCACAGTTAATTCATTCCAAGAGACTCTGGTTGCCACCATCTTCTGCAATGCAACTTTGTTTGGCAGCAGGTATTATTCATGCATTCATCAGCACTGTCAGATCCATCTTTGGATTTTGGAGCTTATTACTAGCTGATTAAGATGTTTGTGCATTAATACAGATATACTCATGTTACCTTGTCTTGTCTCTTTTACCTAGCTTGTTTTTTCAGGTGTTTCCTTCTGACTTGTGTTGCCCTTTCCCTTCAAGAGTACAAAGGCATGTGTGTGTTAAAGAAGAAGGTGCACACAATAAGTCATGCTCCATCACAGGGAAGTAAAGAAGACCACTGTTCTTGCATGTCTTGTACACTTTTTCTTTGACAAGTTTTCAGATTTTCTTGATGTCATTACTTGTTCCTTGCAATGGAAATGTCTACTGGCTGCTTAATGAGGTTTTGAATGACAGTCAATACCTCTGCATCCAAAAGCAATGGATGTAAGTATTTACAGTATTTGAATCAATATTAAACAGATCAGGAAGTAACTTGGGATGGATGAAAGTGTTCTCTCTCTCACACATAGTTAATCTCATTTTATCTGGGGACCTAGAATTATGTTTGTGCTTAGATCTTCATATTCTTCCCTGAAAAGTACTTATTTCACCAGTCTTAAGAATAGGTAACAGAGGCTGGCCTGTGTATGTCAGCCAGTGGTGACGTTAGAACATGGGAAATGTCATGGTGGATTCTACTCTAAAAGCTAGTCACAGATAATGGAAACATTTGGAGATATTTCAAGAGTAAGCTTGTGAGAAAATTAAGCATTTTATTTCTTTTCCTCCTCTCCCTTTCTTTTGCTTCTTTCCCTCATCCCCAAAGAATTTGTCCACAACAAATAGTAACCTGAACAGCAAATTTCACATCAGTTACTGAATATAGGCCAGTGCTGTTGTCATGCTTTGTGTCTTGCTTGAGACAAAGCTCTGCAGACTGAAAACATATTTATCTTAACCATATTAGTTCTGTCACCCCCAGCAATGACAATAAATGGGAGCAAATAAGAAAATCAACAAAACTTTTTCACCCACTGATTTCCTGTTCAGGTAGTCAGGTATTGTAAACTTGACTGAAAGCAAACTGTTTTATCAAGGTTGTCTGTCTGTAAGCCACTGACTAATATGCTTTTTTTGTTGTCAAAGGGGAGGGAACTGATGAGGTTGTTGCATGTTGACCTACTCCTTTATTTCTAGCCCAAGGAAGCAGATTTTCCAGCATGCCTACTGTACCTGTGCTCTAGGCTGGAACAGAGAAGGATCAACCAGGTCACTGTCATCTTGGGCCAAAAGGTAGTGTTTGCAGAAAGCAAAGATAATTTGGGCATGATCGCTGTGGTGCTGAAGGTTAAGATTTCCAAGGAAATTATTTCCCCAGGGCAGCCAGAAATCAGCTGCTATGTGGTCACTTTGACCTAATAACTGCTGGGCTTTCAGACAATTTAAAGAATGATGCTTATTCAGTATTTAAGTAGCATTTTTTGGTATTCTGTGGAGGATAGAGACTTTGATTACAAGAAAATGGAACAGGAACAAAAAAGAAACTACATCATTCAACCTTGTCTGAGCATGAGATTTTTAAAGAGTAAACAAGTAAATTTTAAATAGACAAAGCCCCTCCCAAAACAGTAGCAGCTACCTTAGAAAACAGAGATGCTAGAGCCAGGAGAGAGTGAAAACCCACTTATGCTCAGAAGGCAAATGTTTTACCAGTGGGATAGAATATAGCACGGGTGGGTTGTCCTTCTGAATAAAACCCTTCTTTTTTTTTCCTGAAAATGGAGGCAAATGTGGAAAAGAAGGAAATAAACCCCTTATGTCTTAGAGAGAGTCTTCCCAGGATCAAATGTCCCCCTGCATGAACCTTTGCATGTGCTTATGAAACAGTATTTTTTTTTAATGGGATGTAAATGAACTCAGCAGCTCCGTTGTTAATATGTTAGAGCTTTATAATATGCTGTATGTGCTTCTCAATACAGTTGAATATTTTGTGTCTCTATATATGCATCTATTTGTGTAAGTATCAAAATCTCGTTGTCCTGCTATTGCAGTCAGTATCAGCAGGAGTTTTGTCATTTGCTTTGGGGAGGAGAGGGCAAATTCTTATTTGTTACTTGGAAGTGCTTCTTCACATGAGGTGAGACCCTATGCACCACTCAGTATTCCTATGAAGCAAGAAGTGTCCCCCCAAATCACACATAGTCAAAGGAAATTGAAAGAAACTCACTTTGTAAGGTTATTTCCACGGTGGATCTTGATATTTTTTCTGCTCTAATATCATGTTACTAAAGGACACATATGAGACAGCAGGTCAAATTACAAATTCATCATTTAGATCTGAAAAGAGCCTTCAGTTATAATGGGGTCAACACTTCAGAATGCAAGATGAAACTTTTTAATAACAACACTAATTAGGATTTATCATTTCTTTGTAATTCAAACCAGAACAAGCTCAAAAACAAGCGGTAGAAGGGGCAATAAAAGAACAAATGTGAGGGAAAAAGAAGCATCAGGAAAGCAATAGAGAACACAGAGGCAAAATAGAGAATGTTGCACAGAAAAGTAAATACATTTCTCTGGAATAAATACACCAGAAATTATTTAAAAAACCCCAAAGCAGCCCACCTTTAATGAAAATGGCTACAGATGTGACCTGTGCATGATAAAGCACTCTGGGATGTCTAGAGATGATCTAGACTCAAAAGGTTACTATATGTTCTTAAGCTTTCTATTCTTTTTCTTGTCGGCATGGCATTGTCAGAATTTTTATCTGAAAAGGCTTATTTTCCCCATTATTTATCTGTTTCAGCTGGAGGGAGTTTTGTTTTTCCATTTGTAGGAGGTTTTTGTAGTGTGGTGTATTTAGTATTACCCCAGTTTCGTTGTATTGGTAATGCTATTAAGAGCATCCCCAGTTTAATGCTATTAAGATCACCTCCCAGGCTGAAGGAGGTTATATACTGAACCATGCAATACATGGGAGTGAAGGGAACAGTCCTGTGTGCCTTATTCCCTTTCTGTAGCTCTGCCAGAGCCAGGCAGGCAAGCTGGAGAGATTCTTTGACCTTTTCTGTGCCTCATTTTCTCTATCAGTTAAATACTTCCCTTAAGGCTAAAATTATTCTTAAACCCTCAGGTAGTAAATGTCACTTATTCACATGCTAAACATAATTGACGGCCATAGTCAGCACCATTGTAAAAAAATACACCCACTGATGATCCTTTTTCAAATCGCATAGCCATTGTCTCTAGATTCACCCCAGCAAGGGGCTGTTAGAGTGGTATTTTCCAGAAGTCGGTCCAATCTGTTGATAAAAGCCTGGGATGCTGAGTGCTTCCTGAAAGATTCTTCCTGCAGCCACTTAATACTGATGTTAGGGGCAAGATGTTTAAAAATGCATGGCAGATGGCTCATGGCGATAATGCGAGAGCATTTATCCACCAAGACACAACATTTTATTCCTGTTCTTTTGCTGGTGACTTTTGTCGTATTGAGCAAGACAGCAAAAGCTAGAGCAGAATGAAATATGATGTCTTTCCCATGAACATTTCAAAACACACTTGAAAGTTTTTTTGTTTTGAAAATGAATTATTCAGTTTTGCAATGTAAAAGGGAGGTATTTTTTCATTTGGATTGGAAATGGGAAGCATTAATTTTATTTTTTTTACTTTTCAGTGCTGACTCTTTAGTTGCTTGAAAAAAAGGAACTGGGAAGTAATTGTGGTCTTCCTAGGACCTACCGAATTAAAATGGGCAAATATATATGTATACATTTCTAGAAGCGCATATACAGAAAGGTGTGAATATACACAGATAAAATAATTTGTTTGAAAACAACTGAGAAAGTCCCCAAGTCCAGCCGCTCCCTTCTGAGAGATTCTGAAGTGTTAGAGAGGTGTCATAACCTTGCCTTGCCATATTTAAAGGTTTGTCTGTGTATCAGTGTCTCCTGTGACCTTTGATTAAGAATGTTACAAGAGTTCAGATGGGAAGAAAAGATGTGAGAAATCAAGTGGATAAATTGGAGAGGGCTCCTATATGCCATGGCACATTAATACTCTCTCACCCAAATATCAAAAGACAGTAACTATAAAAGCAGAACTGTGAAAACAGTGATTCTGGTGGTATGATTCTAGTTCGGCTTGAATTTTCAACTGAGAGTAAGAATTTTTCCTTCCGAGCTCTCTGGTGACAAAGAACAATTGCCCTCTGTGGAGGCTGAACTTTCCACCTCAGTTTAAAAGCTGTCAGGGCTTTAATAGATCATGGCAAAAAGTCCTACCTTTCTGACAGACCAGGCATAGAGTCTAGAGTGCAAATAAGTTCTTTGCTGTTTGCACTATTTTATTGCTCATTATTAAGATTAAGAAAACAGTTAGCTGCTCTCTCTGCGGTATGGTTTTCCATGCAAATGCCTGAGTGGTCCCTTCACTCTTTTTCCTGAAGCAGCAGTCCCATGCTGTGGGTGCAGCCACTCCTGTTTCACAGACGTATAGCTAAGGCACCGTATGGAGTCACCGGCTTCCATTTATTTCAGGTACCAAATTTGAGACACTGCAAAAATGAGCTCTTGGGGTGTTTTACTGTTGCTTAGTACCCTGTGTGTTCAGCGTAGATTCACCTTTAATGTCAGCAGGATTTTGATGTCCTCAACAGTTTTAAATATCGAACCTGAGGTGTTTTCAGACAACCTCAAATTTAATAAATGCTGATGAAAAGCTATGCTTTAGGCAACTCATCTACCATCGGAGAGAAACTCACGTTAGCAGAGCCCTGTTGTTGCAATATAACAGGGTAAGCCATGATGCTGGTCCTTCTGTTGTCTTGGAGCACACCCAAACCAACATACTATTCAGGGGAGACATCCCACTTCCTGATGTAATGCCGTATGGAGCAATCTGAGACTGATTCACCCATTTGTTGACATCTGCATCTTCCTAATTCAAAAGCAGACTGAACAAAGTTTGGCTAGCTAGTCAATTCCATGTAGGATTCTGAAAAACAAAGGACAAATACCAATTTACAATGACTTATTAAACTACAATATATTACTTCATAATGAAATAGAATATCTGAGTGTGGCTGAAACAAGAAGACAAAAAAATTGAGTTTAGGACTGAAAAGTGTAAAACAAGTAAAATTCACCTGGAATTAATGTGGTTCTTTTATATTAAAGCACAAATGATCAAAACAAATGGAAATGTTGCCACTCAAAAGAATGGGGAAATTGATCTCTGTGAGTAGCAAAAAACCCCAAACTGCCTAGGATTTTAGCACAAGTGACTTATGAGTAAGAACATCAAAAAGAGCTGTGTATCCTTTGCGGTTCAAATACGCAGTAATCATAATAAACGTAAATAGATTGAAGGTTGTGACTGTATTAGACAAATGTGAAGAAGGCATGAATTTCTCATAATTTTTTACTTTTTTACTCATGGTCTCAGATTGTTTCACATCCCTTTGATATTCCCTGTGAAATTTAGTTGTTCAACGGTGAAGAACGGGACTCTCCAAATTTCAGGGAGGAACTTGAGTTTACTTGAATCTTTAGCACATGAGTTCACTAGGAAAGGAACTTCCTAGACAGAGTATTTGCCACTGGGTGATTACCAGGGAAATGGATTGTGCCGTTATAGTGAGCAACTAATTAAAACCCTGAAGATAATTTGCAGTGGTCTCTGACAGACAGCTGACAAAAATGGACAAATTTCCCTGTCTCTGAATGCCAGAGGACAGGTTTTGATCTTGCCTAGAGCCAAGGGAAGCTTCATGTTGCCATAGCATCCACAGCAAGATGGGCTGATGGGAAAGACGTGTTTCTGCAGATGCGTGGTACCACCCTGTGCCAGAGGCTGATGTCCTCCCAGCAGGGTCTGTGGCCAAAGCTTAGCGGCTCCACACCAAAGACCTGGTGGGAGACGAGAAGCAGGGCTCTGTGCCTTGGGTGGCTCAGGAGTGCTCTCAGGTTTTCTTAGGCCAGTTTTAGTGATGGAGCGGTAAAAAAACAGCATGAGGGAGAAACAATCTCATCTTAAAAAAAGCAGAGATATTGGGAGGGGGGCAGTGAAGGTTTGCTGGTGGTTTAGCCCATCAGCATTAGGAGAGGGAAAAGAGGGAACAGTAAAGGAAAAAGTATCTGATATAAGCAATTTGTGGCTAATCATGATATATACAAATTTTGAAAAACATGTTTTAATAAAAACTCGGTGTTTTTGAAAACTTTAGGAGACTTTTAAAAATACATTGTTAATGCTTAAGTTATTTTCTATTTTGAGCTAGCCAGGTTATTGAACTTCCATTTTCTAATTCTGAAGAGAAATTCCAAACTGATTATGAAAGTCTACCCCAGCAGCGGACTGTGAGGCTCTGTGTCCACATATAAGGCAATAATTTAAGATGCTAGTTTTATGTTCCCTTAGGACTTGGGAGCATTAAAACCTACAATAATATAAAGGGTTAGCTATGAAAAAAATGAGTCTGTACTCAGTTTCATAGACAGATACTGCCTCAGTTTGCAAGACTATGTACCTTGTGTGTGATGTCTCTTCATCCAAGTGCAGTATGAGGAGTTTTGAATGCTGGACCTGAGCAATCTCAAGCATCCAGAGGAAGCTGAAGGATTTGTACGTTCCTAATTTGGGTGAAAATGGAAAAACAGAGAAGAGGTTGGTATTTTTTATAAGTGGTGACCACACATATGTCTTAATAATTCTAAACCTCACAGAAAATGCCTTATCATTTTTAGATAAATTAGGAATTAACAATTCCTAAAATTAATTTTTTCTTTCTTTTTAATTTATTTTGGATTTCTACTTCACTACTTCTACTCCATTAGTCAGGACAGATGAAAAACTCTTCTTGGCTAATTCTTCCACAGCAGACTTGAAACTGCTTTGGGGGATCTGAAGGAAAGCTTTCTGGTTTTAGCTAACCAAGTCTTTGTCTTCCCTTAACTGATGCGTTTCCCTAGGATACCAGTCTGTCTTCAGACTTTTGGCAAGTGAAGCAATTAAAGGATGTTATAATAAAAAGGAAAAAAAAGCAAAAAACAAACTGCCTTTTAACTCTATGCCCCATTCAGCTTCTGGCAATTGTATGTATGTTTGTGACCATTGTCCCCTTGCTCCTATTTTTCTTCCCGTGCACATCCACGTGTGGCTGTAGGCTGTGAAGTGCTATACTTGACAGCCAGTATCATCTGTACAGGCTGCCATGGTCTATGGTTCTTCTAACTGCCCCTAGATACTTTTGAAAGTGAAAATTAGTCCATTACAATACAAATTAATGATATCGTAAAAATTAAGACTGACATATCTGGGATTGGAATTAAATAGTAGGAATGCCAGGACAGAAGGAGTGGAAAGATTAGGAAGAGGTCTCAAGATGGACCCATTAATCTCAGTGGAGCTGTGGGACAAGTCAGGATTGCTCCCTTTTAGCCCTCTTAGAAATCATGTAAAAAAGCTTATTTGAAAACAATGCCTTCTGTAAGCCTGGAGACTAAGGGCTACAATGGGGAGAGGGGGGTCCAATAAGATGAGGTTTTTCAGACATCTGTTTGAAGGGAGAGAGACACTTTAAAGCAGGCACCGAGCAGACCTAAAACATTTATTTTGCATATGGTTTTGTCAGTTTTAATAGACATTTCTGAAAGAAAAAGGCCAAGAGGACAAGGAGACAAGAGAAATAGCTGGCCAGATTGTCTAGCAGAGGAAGGAGTGGAGCATGAAGGGCAGCCAGCAGCAAGGGGTAGGGCGGGAGTGAAAGGGATGGGGAGCAGCTCACCTGCAGGGCTAGCAGCACCTGGAGCTGCGCCCTGCTGCCTAACAAATCCTGCCAGTTCTGCCAGGGTATCGCTGTGGCATACTGCCTTTGGGGTGAAGATGAGCAACCTCCTTCTGCCCCAGCAGTTTCTTCACCAGAAAAGAAAAAAAAAAAAAAAGGTCTTGAAATAATTTTGAAAATTAGGTACTGCAACCTGGTCATATGCCTTGCTTGAATCTTTCCACTTTTCATAAAATCCTGGTTCTTAAGTATAACTTGACTGATGCCTGAATGCAGCAAAAATTAGCTGATTAAGCAGCAGAAAGCTCAGTGTAATTTTCATCTGTTTCTGGGTGAGGCTGGGTTTGGTGGTTTGTAGTCAGTCCTTCCCAGTCAAACCTAGTCCTTGACACTGTAGTTAATTCCTGACAGAATAGCTTCACTCATGTCCTAAAGATAGTGCCAAGTTTAAGCTTACCTAGCAAGTTATCAGGAGTGCTGGGCCCCGTGCCTCTGTACTATCACACTTTCTTGAACTACTTAAAAATTTAACAGGTTACAGTAGAAGTATGTCATTGAGCCTTCACCAAAAGCCTCTGTAGACTTCCTGCTGACTCTTGCTGAGCAGGTAAGGGTCTGAGGTGATGTTGTTTCTTAGTTTGAACTAGTTTTTAGATTTCTTCTGGCAATCATATTTGTCCTGCTGAGTAAACTGAGGCATAGATCTGGGAAAACCTTTTACACAAGAGGATATTTTCTCCCTGTTAAAAAAGATTATTTGAGGGTATGTCACGTTCTCCCAGCAGGTACTGTCAGAGGGCGATGTCTGCATCTTTGCAGGAGGCACAAAATGCAGTGTTAGACCACAGCTACCTGAAAGCTTAGGCTAAGGAAAGGGAAAATAATCACAAAGCACCTTTTTAGAGGCTGGATTGGCACTTACTGGAATGTAGAGTTTTTACTTTGTCCTGCAGAGCCAACATTTCAGGGAGATGTTTTGTTTATTGGTTTGGGGGTCTTTTATCATGGCCAGAAAATATCTTCCTCTACCTTGGTGGTGGGTTTTCTACCCACCCACAAACTGACAGGGCACCTGTGCCCTGCCCTGCCCAACTGCTTCTGCCCTCTCATTCTGACAGCTCACATTTTCAAGAATGCTTGGGTATCTAGGTTGCAGTATCTTTTTAAGCAGCCTCTACAATTTAGGATGCTCTTGGAAGGGCAGACCTTTTCAGTTTGGCAGATCCTTGTTGGACTACAGGATGCCAGTAGCACCTGGGATGGAATTGTCTCCCACCACCTCCACCACCTTGTTTTAAACTCTGCCACCCAGATCTCTCTCACCCTTTTGCCTTGGTTCTCCATACTTCACTATGCAGCAGTGCCCCTTAAGCAGTGTATCAGCTAGGCAGAAATCTATTTCTTGGGCTATATTTGGGGGTATAATAACTTGGCTTGGGAGGGCCCTCTCATGTCTTTGTTGCCCAAAATGAAGTGGTGAATCTGAAGCACTCTGAAGTGAGACTTATGCTTCACTTCAAAAGTAAGAGCAACTTGGGAGTAAAAATAATGCAGAGAAGAAAGAAACAGGTATGTAGTATGCACAGTAAGCACACAACCTGTCTGTCTGCTGCAGTCAATTCTGCTGTTGCCTCCACTCCCCTGGCGCATTTTCAGCCTGCCATTAATGCAAAAGCTGCCTGTTCTGCAAATGTGACAACTGCTATTGTGTTAGAGAATGTGTGGGGCTAATAAGACTTTGTTTTCCTGATAACTCAACAACACATACAGGTACTAAGTTCATGGCCATTCGTTTTCTAGCACCGAGTGGGTTTGGACATGTGGCCACATGCCTTCTGACTCGTGTCTCAGAAGCATCTATATGGTCCCTGAAATGCTAGAGAGGAGCTGAAGAACAAATAGCAAGGTGAGTTTAATTAGCTCACACAGTAGTACTGCAATGTTAATGCCTTGACATGTAGAGTTGGTATTTTGATTTCAAAAGTAGCTAAAATGTACTTTCGTTTGTTTAATCTGTTTTATGCTTTTATGTTTCATTTAGGTTTATGTTTGTGTTTTGTTTTTTTTTTTTTTAATTTTATTTCACACTGGGAAATACTGCAACACTTACAAGACTGCATGGCTAATAAACATCATAAAATTTAAGTGAAATATGTTGGTCTCTTCCACAGGTTTATTTGTGTTTTATCAGTAATGCTAGCCAAAGTACAGTCACTGAGATACTTACATACATATGCTGAATATAAACCAGGTGTGTAGGACAAGACTTTGGAAAGCACTTGGCCTTCATCCAATTGTTTGCATTAATGTGAATGGCAAAGCTTCTGACTTCCATGGGAGCAGAGTTTGGCTGCTGTTAGGTGCTTTTTTTAATCCTTTAAAAGAGAAAAGAACCAATTTCATGCTAGCTCTTCTCAAATGCATCAAAATGGCTAGTCTTTAGGGCCTTTTCAGTCCCTGACCTCCTTGCTGAGAGCACCAATTTCTGCCAGGCATTTATGTGCCTGCCTGTCCGTTTGGAACTGTCTTGAAATCACCAGTGTATTAATGGAGACTTAAGAAAAATCTTCATTATTTACAGAACCTTACATTTAATAAGTGTCTTGCTGTAAAGAAAAACAAGGCTCTTATTCTGAAGAGCTCACTGCCTGAGCAGATGCGATGGCAGCAAGTGGAGATGACAAAGTAAAATGCTGAAGCTAAGTGACAAAGGAGGGAAGTGGGATAGTAGTGATTGACTAAGATGGTTGGTGAAAATGTGCACCTGTCAAATTAGTCTTCATATTTCATGAAAAAGCCCTATTGCTGCATACACGATTGATGCCCTTCATGGGCTGCTTTTAAGGAGATGAATGGAGAAACAAGGAACAATTGAGAGGGGGATGAGGAAGGTTAAATGCAAGAGCATTTGCAGGACAGGTAAGTTGAGCACCATCATCAGAGGGGAGGAAAATCATAGAATCACAGAATCATCTAGGTTGGAAAAGACCTTAAAGATCATCCAGTCCAACCATTAACCCAACATTGACAGTTCCAAACTACACCATAACCCTACGCACTACGTCGACCCTACTCTTAAACACCTCCAGGGATGGGGACTCCAGCACCTCCCTTGGCAGCCCGTTCCAACGCCCAACAACCCCTTCTGTAAAGAAATGCTTCCTAATATCTATTCTAAACCTTCCCTGGCACAACTTGATCACGGGGCAGCATACGGAAGCAAGAAAAGGGACAGTCATACAGAACTCTGGGGTGAATAGACTGATGCTGCAAAACCTGACACACTGAAAATGGCTGGACTGATTGTGAGCCAGTTATCTCATTTATACAACCTTCACTGTAGATATTTCTATTAGGACAGTATTTGTTGTCTGGTTTTATGATTTTCCAAAGTGGCTGTTGCTGTCACCAGATAGATAATACAGTCAAGGTCAGGCAAACTCGGCTTGTGATTACTGCTTTTGCGAGAGCAAATGAGCACTTCCTAAAATTACTTCCTAAAATTCCTATTTCCTGGACTTGAGGAAACAAACTCTACAACTCGGATAGAGTTATAAAGCAGGTATGTTTATTCTGGCCAGAGTGCAAGGGGATTTCTCCACAAAGCTTGCACACTGTCTCTGGCAAGTAGCCAAATATTTATTACACTAAAGCATACATATTCATTAGGAAAGGCCAGGTTATTACAATTAGTTCAGGGAATAGGCATGATTATTATAATTATTTATTGGAACTCATTTGCGTAGTCTGGGCATGCGTAGTAGAAATAGGGTAGGGTCTTTGGTGGTCAAGGGGAGAAGTACGTGGTCTTCTTCACAGTGTCCGCTCTTTCCAGGGCATGTGCTATGAAGCAAAGTCCAGGTGTCTTCCTCCTAAATCTGTGAGATCATCCTCCCTAGATAACATCTCTTGAGTCCTTTTATTCAAGTTTAAGTTTGCCTAAGTGCCCATTGAGGGCTTTGAGTCTGCTATCAGTGAGTTATCCTTTTAATTCATACCCCAGGACTACCTGCTACTTTCTTATCACTGCCAGAGGTCTGCATAAAAAATGCTGGTCAGTGTAAGAAATCGCCCTATTAATTAAATTAGACCAACAATACAAGGGCACCAAAGGTATCAATAAATTAATTGCAGAACATATTCCATCCAAAACACCAAAACAAATCAGCGACAAGAGATGAGACCTTTACAAGATCCCTCCAGTGGAAGTGGAAGACGATAACCAGGACTGGATGAAACACCTGGAAGTAACTGGAGAGACTGATGGACACCCCATAGAAGAAGGCATAAGAACCCAGTACAAGATAACAGTTTCAAGATGGATAACATCAGAAAAACTGCCCGTTCTTCAAGACACATTCAAAAAAGTACTTGATGGCGAAGGCAATGCGGCTGACCTAATTGAAGATTCATTTGAGAACTGCTTCTCATCTCACCTGAATTCATCTCAGGAAACGAAAGCCACCCAAGAGAAGAAGCACCAGGTGACCCAAAAAGCCCATTCTGCAAAAATATCAACGGAATGGATGAAGAAGAGAGCCAAGAAAAGGGGACAGTTCCTGAGGTTCCAACGTCTATTCCAAATGGACAGAAGGAAGCTGGCCAGTATCATACTGGATGACGTGGAATTCTTAAGATGCAACATCCCCCTGGAAGAATTACACAAGACCTTCAAAACGAGATGGGAAACAACAGGATCTTTCCAGGGTCTAGGTGGCTTCTTCTCAAGGGGCAGATCAGACAACATAGCCTTCGAACTAATGATTACAACCAAGGAGATCAAGAAGAACATCAAAGTGAGCAAGCACGCAGCCCCAGGGCCGGATGGATTAGATCTGAGGCACCTCGTAGGGATGGATTCGGACTACACACAGCTGATGGAGCTATTCAACTTATGGCTACTATCAGGCACCATTCCAGACGTCTTCAAGGAATGCAGAACAGTACTAATATCCAAGTCAGCTTTACCGGAATGTCAGACTGACATCAATAACTGGCGACCAATCACGATCGGATCAATAGTCCTGAGGCTGTTCTCCAGGATCCTGACAGCTAGAATAACAAAAGCATGTCCGATTAATCCAAGACAGAGGGGATTCATAAAATCATCAGGATGTTCTGAAAACCTGAAACTCCTGAAGCTACTAATAAAACATGCAAAGACAGAACGACGGCCCCTGGGAGTGGTATTTGTTGACATTGCCAAGGCCTTCGACATCATCAGCCACGCCCACATAATAGAAGTCCTGAAACAGAAAGGGGTAGATAATCACATTATCAACCTCATCTCCAACATGTACAAGAATACCAAAACATACATCGATATGAAGAAGGAGCAGTCAGAGCCCATTAGGGTCCAGATCGGTGTAAGCAGGGTGATCCGATGTCTCCGATTCTATTCAACCTAGACATAGACCCTCTCCTGTGCAAACTGGAGGAGGAAGGTCTTGGTTATCAACATCACTCAACGCAAATAACAACTATGGCATTCACCGACGATCTAGTGCTATTGCTAGCTCTTGGGAGGGGATGCAAAAGAACCTGGACATAGTTAGAATGTTCTGTGGCCTAACAGGCCTCAAAACACAAGGGGAAAAGTGTCATGGCTTTTACATCCAGCCGACAAAAGACTCATATACCATCAATGACTGTCCCCCATGGACCGTCAAAGGCACTCCCCTCAACATGATTCACCCAAACACCGAGAAATACCTGGGACTGTTCATTGACCCCTGGATAGGTATAACAAAACCAAAGTTACTTGACAAGATGACAGATTGGCTACAGAGAATAGAAAGGTCCCCATTAAAACCATTCCAAAAGATCAACATACTAAGAATCTACACCATCCAAAGAATCATCTACCTGGCAGACCACTCAGATACTAAGCCTACATACCTGGAATCATTAGACCTAACAATGAGGAACACAGTAAAAAGATGGTTACACCTTCCCCCAAGTACATCCGATGCCGTGCTCTACTCCAGTACAAAAGATGGAGGATTAGGACTAACCCGCCTCGCCGGCCTAATTCCCAGCATACAAGCAAGAAGAATCCATAGAATCGCACTGTCCTCCGATGAGATCATCTGGGAAATAGTAACAAAAACATCGGGAAAGAGTTTAAAAACCTTTGGATTGCAGCAGGTGGAGATAAGGAAAAGATTCTGTCCGTATGGGACCCTGAAACAGTTATAAAGGTTGCTAACGGAATAATACGTGAGGAGGACTCAGAATGGGAGAGACCCACACCAAGGAGAGTCTTTCCAAAACCCTGCAATTGGCGTAATCAAGAATTCAAAAATTGGACCAAACTGCTATCCCAAGGCCGAGGAATAGAAAACTTTGAAAAGGACAATATTAGTAATTCTTGGATTGAACATTACAGGGGCATTCCTCACAGAAAGCTAATCACTGCCCTCCAATTAAGAGCAAATGTATACCCTACCCGAGAATTCCTAGCGAGAGGCAGGCAATCGACATATAATAAATCTTGTTGTCATTGTTATGCCGAAAATGAAACCTGTGTCCACATAATTGGCCTATGCCCCATTGTACAAGATGCCAGAATTAAAAGGCACAATAAAATTTGTAATGTATTAATTGAGGAGGGTAAAAAGAAAGCTTGGATTGTTTACCAAGAACCATTGATCGGAGACAGTCAAAATAAATTGTATGAACCAGATTTAATATTTCTAAAAGATGATACAGTAGTAGTGGTAGATGTAACAATTAGATATGAAAGCAAAATTGAAACATTGCAGGAAGCCGCATCAGAAAAAGTAAATAAGTATAAACACTTAAAAGACCAAATTCAAGAACTAACAAATGCATCCAAAATTAAATTTATGGGCTTTCCCTTGGGTTCTCATGGAAAATGGTATGAAGGCAACTACTCACTGCTCGCAGACATGGGCATTTCTAAATCCAGACAAAAGAGAATTGCGAGGAGGTTATGTAATATGGCCCTATTCTCCTCAGTAGACATACTTCATATATTTGCGAGTAAATCTCGCTCAATTACCAATTAAAATCTGTAAATAGTTAACAATCGCACCTTCGGTTCTGCTAATATCACCTCCATTCGGTTCTGTTAAAATCACTTCTATCTTTAAACACTCTATGTGACTTCCAACTTGATTGTAATACACACTCATGTCTCAAGTTGGATAGTAGGATGGGAATCCCGCGACATTACAAGCGGCGTCTGCCAATTGAAATTCGATCCTCTCAATTGGCCTAAACCTTTACTGAGTCAAAACCTACCGATTTTGACATAGGTGGACGGGCCACCTTTACTTAACCCGGAAAAGAAACATATATTTATATGTGTTTGATAAATATCCAATCCCCAAACTATCTGGTAAACTACACTGAATCCACAAAACAGTCTGGGCAAGTGGGATTCTTAGGCAACATTCACTGATGGGATTTTACTAAATATCACTCCAGGCAGGGGCTGTGGCTGAGGAGCCTAAGCTGTCTGAGTGGGCACCTGTGAGCCACGAAATTCATTCCTCTCGCCTCAGACAAACACAAATTAGAAAATGTGGTGCATGGCTCATGACTCCCAGTCCTTGCCTGAATATTAAGAGCGAGTAATTTAGAGAGTTGCGAGTAGTTTCAGTACTCCTTGCTCTTTTTTTTGCGGGCATAATCTTTCCTGCTAGACTACCTGCACCCTTCATCCTTTAACTTGCATACTCGCAGGACACCCTTCTTAAGAAAAAAACAAACAAACAAAAAAGATTTGTTACTGTTACACAGATGGGAAATTAATGTACACAATTTTAATTATTTTGCACATTCAGATTATTTTAGGCACTAATGTCAGTTTTTCTTGGGTTTTCAATATATAACACTATACTGATGGTTACGGGAAAAGAGACTTAAAGCTTTTTATGTATTCCAGTAGAACACATTATATACTAATTTACCTAAAAATGATGGGTTTGCATCCCAATTTGTAAATAAAGTCAGCAGTCTCCTATAAAAGCTGGCAGTGTAGAATCAGATAAATGGTTAAGATGTCTGGCATCTAGAAATTTTTAATTTGAACAAAAATTTTGCCAAACTGAATTTTCAAGGAGGTAACATTTACAGTTCCTGACTATCATTTTTGACAACTATTTCTTTACCTTCTGCTCAGTTACTCTTTTAGGTTTTTAAGTCTTTTTAAAAATCCTTTGGTTTGCCATAAAATTTTCTCAAGAGCTTCATTTTGTGAACAAGCATTGTATTAAATGTATCTCTGGATTCAATGAGATATACTTGCACTTTAAGCAGAGGTTTTCTGCCTTCTCTGTAGTTCTAGACCATATCTACTGCCGTGTTTCAAATAACAATCATGGCTGACTTGGTGGTTCAAACAAATATTTAACCAGCAGGTATTCCTTGTCCATGGCTGAGAGAGATGGGGAGTCCCCAGGTATAACACCGAAGCTGAATTATCTTTAGCCTTACAGCACTGTTCTTCAGAACAAAGGCTAATCTATTTTATTAAAGAAACACTGGCAGGTATAGAGATTCTTAGAGTGGATGTTCGACCAGAGACGAAGACAAACTTTAGAACTTTGAAACTGTTTTTAAATTGTTTGCATGCATTGAAGGGAGAAAAGGATGTGGCTTGATCAACCAAAAGTTACAATTCAATAATCTTTAATACTTTCCGTTCAATTTCCATCTCTTACACTTCCTTTTTACTTTGTCAGTGTCTTAATCAGTTTTTACTTTAGGATTGGAAAATTAGATAGATATACTTTTAAATAAAAAACCATGTACAGACATGGGAAATATGGTCCCTTTACTATGAAAGTTTCATTTTGATTAAATCTATTTATCACAGACTTCCTGACCAGTTCTATTTCCCCTTCCTTCCTATATGCATTTAGCTAGCCCCAAATGCATTTCTGAGACAAGGGATTTTCCTTGCTGATTCTTTTAATTTAATGTTGATGTCTTTCAGCAAAGTAAACTTCAGCAGAGTGTCAGAAACTGTAGAATGAGATTGCAAATTTATTTAGTCGGTCAGATGTTATCGTGGTATCTCTCTCTGATTCAGGGGAGCATTTTGTGGAAGTGACTTGAATGTGCTAGTTTATTCTGAATTTAATAAAGCACCTAGCCAAGCATTACACACTGTGCTAAAACAGTCCAAACACTACCAGGCTAACCATCTTGAATGCAAAAGAAGAGACTGAGCCAGACTGTAATGTGCAGCTGCCCATATCCAGATTTAGTAAGATGGTACCTTCTCTACTCCCATCACAGCAACATTAGCCCTGGGAAGAGCAATTCCTTTACTGAAAACGTTGCATAAAATCAGCCTAAAAATATACGCCCTTATCAAAATAAAGACTGCTATTATAAATTAAATTTTAATACTGCCCTCATTTTTTTCAAGAAAACCAGCTCAAGCTTTTGCCCTTTTATTATAGTAACTTCAATTATGAGAGCTCTAATTAAAGGCATTTCAGTGGTCCAAATAGTGCTCATGAAGTAGATTATCTAGACCTTTTAGTAATGGACTGGGATCAAAATAATTTCCAATGGTATTTCTCCTCTCATCTCCCTCCCAAGATGAACTAACTTTGCTGTAAAAGTGGTGCTTATGGTGTTTATTGAAGATTTATTATCATATATGCCCAAACATGCTGGAATGACAATGTCAATATTCATCTTCAGGTGAGAAGAAACAACAGGTGAGTTGTGACTGTGTGAGGTCTTGCCTTTCAAATAGCTTGTACAATTTCACCACTGACCGAACTGGAGTTGGTGCAAAAGTTTGATGCAGTGAGAGCTGCTCACTAAGGTACCTCTTATTAGAGAAATAGAAAGCCAGCAGAGATGAGGCTGGATGTGCTTGATGTTATGCTTGGAAAAACCTGACAGAGTAGAAGTATTACATTATTTCTTTGCTGGGCAAGGAGTTGCACATGATGGAGGAAAAGCTTCCATTTCCTATTCGGGGTTGTGGTCTGATTGTGGCTGATTACTGGTTATTTTCTTAAACAAAAATCTCCAGTTATTTCTTTGGATTCTCCTATTCAAATTTTCAAATATCTTTGATTCAGAATTGGGTTCTAACAGACAAAAGGGTTTTCTAATATACTCTCTTTCCTCAAATGTAGTCTCTAAGGACTACCATATGACTATTCAGACCATCTTTTCTTGAAGACCAAACTGTGTTGTGTCATCTTAGGCTTTCTTATCCAATTCTCTCCCAAAATCATGCTGACGTCTCGCATGTTCTCTTCTTGGCTTGTAATAAACTGTCATGCTTTCGGAGGGAATCACCAGAAAAGTGTCTCAGCAAACAATGCTGCCAACTCGGTAGCTGATGTGCTTGACACAAATATTTCTGCAGTTACCAAAAACTGACAAGAATTGTGTGAGCGCTAAAGCAGCAGGCAAAGAATTTCAGAAAAAGCTTGAGCAATTCTGTTTCACTGTTTAAAGATTTGTTTCTGTCATGATTTAAAAGGTCATATTCTTTTCCCAGCAGTGATAGTAAAAGTGATATCTTTGCAACAGAAAGGCCTCTCATCTGTCAGGTCCTGGACTACACAACATGAAGTGGAAGATCGAGAATTCCTCAGACAAAGTTGCCTCACAAATCCTTGTGTCATGTCTGTGTATATAGCTTGTCAGGTTCCTTTAGCAGCCAATACTCTTTAAAGATTAATCTTTCACTAATTTAGAACAATGCTTTAAAAAATTAAGAAGCATATTCCAGCTATTTAGTAGGTTAGCTATTGTACAGTTAATGGGAAAAATATTTGGCATTTTAAGAGCCTTCAAAGACTCAAGAGAGAAATGGGTTTAATTCTTCTCAAGCCATATTGATTCTTACATCATGCTCAGTTTGGACTGATCTATTTGGAATGAAGGTTTGGCACTAAAGACAATTTTAAAATGTCAGAGAACTGCTGAAAAAAAAAAAAAAAAAAAAGAGTGAGAAAATGCATATACAGAAAACTCTCATAGGCACTGAAAATATTGCCTTTCTTTTTCACACTGAGTAGGGTTTGTTTGGGGTTTTTTGTGGTGGGTTGACCCTAACTGGACACCAGGTGTCCACCAAAGCTGCTCTGTCACTTTCCTCCTCAGCTGGACCAGGAAGAGAAAATATAACAAAAGGCTCGTGGGTCAAAATAAGGACAGTGAGCTAACGCACCAATTAGATCATGGGCAAAACTGACTTGACTTGGGGAAATTTGTTTAATTTATTACCAATCAAATTAGAATGGGATAATGAGAAAAAATAAATACCTTAAAAACACCTTCCCCCCACCCATCCCTTTTTCCTGGGCTTAACTCCTGATTTTCTCTACCTCCTTCCCCACAGTGGCGAGAAGGATGGGGAATGGGGGTTGTGTGGTCGCTGATGAGCCTGGCCTTGACCAACAGCAGGTCTGTCTTGAAGCTGGGCTGGCATTGGCTCTATCAGACATGGGGAAAGCTTCTAGCATCTTCTCACAGAAGCTACCCCTGTACCCTTCAATGCCCTGCTACCAAAACTTCGCCACGCAAACCCAATACATTTTTATAAATTGATTATCTGTATTTGTTTGGAAAAGCATGTTGCATGAGCCTGCTAGAACTGCTAAGCAGCAGTGGGGAAAGATTCCAAGTTACTACCACTAAGAGAGGATTTCATGGCAGCTGTTGAAAGATCACTTTAATCCAGATGCAGAGAAAATGACTTACTCCTTTTATTGAAGAAATAAACCCTCAATATGTTCTGCTCATGACCTACAGCAATCTGACAGGGCTGGAATGGTGCACTCCACTAGAGAGGGCTACAGTAGTTCCTTTTTAAAGGTTGTCTCTTTGGCAACACTGGGTTTACACTGCCAAGTTACTGGGATTTTCAGGCTGCTGTGGTTGCCTTGATATTTCTCTGTGACTCTTTAGGACAAAGGGATTAGTTTTAGTCCTTTGAAAAGGCTTTTCTTCTTCTCTCCTTCTTTCCTAACACACACGCACTCACAATGTGAGGGTTTTTACATGCCTACATAAACAGAGAAGATTGCTATTAACCTCCTGACATTTCTGAAATTATCGTCAAATCTTTGTGTGTATCTGCTTGCAAGAATGACTAAGTGACTTTGGCCTTCCTCCTGAGGAGACCTGTCTTCTGACTGCTTTGAATTAAGAGTGGAATACTCACCACATAAGGATTAGAAGAGAAATTCCTTTATGCAGCACTTCCTGAAGAATTGTGCAAGTGAAACAGGTAGCAAATGCAAATGGCCTGTAAAAAATACACAGCAAGGGGAGAATCACGGGTAATTTCACCAGGGGTTTGTAGATGGGTCTGGAAGGACATTTGTAGCCTTCTTGCATAACTATTTGAAAAGCAAAAGCAAGGAGGGGGAAAAAAAAATTAAAAAATAAGAAAATAAAAGCGTGTAGGAGGGAAGCCAGGATCAGAGTTTGGGACATGCAACAAGTTGCTTCAGGTGCAGACATCAGCAGCAAACCAAAGGCTTCTGCAGCTGGACGGAGGAAATGGAGAGTGTGGATAGGCAAATATGCAGACTGAAGGAGTCGATGTGCGTCTTGTACTTCAAAGGGCCATTTCAGATGACAGAGAAATGCTGTCAACCATGAGGCTCAAGTGATTTATGTGCTGATTATGTCAAGTTCCTGGATGAAAAAATCGCATGTCGACTACACAAACTCTTTGCATTTTAAACAAATCAGCAACACATGGGCATACACCTCTGAAAAAAATCACCCGAAGGCACACCATTGGTCTGTTTTGGAAAGGTGGGTACAATTAACAGCAAGCTGTTCATAGCACAGCCTCCTCTTTTCTTGACTTCAGTCTGAGCTTGCAGCAGTCGTTTTCAGCAAGAGTTGCTGCTGCCCAACAGAGCCCAGTGATGGTATTTAATCATTTCACTATGCAATTGTTTACACCAGAATCTATCAGCAAAATAGGATTAAGAAATTAAACTGATGGAAGGTGGGGGAAAACAAGTCTTCATTTCACAGTCTGTCATGATTCCCTGGTTCCTCTTCACTGCTCAGACCATACGGTAACGAGATTATTTTATTACCCCAGTGCAACCGTTGAAAGTGGGAAGGGTTGGAAAAACTATCTTTGTGTTTCTGGAAAGGGAGATGGGATTTATTCATTAACAAGTTCATCTTTTTATTAGTATTGTATTTTTCCCGTCAGAACAATGAGACTTGCTTCTAAACCCAAATTTCTTTAAAGGAAAGCCCTCCCCAGAAAATTACAGTCGTGATTTTTATGTCTATTCATTAGGATTTATTATTTTCATTTCGCTTTCCGCAGTTGAGGAGAGCTGAAGATTCGAGCCGGCCTCCTTCAGCAGCTCGCAGCGATAGCAACGGGAGGCAGCGGTGTCTGTGCTCCCTCTAGTGAGCTCTGTCCGAGGAGATGTGGGATTAGTCCAGCTGGTGCCTCTGGGCAGCTCCCAGTCCTTCACCTACGGCATTTTCTTTCCACAGGTAAAATTCATACCAATGCTGTTGTTCAGCTTGGGGAGCCTGACGCACTCTCAGCAGCGGTTATACAGGCTGAGCCACTGCTGGAGCAGGAGACTGTGAAGGTGTCTTCTAGCTCAGCCACTGGTTTGGCAGACAGGTCAGTTGTGCTCTGACTTTTCTACACTTGTAAACAGTGCTTCTGAAAATCCCTTTCAGTTTACTTATACAGCTCTTTCAACCCTCTTTCAACAAACAGCAAGTTTAAAAGAAGGAGGAGCAGAGCACTGACTGACTTCATGACCATGAAGAGCCTTAAGATGGTCAGGTAGATGGAACTCTTGGTGGAAAATGCTCCCCTGGAAGAATCAGCACACCATCGGCACAGTGCAACTGTGATCTGATTGCAGATTGCTCGTGTGTAACCTACAGCTCTACCCGTTTAATCACACTAACTCGAGTAGTATTTGTTTGATATATTAATATTGAAGGGGGAAAAATAGAGAATAGAATGCAAAAACTAGTTTTTATTGCGCATTTCTGTATTTGAGTAGTGTAGAGATAAATATGTTCTCTTAAGGAGAGCTTAGGATAGAAATATAATGTAAGAATTCCACTGGCAAGTAATAAAACCTGCATGCTGTATTTCAGAGATCGTTCTCTCTCATTATGGTCAGTAGGAAGGGTACAAATAAGAAGAAGGGGAAATAAATGTTAGTTTTGTCCTAGTTTATCCTCCAACCTTAAAAACATGAAATGTAAAAGCGGAGGATAGAATTATTTAAGAGTTGTGTGTGGTTACTCACAGGGATAGCAATAACAAGGTCTGGGTTTCAAATGGAAGAACAAGAATTCTGCAGAAAGGATTTTTCCTCTGCTTGCACAGAAAGGTACCTTCTGGTTGTTCTCATAGCAAATGTCAGTTTTTAACAGGATATCATGAGAAATGCAGGCATAAGAGGAGAAGGAGTGAAATGTTTGTTTGGAATGTCTTATGAGAGCCCCTGGGAAATCTGGATTTGGATAATCAAATTATGAGTTAAGTCAGGGAAGCAGAACATGACTTTTATTTAAAACATATCAGTGACGAAGCTGTTCCATTATGCGCACAAATCATTAAAACTCCAATGCATCTTGAGCTCTGCACTGGAGGCAAACCAATAGATTGTGCTGCCTTCCCTTTTGGCTTCTGAAAAGGGCAAAAATTTTGTAGCCTGCAGGGGAAACAACAGTCTTGGCAGCTCTGTATCAGCCTACTCAACTTCTGTTCCAACTGTGGTGAATGGAAAAGATGTTGACCTCTAGGCACAAATTGTCCATTCATCATGATGCAATAGAAATAACTGAAAGTGTACTAACACAAAACTTTTAGCTACCTTAAAAAAACCTAAAATATGAATTTTCATGCATCTCTATGTATTTAAAATAGAACTTTTGAACTAGTTTGCGATTTGTCTACAAATATGTATATGTCTTTATATGCTTATTTAAAGTCTATAGAGCACTTTGGTTATGGGCATATTTTCAAATCTTGTTACTGGAGAGCAGACAGAACCTTTGATTGGTTTTGGATTTTGGAGATTGTGAAATTGTTGTGGTCACTGGAGTGATTTTATGTTAAGAGAAAAATACATGTCAAGTTCTATTAGTAATCAACACCCATTGTTTCTTTACTCAAATTCTGCTGCCATGTATGGCTTTATACAAAATCAAAAATTTAGTATATCAAGTCTTCTTGCACTATCCTTAATCAGAAATAATTTTTGAACAAGAAAAGTATAAAAAGAAAGCCAAAAAACTGACTAGGTAAAACTTTTCATGATTTCAGTAGACATTTCATTCATAGAGTAGATAACTTGACTCAGAAAACTTTTTTTCCACCCATTTCACTGCCATGAAGTTTCACAAAAGAAGGTTGAAACTCATTAAGTGTTATATAAAGACTTCATGTTTCGGACGGCTGACAGTACTGCAGTACTAGGCTTATCCATGGAAACCAAATGTTGTCTAGAAGAACTCCCTCCTTCCCACCCTCTTTTGGCCATACAAGGACTAATTGTGGTGTCAGCTGCCGCGGGAATGTGAGGCATGTGTCTGGTGTATCAAAAGAATAGCAACTGCTGTCAGCAGCATTCCTGTTCTCCAGCTGCGATTGATGGCACAGAGAGCAGTTCAAACAATCTCTGTCCTGCTTGCAATAGGGGAGAAAAAAACTTTTTACATTTTTTTAAAAAGCTTTCTTTCAAATATATACATACATATATATATATATATATACAGCAAGTACACTTGCTTTTTGGAAGAAATATAGTATTACTGTTTGCCCACTGCTGTCTACATTCTCTAAGCATCCTAGAAACCACAGATATTTTGGGTTGCAACTGTGGTATTTCCTTTTTACTAAGGGTAACTAGAATTTTCTTCTCACTAATGATGTGAAAGTTCTGCTCCACTACATGGAAGATGACTACTGTGTTTGGAGAAGATATTTTTTCTCCGCTCTTTTAGCTGAAATGTCACTCTTTGAAGTGTAGTAAACTAGGCATTAGTCCAGTATTTTATCTCAATTCTCATATCAAAGCTTGCATTGACTTGTAAGAGAGTTGCATGTGTGGAGAGTGCCCAAAATTGGGCCCTAAAGCTTCAATCCAGCCGCAAACCAAGGCAGTGGTATAAATTGACTTCTGGAGTTCAGGTGCTCTATTTAGAGCACCTAATAAGTAGAAAAGAAAGTTTGCCATTGCTGAATATAGAGCTCCTGTATCTGCCTCTCTGTTTCACACAAGGTATGCACAAATGGAAATGAAACAAAGCTAGTGATTACTGTTAGGCATGAAGAAATGAGCCCCTGCCATTCTACGTGGTTCATTTTGACAAGCTGTGATTTAAAAATAAAATCAAATATGTAATTTTTCTTATTCAGGACACTCACAAAGCTGAATTTTAGGGGCTTGTGCAGATGGCATTGTGCTTTGTGAAAAAGCATTCTTTTTACCTTTCCAGCAGGCTAAATCTGTTTCAAGACAACAGGAGAAGCAACCAAAAAATTATTTTTTATGAAGCTGTGATATTAATTTTTATGAAGATTTTTTAACTGCCAAGTCTTATTCAACTATACTCAGCAAGTGAATGCATTCAGAGCTGTAGATGTGACAACTGAGTGCAAATACAAATCCTCACAGAATAGCCTGTAAGAACATACCTTTTTATTTTTCTTTCCCCTTCACAGACTTAGATGACTGAAGATGTCTGTTCCTACAGGTACTCCAGTCTTGTCCTGTTTCTGTTAGGGCTTGCTTTGTGGAGCCTGCCTGCATTTCCTCCTTTTGAGGGAGAAAAATATTTATGTAGTGATGGGGTAGTAATTTTTACACAGATATATTTTGACAACTAGTATTTGTAAATAATTAAAGTCATGAACGAAAGTTGCTCTGGCAATTTTAAAATGGCAGCCCTGGGATTCAGCATCTCACATTTCAGAAGGTGCCCGTTCAGTTGCATAAGAATGGAATTAATGCTCAGCTAAACTGGTACATGTCTTTTCTATCCAATTACTTTTTCAATAGTAGTTCTAAATTCATAGTGATATAAATCAGAATTGCACTCTTTCTTAAGACAGACCTGTTTTTTCACAAGTTGCTCTCTGAGCTGAAGATACACACAAACACGTGTGCACACACCCCCATATGTCATATGGAGCCAGAGGTCTTACTGTAAAAAAAACCCAACAGAACATAAACCAAAACCAACACACACAAAATCATAAAGCCCTGTTCCATTGAAAATAGTGTATAATTGTTGCTTAGATGACAGATGCAAGTTACATTAATACAAAGTAGACAAATACATTCTGGCCATTAAGCTTTGCATAACTGTTGGCACCATTCTGGGGCTACATAACAAAATTTAAAGGAGCAACAGTTGACTCATTTTATCATTTTAATGAGAAAAAAGCATCAGCATTTGGAGAGCCTAGCAAAAATCTTGAAAAGAAATAATTAAATATAGAGATTAAATTAAGTACACCTTAAGGACTGCTACAGTGTCTTGTATTCCATAACCATCATGGTTTTTAGCACAGGTTTTCAATTTCTGGAAAACAGATCCAAGCTTTATAACCTACCCATAACCTTGAATAGGATGTTTAGAAAAGGTTATTGAGACTAAGAAGCATGTTGTTTCTTTGTCGATTATATTATTTAAGGTATGTGGTATGAATTATTTCATCCTGATGTAACGAGAGAGAGAGAGAGAGAGAGATTTTCATTAGTCTCTATTCCAGACCATGTTGCCTCAGAATGCACCATGAGTACAAACATTCTCAAGTCTTAATTTTCCCAGGTTGTGTTAAAATATTGAAGTGTGAGCTCAGAAAGTGATCTTGATTTTTTTTTTTTTTTTAATTTTCTTGGTGTAGATAATAAAAGTAAAATTTAAATGTGTAAATCTAAGTTAATTTTTGAAATGGATTTCCTTATCCAGGGCAACAGTCAAATGATGTCTGAAATACTGTGTGCAGTGCTGGTCATCAAGGCCCAGGGAAGCTGAACTCTAATTAGAGGCGGCGAGCAAAGACTTTTGGGAAAAGTTTGGTGGACATCTATTCTCCTTTTGGAAGAAAAATTAAAAAGGTTGACTCATTCATCTAGCAAAATGATGGCTGCCAGAAGACAAGATATTGCCTGTACTATATGGAGCAGAGCAGGAGTAGAGCCATTTAACCCAAAGGACAGTGTTGTTATGAGGATAAATTGAAATAAATTGGCCATGAATAAATTTGGGATTAAAATTAAGCAAATTTCTAGCAAATTGCAGAGCAGTGGGGTTACAAATATTTGACCTTATCTTGATCAGTGCATCAGGGAATTTTGATGAGCTTGCATGAAATAAAAAGACCTGGGGTCTCCTTTATTCCTGTCCTGCTCTAAACAGAATGAAAACCATCTGAGGATTGATTCTGGATTCAATGATTCTTAATTCAGCTCACTTTCACTACTTTAAATTAGGTTAAGGCCATTTGACTTCTGAAAGAGTCTCTCTATAGCGGGAGTTTGAGTGCAGTGAAGCCATGCCACATCACTCTCAATAGTTTTGTTGTCAGTCGTTCCTGGTTGCCTTGTGCCAGCAGAGCCAGTGCTGTCTGTGGAAAATGGTTGGGAGCTCTTATCTTATCCGAGCTGTTGCACTAATAATTCAGTCATGCTATAATTGCTTCCTTTTTGTTGAGAAAACCTTAAGCAAATCTCAAATTGAATTGCCCTGAACGTTAAATGGTAGTTTTGTCACAGTTCGAATGCGTACTATCTTCTAGGCTGTCTCTGGCAGGGCTTCTGACTGCTTTAACACAGCTGGGCGAATGGTTTCTTCTGTTGATACATGTTTCTCTATGCACAGCTACAAGTGTGAGTTCTTGGTAAAGATGGCAAAGTCAGTTCAAGTATTTTCTGCCCTCTTCTGTTTTAATACTTGGAACAGCTTTTCTAAATTTTGATTTCTATTCTGCCTGCCCTCTCCACCCCCTTTCGCTTGCTGGAGAGGAACAGACTGCAATGGAAGAGGTTTTTCTGTTTTGTTTTTTATCCTGGTAACTTCAGCAGTCTCAGCAAGAGTGCAGTGCCTCAGACAGTTGGGCTGGTATGGTGAAGAAATGCTAAAGCTGAAGCTGGACCAAGTGATGGGGGAACTTCTTGACCCAGATCTGCTGCCAGAGGAGTGTTTGTGTAGCTATACCATTAACATGGTGTTTCTGCCCATGTTGTACAAGACTTACTAGATAGCTGACAGGTAATCAAGAGAGCTGCTTAAAAGGTTGGGGTTTGGGCATATTTCCCAAATCCAGAGATAGGCCCATTCCTGGAACTTGCTTAGAAGGAGAGAACCTACCCTTAACAGGTATATCCATTTATTAGAAAGCATCTGTGTACATTTATGTGGCTTTGGTTTATTCCTGTAGCTCAGATGGATGATCCCTAGGTACAGTTTAGCAACATTCAAGATTGATGAAAGGTGTGTGACTGTAACTCTGATAATTTTCACTTAAACAGCCCTTTGGGAGTGACCCGAGAGCAGGAGACTGCTGGCAGGCAAGGCGTCTGTCTCCTTCCTGGGGTTTCTCACATATGTTGGTGACAGGTTGGATAGGATCACTCAGATTTGGCTCTGTAAATTAAGAAGAGCCTTTCAACATGTTTGCACTTGCTGTTACTGGAAGATCCCAGTGAAAGACAGGCCTGAGTCTAGTTTAAGATGTATTCCTCCATAGATGAAGTTACAATTGATCAGGTTTATTTTCACAGCTGTTCAGCTGTGATTAGGCAGCACTTTTAGGTGGTTGGATAAATCAGGCCTTGAGCACAGTGTCCATAGATGTTTTCTTGTGTAGTACAGCTCCTAGGGTGATGGTTACATGGCAGCACATACTGACCCATGTTAGTGCTAGTGTGACTCAGCCCCAGGAGGGTGTAACACAGTCGTTGTAAGCCAGAGTATAATTCTGTCTTTGACAGCCAGGATGGCCATATGGTCTTCTTATGCATCACTGATTCTTTCCTCTTCAGCCATACAAACTAGGTAAATACATAGGAGAGTTTATAGGAATTTGTCTTAAAGAAGAGATAAAGGACAGAATGAGACCACTCAGACCATGTCCCTACACTGAAGGCAGGTGGACCTTAGACACTTGTTGAGATGTCACAAGTCCATGCTGGTGTGTAGGAGGAGAGCAAGACTTACAGTGAGCTTCAGCAATGTCCCACTTCAGCACAACAGGAGACATTTCATTAGATGAAAATGCCAAGATGATTGCTGGTAAGTGCATCATATGTAACACTATAAAGGAACTCAAAAAGAGACAGCTAAAACTGTCTGTCAGTCTTGCCATGGGAGCAGAAGACATCCTTCATATTTTCAGTGGACATGTTACATAAGTAAAATGCTGAATAATTGACAAATTTTGAAAAATACAGTTCAGTGAGGAGTAATCAGTGAAGGAAGATCTCTTGAGAGGGAGGCTATGCAGAGGTCACCACTGAATTCACCACTATATAACATACTCCACAGTGAATGTTAAATTCCTGCTCCTAACATTTACATATGTATTGGAGAGGTGCTCTGCTAAAGACTGGAGAAGAGGGAGACCTTCAGAGAGATAAGGAATACTAAGCAACAGAGTCTATTTAAATGAAATGCCTTTTTATATGAGAAGAAAACAAATGATGTGTCTAGAAACTAAGAACAACATGAACAGAACAGGGGGGAAAGGAAAGCTGTGATTCTAAAAAGAGATTAGAGGGGACATTTGATCAGGCTGAGGGTCCCCACAATGTCAGGAAAGTTATCGTGCACCTTGGACGTATGAAAAGAAGAATGTATGGAAGCAGCAAGATAATTTTCTGTGTAAGTACAACACACTGAAAATTGTTTACACTTCATACTTTTTAAAAGAATGTTAAAAACTGTAGAGTATGAGGAAGAAAGCAATACTAATTACTCAAGGGGGAGAGAAAAAGCTCTGTAATGAGACACCTGCAGATCAAGTTGTTCTTTATACTAGATCAGACTGAGAAGTGACTTGGTGAGTGTATGTTACTCCATGGTAAGAACAAATGGATACAAAAGATTTAGCAGAGAAAAACACAGCAAGAACTAATAGCTGGAAATTCAGTGAGACAAGCTCAAATTAAGTATTGGGCAGGTATATTTACCTGTTAATAACCACCAGGGAAGTGAACACAAATCAACAAAGGCAAGGATGGGACATCTTCAAATCAAGAGCAGCTGTATTCTGGAGTGACAGTCTTTACACAACTGTGAGCTAGTTTGCCTAATATGGGTGAAATACAAATACAGACTACAGCTGAACATTCTTCCAAAAGTTTGTTTTAAGAATTGTGTTAAATTTAAAATGTAAGCACTGGGGAAATACTCTTTTACTCATTTGGCAACATCCTGAAACACATTACCTGCACCTCTTTTTCAAGTGCACAGCTACTTTTAGTTACAAATTATTTTTATCTGAGTGTGAGGCTTTTCTTATTAATGTTATTTGAACTGATAACAGGTTTTCTTATGGTCACATGTAATACACTGACCATCCTCTGAGCCAAAGTCCTCCTAATTCAGTAGTGTATGGAAGAGGATCACAGTCCACCTCCTTTTGTGGATCTGTTTTACAAGGTAATGGAAGTAAATGTGGAAGATGCTAGGAAAAAAAAAAAAAAAAAAAAAAAAAAAGTTAGGTTTTTTGTAAAAAATTATAAAAGAAATCCAGAGGAACTGTTCCTCAGTATCTGAGATACAGAATTGCTAGGGACTCCAGAGCTGCACTAGTTGTTTCACGTCTCTGTTTCTTAAAGGTAGCATAAACATCAGTTCTTCTATGTAAAAGACTTAGGGGACTGCAGACTTAGTTATTATGGGGTAACTGTCCAACTTTTGTGCCCAGAAGCAAACTTATCCTGTAGTGGATAAGCAGAGTTCCATCTGGTCTTAGAGATGGGTAAAATTAAAAACCTGGTAAAATATAGTAAAATAAAGCTCAGTTACTCAGCCTTCTTGCTGTCCTTGAAGTGCTGTAGTCTGCAATACTTTATTTATCTGTTTTTACATTATCAGGCCCAGTTCTCCACCATATCCATCATTTTGACTTGGACAGTCTCTGTGCTTGGGTTTTTTTTTTTGTTTTCCTCTGGTTCTAGTTACTGTTTAAGCATCTGTTTGGACAGCTTCAGATTCTTCAGTGGTTAAATATCCTGTGACTTGTCTTCAGCTGTCACATTTCAGGTCCTTCCAAAAAGACACACATCATGCACTACTTAGAACTTTTGTTTAGCTTGTTAGTTATTTAAGTGTAGCTTAATGGTATGCCAGATGCTCTGCAGTCAGAGAAATGCTTTGCTTGCACTCCCCCATCTGTGTGTGACTCTCTCCTTTTAAATCTGCTTTCTGCAAGCAGACTTCCTCAGACAGATCAAATTGCTTCATGGCCCTGAAGAACTCGTGATTCAACATCCACTTTTGTCCAGTTTACACAGCTTAATTGCCACTTTGCACGCTGGTCCCAGCCTCAGCCCAAAAAACATGCTGTAGGGTGAGTAATGTGATGCATTGGCAGGGCCACTGAGAACAGGCTGCTAGATGGAGATCCTTGGAGGCTCTGAGGAACTTTGGGGAAGATGAATGAAATACAGCTGTGAAGCATCCTCTTGCAAGGGAGAGTCTTTCAGCTTTCAGGTACGTGGACAGTATTCAGCTGTCATAGATACTGATTTCTCTGAGCATTTCTGTGCCCTTGGCAACATCGCCATTGTGATATGCTAAATACACAGTTTGAGAAGCATCTTTTTCCTGCAGCCCTTAACCAGTGTAGTGGCTTTCTCCATATGTTTTCCCAAGCAGAAAGAAAAATCTTGTCATTGTAGATTGATCTACTTAAGGAAAAGCAGTGCTGCTTCTTGCTTATTAAGATTCAGATCTCTTCTAGATTGCTGGCTTAAGTTCATCTCTTCTGTATAAAGTTCTGGGGGAGTGAGTGAGAAAAAGGAATGGGAGACAGAAAGGATGTTTTAGGCAGCTGTTCAGCAACCTGTGAAATGATCTGAGGTCATAACCCCACAGGTGTCCATGTCACAAACTCCCCATCACTATTTATAACATTTCTGGCTTTACAAGCAAAGAGGACAGGAATGTGCATGGAGATGAAACCAGCTATTTTCCCATACCTAGATGTGGTACTCCAGGTGATGGGCAGATGCTGGGAAAGAATATTGTGAAAGCTGTGCATAGGGAGCTGGTGCTCTCATGCCCCCACACTGCACCTGATTTTTGGAGGGAAGGTCGGAAAAGGACTTTCAAACTCCAGTTTGGTTACTGCAGAGCCTTTCATGAAAACTGTATCCAATTCTGGAAATTCTACTTTCCCAAAGCCTTCAGAGAGACTTTTTTTTTGTTCATCATATACAACAATAAAATGAATGTAAAAAGAGTTCATATGTGGGATTTCACATTAAATTTTAAAGCTAAATCAGTGCCAGGCTCTGTGTGAAAGTAATTTCATTAATTTTATTCAGTAGATGATTCTATCAGATACAGCTTTTATATCTGCATCAAATTTAGTGAACCGTAAATTTAAGTGGTAAATTGGTGATGTAGTTCTTTTTAAATTATGAAAAAATGAACATTAGTTGTAAAACCCAGTGTAAGTCTGCTTGCTGCGGGTAGCTGAGCAAAGCTGCCATTTTCAACCAGGTAACTCTTTAAGCTGAACAGTTGATTACATTTTGTTCACATTGAAATTTGATCCACATTTTCCAATGCATTTAGCCATTTACAGGATGTATTGCTGACGGAAGACATCATCACCCGTGTGACCAGAATCAGGAAGTATAACATTGGTAGGTAGGACACGCATTTTCTTGATAGATATTTTTCAGTGTACTACACCTTTATTTTTTATCTACATGGGCTGTCATTTAGAAACCCAGCGTCTGCTGCCCACCTTGACAGAGTGCTGTTCCTTGACTTCTTTGGCCTCTACTTCGAAAGAAGGATGCTATGACTAAAACCAGAGCTCCAAACTCACAGAGTCTTTAAAAAGCAGAGGAGGTTGGTTCATCAGGGTGTAAATCCAGGGGATACTATTCCAGGAGGACTGATAGAGGCTGAAATCTATATAGGCAGGTAAGACTTGTATGATGGTGTGCCCATCCATGGCTGTGGTGTGGTGTGTGTTCAGAGAGGAAGGTAGAAATAAAAAGGCACTCATCTCTAATAAAAAGCTTTTAAGCCCTCCTCTCATTCCCTCCTCAGATGAAGGTATGCGCATCACTGATGATAGTTTTGAATGATTCTGTATGAAATTTTACTTCCCTGTTTCTCACAACTAGCTCCTAGTTACTTAAATGCTCTACAGAAAAGTTCACAATGGAAACCACCTATATTAGCTCTATTGGGCAGTTTGTAACACATGGTTTAGATAAAAATGGTACTTGCTCCATATTAGCCCATGTGAAAAGATGTTCCTCTTCTAGGAAAGAGAGCCACCTTACTCAGTGGTAATGAAGTCTTTTTGTTCTCATCTCACAAGTTGTCTTTCTTTCTTGGAGAAGATTGACTGTCCCCTAGTGATGGTGAGTGCCACTGCAATCTTCTGTGGCAGTGACACTCCTGCATCTCTCCCAGGCTACAAGAACACAGATGGCCATGATGCTGTTCTGGTGGGTGTTTCGCTGGGTCTGTGGAGCCTGGGGGAGAGGGGAGAGAGTTTTGTGGGTGAGAGGAGGGAACTGTCTGCTCGCTTTCGAAGAAGGTGGAAGCTGGATAATCTTCCTTCTTGTGCCCATCAAGTATGGGACTTCTTCACAGGTGGCGGTTCCCTTCAAGAGCTTGGCTGGCTCTCCCAAGCAGCAGCTGCACCATGCCAGCCCAAAGCCAGTGTGCTTCACTGGTGGGTGCTTGATAGAGAGATGGAAAGGAAAAGTGAGAAGAACTCGGGTGCATCTCGAGCACCAGCACCTTCCCTCTCCCAGAAGAGAAAGGATGTGTGCTGATAACACCCACATGCTAGCAGAGCGGAAGCAAAAATAAAGCATGCAGGACACATACTACTGCCACCATCATGGCAGAAGTCATGGTAATGTAGCGCATAGGTGACTGTAAGTGCAGTTTTGTCAGCGTTCTGCTACACTGTCCATTGTTTCTGTGTATATCAAAACACTGGCAACATCCACATAAGCATTTTGGTTTGGATCAGGAGTTCACTTTAAGGAGAGTGACTTTATCATGCCTGCCTACCAGGCTTTGCTTGACCTTGCCAAGTGGTGTGACAGCACGAGCTGAACTCCTGTCAGCTGTAACTTCACTGGAAGATGCACTTCAGCAGCTAGTTGGTGATTAGTCCACAGCAGCAGACTAGAGCAAATTAAAATATCACCAAAACATATATTATCTGAATTCTGAGTTCCTAGCACCAGCTGTTTCCCTCTTTATTTCCTCTCCTATTGAGCTGCTCTACTTGCAGTTGTCAGGAGCATATATTAGAAATGAACTGTGTCCAGTTTTCCTCAGGGACCTGATTTATGATTTACTGACCAGATTTCTGTTGTTTCTAACTTGCTTTTTCCCTTCTCTTTGTCTTCCACTTACTACTTTAGCTAAGGGAGTCTTGTCAGGATAGGAATTTAAAAATTTCTGGTCGTTGTATGGCTGTATGTAAGTGAAAGTTGAGTCTTATGAAAAGGCCAGTCAGTGAAAATAATCAATTGCTTCTCCACAGTTAATGTGATTTATTCTGGCCTTGCAAAATCTGTGCATACTTTCTCACTTGTTACACCTTGTTTTTTATGCATGAGTGTGCAATGATCATTTGGTTATAACAATTAAGCTGGGGATCATCTCCATCAATCATCATAATAATCTTCTATCATATTTTAACACATGAGAACGGTGTAGATGTCCTTTTAAAGTCCTAAATTGCACAGTGCAGCCTAATAACTATTAACTGCCTATAAATGCATGTTAAGGAGTGAGTGTGTAAAATCAGAAGGCACTTGTTTCAGCTGACACGATCTTTGAAACAGGAGGGGGAAAGCCCTTATGTGAAGGTATAGAAAATCAGTTTGTTGAAGTGTTACAATCTTTCCATAGAAGGATTGGGAAGGATGACTTAAATGAATCCTCTGTAGAGGCATATCTTAGTCTTTACCTACTCTGTTATAAAATTTACCATAGGAGCAAGAAATGGTAACAGCCCAGGCAACACATATAGTATGATAGGCTTCCTCTGAAGAAATTATATTGCTATAGCCACAGTTACATTATTCCCTAAATCCTGTGAAACTGCCTTAAGAGTCAGTGGAATCAATAAAACATTCCTATCACAAGCAAAAGGTTCGTTTGTATTACCCAACAAAATCAGCCAAAACTAAAATTTTACATTCTAATGGTCTTGACACAGGTTCCTCATCTATTTCCTCTGTTAGATATTTCTTGGATAACTTGTGATGTTCATTGGGGAATGACTCAAACATTTTACACATGATGTTAGAAGATTTTCTTCTGGTACTATCAGGGAGCATTAGGACTTTCTAGTCTCTGAAATATGGAGGCTATTGATGCTCCATGAACTTGAAAATCTTATCTCTGGTAGTGTAGTAATTATATTTATGTCAAAATGCTGTGTCTAATGCTGAAGTCATTAAAAAGCAAGAATGCTTTCTCCAGTAAAAGCACACATTCCTAGGTAATAAATTGCCTTTTGAAAACAAAACCCAAAACTATCAAACTCAGGAATGTTGTCCGTTATTCTGTGATATTCAAGAAAGTAATTTATACGTATTTTCAACTTCACTTCCCGTTACACCACTTAATGAACTCACTTGCATGGGGTTGCTTCCTGATAAGTTTTGTAGGAATGTGGCACAAGATTTTGTAGGAAAGTGGCTCTTGTTTTACTTACATGATTTCAAATATGTAGCCAAATCAAAGGCTTATGGTGGTCTAAACTTGGCCACTTGCCACTTTTAATTTCTCACATTTTGGTTAAAGAAGTCAGTGTGTTTTCCCCATGTCATGCAACAGTGAGGACAATAAGTAGATAAAATTACTTCCTATTCACACTGAACAAGGAGCTTGGTTCTAACATGGCCTGTAAAGTCACAAGGCTTTTGGGAGGTTTGAGGATCATGGGGTTTTAGCTAGAATCAAAGCTAAGGTCGAAACTTTGTTCCTCCTAGCCCATTACGTCTCTGAAGGATGTTCCATTAAGATGATATTCGGGAGGGTTACTTTAAAAGTGAGAAAAAGAGCATACCAGGAAAGACTGGGTTTGAAGCTTTTGAAGTTTTGCACTAGAACTGTCAGGAGGGCCTCTAGCATCAAACCTGGGTACTTGGGCAGACACTGGTGTGAGCCCATAGCTGTTGCAAGGGCTTCCAGAACAAGTAGTGGGCAAGGAGCTCATGCCTCTTTGGTTTTAGTGGTGGCAGACAACAGGAAAATACAGAGAAAGGAGATAATCTAGGTAGAGTATCTCTAGAAAAGTGATCTTCACTGCACCTTGGTGTTGGTCACTGAACCCATTCGCTTAATGGTCCTTCACCCTGGCTTGAGGCTGCCTCATCACTGGACCAAATAAGTGTAAGGGAAGATCTAAGATCCCAGACAGACTATTGTGCTGGATTTAGCTCCAGATTACATGTATTACTGTCCCTATCTCTCTACTCTGAGCCTCAACCAGTGGCAACGGGAGCATGCTGTACCTCATGACCTGCTCATGGAAATGCCAGGTGATTGATCATGACAGTGAGCTCTGATCTGCTGTAACTGGAAAGGAGACATGGCTCCAGAAGTATGGGACAAGATTAGGCTTAGCTACTGCTGCAGCTGACTCTGAGGGGCTTCACCTGGGGGATACTCAAGTGTTTATTCATGACCAGAATAGGAGCATTTTAGTAATAAGTCTTTAAAAAACATTTCTTTTCGCTTCTTGCATTTCATCCCCTGAAAGGATTCTGTACTCCTCCATATGCATCTACTTTTAGAAGGTTTTCTCCATTTAATGACTATGTTCCACTTCACTCAAAGATTAATAGCAGCACAATTATTAATTGCAAATTTATAGCCTTTTGCTAAGGTGGGGAGAGTGTAACTTCTCATAAACATTAGCTCCAGATGAAATGCCATGATCAAGGTCTCAGCTGTGAAGCTGTGCTTTTAATTAATTTTCAGATTTTCCATTCGTTCTGGGAGATATCATAAGAATCTACAAACACTCATTTAATCTCCATGGGCTGAATCCTGCTTTCATCCTCCCGGTGGCTGTGGTGATGCTTTGTTTGTGTGATGGCTGCATACTTGTGCCCATCGGCACAACAGCGTCAAAGGCATTTGAAGATATGAGGGACCCTTTCCACAAAATCTGAGGTCAGAGAGACCCACTACCTACCTGGAGGATTAGAGTGCAAAGACTCCTAGACTAAGAAGCTGCAGTAAGGAATATGTTTTAGGAAAAAAAAAACCACCTAGGAAAGTTCATGCTGAAAGCATCCTTCAGCCCATATACTTAGCTATTCCAGTGTTCATCTTCCTGCTAGAAAATGCTATGGAATAAAAATTTGTCAACTGTCAGATCATTTTTACACAGTGATCAACATTTTTTGAGTTGATCTTCAATAACTTGAGATAATACAAGTTTTTGAAGCCGTATGTTGCAGGGTTTTCTTTTCCAGCCCCAGGATATTAATTTTCTTGGCAGTACTTCCATCTGTTGGAATTGTTCCAGTTTTTCATGATTTATTACAATAAAAATAATTTATAAACGTTAATGAATTGGAGAACCCTTCAGCTAAGCAATTTTAGGCTTTGTGGGGGTGCGGATAAGTTAACCAGACTTGTTGATTATTTATGCCCATGTTTAATCTTGGCAGAAGTGGCTTTTTAACATTTTTTGCAATGTTTCATATTCTATAGGATATATCTATAGGAATATATGCACTCTTATTTTATCATTCTCATTATAAAATGTAAATATCTACTGAACATTTTAACTTTTCTCTGGTATTATTTATCATTTCTGTCTGTATCTTGAAATGTATTTAATCCTTGGTCAGGCACTTCCTGTTCTTATTAAAAATTCCATCTTATTGTCCTTGATTATTTTGCCTGTAGAGATTTCACTGAGTTTTTAAATTACTGTACAAGTTGCTCACACCTCTTAACTATTTCTTCAATTTTTCCTTTTTTTAAGTATTCATTTCCTCTATATTCTTGTAACCAGGTCTCCTTTTCAGTAACATTTTTGTTACTGGCAATGATTTTTTTCCCTTTATATATAAAATGGTAGTTTTCAGAGGTTTCCAGTAGTGTATGAGTATTTCCAAGTTTATAGCTCTAGAAATTTTTTAGTAGCTCTGTTAGCAAACATTCTAACTTCAGGAAGAAATGGCTTTTTAAATTATTCCCTAGGATATATACTATTGTTGATTTTGCATTCTGGACACACATAGATATGTGCTGACTGTGATTTTCTTTCACGGGTGAAGACAAATTTTAGTTAATGGTTACTTCTTTTTTGTCCATTAAGGTGAAATTCAGTTTTGAGTCATCTTACATTAAACAAAATAGGCCCTTTTAGTAAGAAACTTGTCTGTTCCTGTATTTCTTTTTATTTTTTCAAACTCAAAAATTGAATTCTAGCGTTTTGAGATATACAGTAAAAATCCTTCAGTTTAAAATTAGCCATGACTTGTTTATTCTGCACAGTGCAATTGGAAGTTTAACGAATAGTTTGTTTAGTTTTCTGGTGGGATTTTCTCATCTGGGATAAAGTTCACCCATCTCTTAATATTATTTTAATCATTTGTAACTTTAATCCTTGACCATTTTAAATTTATTAATCTGATTCAAATTAAGGAGATAAGTGTTATGCCTGGTGGGCCCCAGCTTGCAAAGTTGCTTTGGAAAATGGAGATACCATGTGCCAACTTAGTAATATATGTATTGTTGGTTTATTTTTAAGTGTGTGGTCTCTGTGGAAACACAGCATCTTAATGTTTTCTCTGACATATTTATAAATTCTAATCAAACTATGAAAAATGCAACAACGAAGGTCATGGTGCCCAGGACATGGAAAGTCAGGCAAATTCCAGCTCAGTTGTCTCTCCAGTGTAGCATGAGAAATCAGTATGTCAAGTCTTTGTGTAAGCCCCAGATGGCCTGAAAAATATTTCTTTTTACATATTCACCAATGAGGCTCATCACGATTGGTATTAGATTCCCCTAAAATCAAATAATGGGAAAAAGTAAGAGAAATGTGCTTGAAAATTAATTTATATGTGTTGCTATCGTGGTCATACTCGGATGTTGCTGGATAAAAGATCCCTCTAGCCTGACCCCGGTCTAATATGGAGGTCTGTATCTCATAGATGCCTCTGCGGCGCCAGTCTCTGCTGCCTTTGGCATGCCACAGCTCTCTGAGCCTTGGTAGCAGGCAGAAGTTAAGGATAGTTTAGCACTTCGTACTTCTCTGACTTTTTTTTGTGTGTAACTGTTTCCAGCCTAACCCCTTTGCTTTTCTGAGATTAACTTGATTTGCATTTTAAAGCATCTCAGAATGAAGCCTACCAGGCACAAGGGCCCCCTATTTTCTTCAGAACAATAGATTAAAAAAAAAAAATTAGGGTCAAACAAACCCATCAGGGTGTCAGCAGTCCCAGATGAATTTGGGCACATCCCAGAAGCTGGAATGTGTTTCCCTGACACATTTCAAGAAGCAGGGGAAGGCTCAGAGTACGGTGTGCCAAAGGGCAGTGGCGGGGCGCTGTGTAACTCGTTCCCTGGCACATAACAGAGCATGGCAACTGCAAAAATAACCTCCTCGTTGTGGCAGGGCGTTAAAAGTAGTGAGGGTGCTGTAACAGGTAAAGATCAAGCCCTTTCCCTCTCATTCTGTAGCGTGTGTGAGCCATTCATTTTAATCTTCCCATCATTCCAGCAACTTTTAGTTGATTCTAACCAGACTTTTTCCTTATATGTGAACTTTGCTAGTCTCTTCTGCTTATTGCCTGGCCTCAAGCCTACATATACATATGTGTATATATATGTGAATATCTAAAATATATATATACAGACATGTATATAGTGCATGCACACACATATTAGAAAAACTTGTTCCTTTGTGCTTAAAGTTACTGCATATGTAATGTTGTGGGTCTGACATATGTTTTGTGTGGCTGGACTGGTGCTTCTTTATCTTCATCTTTTTCTCTTCTGAATGAAATTAAACAATTGCTTCTGGGACTAGACAGCCCTCTGGCCTTTATAATCCCCAGACTAGACCAGCCTCCTTATCACCTCCCTAGATTTGTGTTAATTGTTCTTACATGTTAGATAAATGCTTATAAACTGTGGCACAAGTGGACACGAGTTCTGCTTTCCTTCTTCTTGTTGCAGTCAGATCCTCGCAGCCTTCTGAGGTGTCAAAGTGTATGCTAGGTAATTTTGCCTTACATAATGCCAGGTAAAAGACATCATTTTCATTTATACTTTAACAAAGAGTGGCAGTATCTGTCCAAGCTTTTTACACAGTTTGTAGGGTCAAAGATAAGGTTGAAAAAAAGCACAGTATGGATATCCCTTGGTTGCTCTCCCAGTGCTAGAAAAACTCTTGTGGAGTGATAATAGGTTTAAAAGAGATGTCTGCCTCTGAGAATGGGTAATGATCTGTGTATGAAAGCTTCTGCTCCTGGATCAAACACAGCCCTTTGGATTACTTTCGGATGCAAATCATGTAGAAGTCAACATAAGAAGCTGACTAACCATATAAAATTCACTTATTAAAGAAGAGTTCTGTTCATTGATCCAGAAATTTTTAAAATGAGAAAAAGTCATCTTATTTGTCATCACTGTTCTGTTCTGCTGTTTTATTTTTCTCACTCAATGTGCTATTGCCCCTCTCTTCTGTCGTCATAGATCAGAGCTCCTGCCTGCCTTAACCTTGGGACTTCTGTGTGCAGATTGAAGGACCTTGTCTTTTCTTTTGGTCCCTGGCTCACTCTGTGGAAGAACAGAATTTAGCCCTTGTACTGAAGCTGCTGACTGGCAAGTCAGGCTTGGGAGTAAGCTCTTGGAAGCAGAGTCCTGACCTACATACCTGCATTTAAAATGTCAGCATATGACTGTGACTGTGAAAAAAGCTGCATAGATTTCTGTTGCTGGAAGCTTCATCCCTGGGCAATCTGGCAGAGACTATGGAGAAAAAGAGTCAAAGATGTTGGAAGAAGCAAACCTTGGGGTTTTAGTGCTTTTACAGATGTAATCTGAGGTACTATCCTTGCAACCTCAGTAGTAGATATGATCTTGACAATTGTTTTAGGTTTTATATTTCTCCCTGTTCTGGAAGTCCACAGTTCTTTTACTGAAGATGAGTGATACTAGGAAGGGCTTTCTGAAAGGGCTAACAGCATCTGCTGACATTAGCTGAGTCTCTTCCCTTTAGGACAGTGAGGTTGGTGTGTGTGTGTGTTAGTGGTGGCAGCCTGATGTTAAAACCCAGTTGCGTGCCTGTGCAATCACTCTAATCTCCAAGCTTGTTTTGGCACAGGGTCCTGTTCTCTGTCTATGCTAGGGAAGCAGTGAATAACAGCAAGGGGAAAGCAAAATGCTGGACACTGAAATCTGCTCAGCCACCGTATTTGACTGGCCATGAGTACAGTAGCTGCTGGTGCACCACTTTCAAGAGCAGTTCCTCTTCTCTCCCCTGCACGTGCTCTCCATAGTCACCTGCCAAGCTAGGAGGTGGAGAAGGAGGTGATTTTCTTGTGAGAAAGTAGAGTAATGCGATACATTCAGCTGAGTCCAATCACTCACCACTGAAGGAGTATTTTTTTCTCAGAGCTGTCAGCAGAAAGCAAGAGTGTTACATTCAGTTTACAGGCAGTCGGCCTGTAGTCTCAATTATCCAACAATTTTGGTGGAGTTGTGCCAAAATTGTGCATCTCGGTTTGTACGGGTGTGACCAACTTTCCTATCTGTGCTACCCTGTGATTTTGACTCTTGTTTTGCTTTAAAATTTGAGTTCACTTTAGGCCATCATACGCAAGAAAGACGACAGCTGCATCAGTGTCTGTCATTAAAGTCTGAGAAGTTGAATAGTTTGTTGATGTCAGCAGGGTTATTTTCTATTTTTCAACAATGTGAAAGAAAAGTCAGATCAATTATGCATCTCACTTCTGCACTACTAATGGATGGACAGACAAGGGTTTTTTCATTTGACATACAGTATGCTAAGTAACAAGATTGTTCCCCTCAGTTTGCCTCCTTCATGCAATGAATGATGAGTAGATGAATCATGGATGTCCTGACATGGGGAAGTAGGCATGTGCCGGTGTGCAGACTTGCAGTCACTTCTGATTCTACCTTAATTTTTAAATAATTTGTACTTCCAACTGATTTCTTAGATGTTCCTAGGATTGTAGGATCTTTTCAGGGCCCAAAAATCCTTGGATAAATTTTCTTAATGAGCTTTAAAACTAAATCTATCATATTTAATTTTTTCAAGGAATAAGACTTTATTATGAATTCTAATATTTGTAGTTAAGTCCTAAATTTGTGAGCACTGCTTTGGCCTGTGGGGAACTCACAGGTGGCACAGAGGACAGGCAAGTATCATGCAAACCAGTATGTCAAAATAACCTACTGTCAAAATATCTGGGAGCAGTGAACCTTCACATCATGGCTGTCTTTGATATTGAGAAGGGGTGGCATTCTTAGTTTGTGGTCCATATCTTGAGCACCTTGTCCTCAGCTAGCACTGACTTAGAATATTTGAGTTAGGCTTTGGCTTTTTTGTGGAGCCAACCAAAGGGGGAGCCTGAAGGAGTTCTTCCTTACATATGGGTTGCTTATGTTAGATTGAATTTCCTTAACACTGAGTGTCTTTTAGGTTGCTCCAAGGCTTCCAAGACAACCACAAGACATTGGCTGATGTGATACAGTGGCTAGAGAAGACCCTTGCTTTCCTGAATCAGCAGGTGGAACAGCCATGGGGTATGCTATTTATACACTATGCTTAGAAGATAGCTCTCATTTCAGTCTAAGTGCAGTCTGTTAGATAGGACTAACTAGGATGACAGTACTATCATTTTTTTACTTTAATATGAAGTTGCCCGAGACAGCAAATTGTTGCCAGAATCTTCTGGTGCATTTGGCAGGGGGTGAGGGGCAAAGAAAAAAAAGAGATCTGTTTAGACGTAGTCCCTGGTGAGTACTCTTCATGTTGATTATTTATGATTCCACCACTACATGTTGATCCACATCACTGTTTAGTTGAATAGGGTCTCATCATGTCTCATATTTTATTTAGCTTGGTGTGCTTTACTCACTGTGTTCTCTTAACCTGTCAACTTCAGAAATATTTATAAAGGAGATGTGGTTGTGTTGTTTTAGCAACAGTATTCTAAAGACAAGAGGTAAAAACAGATGTGCACATTAAGATATCATGTTTTATTTAATCATCTGGCATAACTGGGAAAGGTAGACAAATTTTCAGGCACACCAGCATTCCTCAGGTCTGAAAAAGAATTAGCAAACTTCAGAGTTAAACAAAAAATGAAAGCCATTGCTCAGGTATGTACCAGGTAAACTACCTCTGACAGAAAAGGTAGTTAGTATGTGTAGAGTAGAGAAAGTTGATAAGGCAGTTATCTCTCTAAGGGAAAGAAAGAAAGAACGAAATAATAATTTATAGCTTGTGGAACATGGAAAGGTTAGCAGAGGGGAAAGGAAATTATATTATGCAATTAAATCAATATCTTTATCAAATCCCTGGTTTTTAGTGACCAGCAGAGTTTAAAACATTAGCTGCAGACTTGTCTCTGGAAGGCATTTTGAAGATCTTCTTTAGAGATCAGGACTGAGAGATCAGAGGTGGCATGGTTGTGAAAAGTGTTCTTTGTATAAAATGGGGATATTAAGTTTGTGTCAAGAGTCTTATCACAGAGCTGAATATCAGAAATATTTCATTCAGCATCTGTAGTCCTTTGAGGGTTCTATGCTGAGTCCCATGGGATGAACTTTTGGGATTAGAAAGGATCTTTTAGGTCAGATGTATGTTTGCTTTTGTCTGTGCTACAGCAGATAGTGTAATGTATCTTGTTAAACAGGATTTACTCTTGCTAAGTCTATTGACATCTCCCTTTCATCTGCGAGATAGCTGTACCTAAGTGCTACTGCTGGTGTGTTCAAATCCTGAAGTCTGTACTTAGTTTTTATTGACTTGTCTCTGAAATTCTCATATGTTCTTCTTAAAACCTGAGTCGATTTACTACAGTATGATGGTACATCACAAATGAGCAGGGTACTCCCACCCCAGGCATGAAATGTCCTGGCTTGCTCTCCCCTCTCTGGAAATAAAGTTTTGATAAGAATAAGGACTTCTCAGCCTTCTGAAATCATCTTGCAGTTGCAGCCTTACGCAACAAACCCAGCGTTTTCTCATTCTGCTAGGTTCCTTACTCATTCTGCATCAGTTTTCCTTGCATCCCACTGATCTTGACTCCTTAATCCTGGAGAAATCCCAATAAATGGGGCCTTCTTGCTGCTCAGGTGAGTCCTGGGTTCTTCCCCCTTCTAGAATTTCCATTGCATTGGTGGCAGCTCTGTTGTCATTGCACCTTTTCTGGCCCCATACATGCAATGAAGAGTGGGAGAAACTGAGCCACGGTACCCCATGCCTGTGACATCAGATGAATGACCTCAGGCTTATGACATTATGGTTAGGTGCCAGTTAGTGGAAGAAACAGGTACCTTTTCCTCACCAGCACTCCTTTAGGAGTGAGCTGTCAGGAAGGTGGGATGACAATTCCCTTATTTCTTCTTTCCCTCTCCCTAGGAATTTTCTTGGCCTGTACTATTATTCAGAGAAGGTGTGCTCACCTTAAACTAACATCTTCTCTTTGACAGCAGCCAATGTGGGGCATTTCAGAGGGATGCATAAAACTCTGAGGGTAGATACTTCAGTGTGGTTCTGTTGTTGCTGTGTGGAACAGCCAAGGAATCAGTGGTAGGGTATTTCCCCAAGCAATGGTAAAACAAGACTACTGAAGTAACTGAAAGGTTGTTTTACTACTCTGGTGACCCCTAGAGAGTCTATTGCCATTTTCACATTAAATAAGGCACAATTAGGTCTGACATATTGTCTTTCTTTAGAGCTCCTACCTGAGCTGATGACAGGGAACAAATTAATCCCGGTTGGATCCAGTTTAATTAAATCATCTCAAAGGTGTCGCATGGCTTTGGATGTTTTGATTTTGTTATTATTTTTATTTATTAAAAAAGTATACTATTCTTGGTCTGCCTTTCATCAGAAATAGGATTATTCAGTCAAGGTTTATATTCCTAAATAAGAGACTGTGATAGTTTAATTGAACAGTATTACTGTGTATAGATGGTATAACTGAGGCTGGTAGAGATACTTCCACATTAGATTTTCAAACATTTTCACTCAGGCTCTTACTGTTATGTTCCTCAGGAAACTGAGCTTGTGATAAGAATGCCACACATGGAGCATTTCTTGTTCCTTTCTTCCAGATTTCTTGTGAGCATACTTGATTATTCTTCCATTACTATATAACTACTGTTATAACCTATTCTTTAATAAGTTAAATTGAAAGTACAAAATTATTTTATTGAAATATTTTATACTATTCTGCAAGGATGGAAATGTTAATAATGAACTGATCTCTTTGGCACAGTCATACAGGTTAATAATTCAACAGTGCATCAGTTATGCCCATGTTAAAAGAATTCCTTTTCTTTCCTGTGGCAGAAAAGGCATACTCTGGCCAACTTGGTACCTTTATATTTACTCACCTCTTGGTATTTATATGGTTATTATAGTGCCTGTGGTTACTATAATGCCTTATGGTTACTGTAGTGCCTTTGAGTGCCTTGAAATCGAGACTCTATGTTACTTTGATAAAACGCAAGTGGTTTTGTTTCCCTTTTGAAGACTGAAAATTGAAAAATGACAAACCTGTATTTTTGAGGTGGCCCAGCTCTTGCCCATGGGTTCTTACCAGATCTACCAGTCTTAATCTGTGGCTTCGGACTACTCTTGATGCTGCAGGACTTGATGCTGCAATTTGAAACAGCTCTTTATTTTATTTAACCCTACTTACATGTTGGACGTGCACAGCAGGTGTCCTCACTGTGTGTATTAAGTAATACTTGCTGTTCAAGGCAGTGGCAGAACTTCACCAGCTCTGAAGGCACTGGTTCCATCCACAGGCTGATGAAGGTGCAGAGAGCACTGCTATATGCCAAGAGTTATCCCTATACCTCAGTTTTGGAGAGGCAGATAAACAGTTTCCTTAATTCTGTTTGCAGAGTTTTTCCAGGGGCTGTTGAAACTCTGTAGTCTGCCTTTCCTCACTCAGACTTGAAGCTACACAAGGGCTAGGAGTCTGAAGCTCATTCCAGTTCATTTTGTTTCAATTTTCTTAAATCACAGTATTTCACAAATAAATTTGGTTTGGGAGTTGAAAAAACAGTGAAGCTGAATTATTTAAAAAAGTCCAAACATATTGTTTGGCTAGAAACAAAGTGTTTCACTCTGTATTAAAGTTCTAAGCTTTATGTTATTTATCCTATTTTCCAAAAACATTATTTGACCTCAGTAACAAAATTGAAAAATCTTATTTCTAACCACAAAATTAACCATAGCACTTAATTCAAAACAATGATTTTTAAATTGGGGATGGTGGTAGTGATGTATTTTTCTCCCCTAACTTAACCTGTTTGGAAAATATTATTTGGAATTTAGTTAAATTCGTGCAATGTTTTGTTCTGCTCAAAACTGCATATTTCAGATGGTTTTATTTGCCAGAAATACTTCACTCAGCTCAAATTGCATGAGTCTGAATAATCTTTTCCTCTGGCCCATCCTGAACCTAGCAAGTAAATTTGCCTCCTTTGGTATCAGTGATGAAAAAAGCGATAGTAATAATGCATACCTCTGTGATGAGAGGGCAACAGCTGATTTCTACAGTCAATGTGCCACCTTTTTCTGAAGCTGTCATCTGGGTGCAAGAGATCTCCAGATCCATCTGTGCTGTTTATTTCAAGCTGTTCAGTAGATTCTTCACAGCCCTGTGCTTTCTGTTTTCTTACGTTCCCATCACAGTAACTTAATAAATCCTCTCTCCCTGCACAAAACCAGATGATGCTTAATTTTTAGATGCTGCTACCAACTCACATATTTTCTCCTGGCTTTGAACTTCTTTTTTTTTTTTTTTTTTTTTTCTCATGAATTTGAGGTGTTTTCAGCTCCAGGAGGAGGTAAGTATTTAATGAGGGCAGTACAGATCAACTTTGTTTTTCTGCACTTTCCTACCTCTTTGTCCTTCATTCTGATTTTCTGTTTCAAAAAATTAAGTCATTATCACAATTTCTTTGTAATGTTTTCTGTCCTCCCCTTGTTCTCCAGCATTTCTAAGAACTCTTAATTGATCTGTCATTTACAGGCTGTATCTGTAACTCTTGGATGGATACTTGGTAACCATTCTGAATTCTGATGAACAAAGCAGAAAATTTCAAATCTGCAATTCTTTGGAGACAACAAGCTGTCTGCAGGCAAGATACAATTATTATTATTCAGACTGGCTACTAAGCTGTCCTTACTCACCAAACATATATAAGAACTATGTATTTCAAATGTAAGTTTAATTTGGTCAGTTTAATCTACTACATCAATGCTAGAACTAAATTAATCTTTTCACATAGGCAGCTACAATTTGAGATAAATTGAAATTGTATTATTCAGGGGCAAGATGCCATCATAAAATCCTGGACTACCTCATCACTTAACTAGTTTTATAAATATTTATTTTTACAAAATGAAGACAATGGTATTGAAGATCTTTGTCTTTTTTCACTCTTATGAAGTCATAATCCAAGCCTATCTCTCATGACAACAACTGTTTCTTTTCTTTTCTCTTTCTCACGCATACTTACTTCTTCAAATCAAGGCTTATAAGCAGATCATTCTAAATGACTATGGGCTTTAGAAGCAGATATATATGTGGGTGTAATTGCTTCTCAGAAGCAGAGATAATGCTGTTTACTAACATTTGTGTCATTTCTACTTGGTACACATTTGTGACAAATTTTCTGCCAAACTTACATTATTTTAATCTTAATGTTGCCTGTAGCATCCACAGCTATAGTATTCCTTGCCTGACCAAAGTTTTCAATAGTAGAGTTGAGTTAATGTGTTAGGTTGTGGGTCCAGTGAATTTACCCAAAACAAAACTAGATGAAGAATCAAGATCATTTCCCCAACATTCCTTCTGCATAGTCATTGTAACATGATCTGTTAATAACAACATTTGGTCGAGCTCTACTAGAATATTCATTATTTGTCCTTCTCTCTACCCTCAACAGGAATATGGTAAATAATATCTGTGCAAAGAGCAACTTGCACAACTTCAGGGGAGGCACAGCTTGTTACCCCTTGGAGGCCCTCAAGTAACTGTTTGCTTGCTAGTGTTCAAGTATTCCCATTTAATGAATCATCACAATGCTATGAGAAGTGCCTTGATGTTAAACAAGTACCCAGAAGTCATCCTTAACTCATGTCAAGCTCAGATGGCTGCAAATAGGAGTTTGTTTACAATGTCCAGAATAGTGTCATTTAAAATATTGACAAAAGATTCATATGGAGTAAAAAGTAAGCTGTTCTGTTAATCTGTTCACATTAAACAGTGTGTAAACCAAACAAAAAAGTACCCTTCTGTATTAGCCAGCCTGTTCACACTGCTTTTTGTCTCAAATGCTCAGGAAGGCATTATTTTCGTGGGTGCTTATGAGTACCAATGGATGCAGGACTTCCCAAGTCAATTGCATTTAGATTTTGTACCTAGTTCCTTGGAGTCTCTTGGGTTTCCATCTACATTCAAATCTGCTGTCCTTTACTTCCCTAATGAGTATACACTAACCAAATAAAGTATCTAGCCCCTTTTTCCACTGAACATCTACTCCCTTTGGAAAGACTAATATAACTTTTGACAGACCAGGTGGTATCTCCTAAACATGAAAGCCTCTATTAGAATCTTTAAGGGCATAATACTTTCCACTGAATCCCCTGCTCTCACAGCAAGTACATTTCTCTGTGAAATGTCTGAGGCTGTTGAATGTTGCATCTTATTATTAACTACTAAGTGGACAGACATACTCCAGGCAAACAATACCCATTAAATGAGCACATGCCTTCCATTACTGGTTGTTGACTTAGGACAGATACTCTGTTAATCAGCCATTTTAGAATGACAGTCAGTGGGTTTCAGTCTTACAGTTGAGGGAAACCAGAACTGAGGCTTTCATGCAGAAGGAGTTATAATTCCAAAAGCCAACCGTTGAGAGAACTTTGGTGGCCTTAAATTGCTCGGTCTTCCCTTCATTAAGAAATGGGTCAACATACAGAATTGGAGCATCACAGAAACCTTGTCAGATTTACACAGTTGTAGAGACTATTAATGCAATGCATCATTTGACAGTTCAGGCAGAAATATCTGTGACTTCAGGGTCCCCTTCACTCCACAAAAGCAAAATCTTGTTGACCCACAAAAACATAAATAAAAATAAAAAATGTCATTCGAGTAAAGCATGCTCTTGAAGAAATCAGCAAAGTGAAACACCCGTCTCATCCTCATGCTAAACCCTGAAAGACTTCAAGGCTCTCCTCTGTGTGAATTGAAGTCTTGGTTCTGGCTGTGACTCTGCTCATGTCTGTTTTGTAGAAAACTGCCTCTAGCAGAAGATGATTTCACTGTAATTCGTAAATCAAAATAAACTGGGAAATACACTGCTGTTTGTGTCAGTGTCTAACACTACACAGCATGTGTGAGTGCACGACATTTTGCATGCTGGCACTTGCAATGGATCATACTATAGAACAATTACCTTTACTATAAAATTATGCTACCTTTTATGGTATCTTCAGCTTTAATGAAGATCAACTGTGACAAAACTACATGGAGTAATGGAAGTACCAGAGAGAAATCACTTTTTGAAAACAAAAAGCTTTTTTAAAAGTCACAGAAGGACTGGGGAGCCATGAGTGCATTTTCTACTCTAACATTTTGGCACTGCTCTGTGGAACCTTCTGTTATCAGCAGGGAATGAAAAATTGCAGTTGACATCTACACCTGGCATTTGTCTCCATTAATGGTTAATGCAGGGACCATGTTCTCTTGGCTTAGTCTCCACCTGTCAGCTTCTCTTTAGGAGAAAAGGGAGCAGGGAGAAACTAAATAGATTTAGGCTTCCTCATTTAGAAACAGTTTCCAGTGAAATCTATAGGCAAGGGCCAAATCCACATCCTTAAGGAAACAATTACATTGTGGCCTTGCTTGTCTCGTCTCCTTCAGATCTGCTGATCCATTCACTCATCTATGATAGAAATTTTCTGCCTGTCTTTTCATATCAGGAGCTAGAAGTCAATTTTTAAATTTGGCCCATCCTTCAAAGATTATGGAAAGCCTGTGGCATAGGTATGTTTTGAAATAGAGAACATACTTCTGTGTCTCTGATATAGAAAGTAAAATGCTGCTGAAACATAGAACCTGAAGAGTGCTTCTATTTGCTGTGGGAACAACAGCTCCTTGATGGAGGCTTAATGAAGCAGTAGAGCTGGAAGGTGGCTCCTCTGTGTGTTGTTTCGCCCTCAGAGGAATGTCCCACATCCTGCTGGCAGTGGGCCTGGTGTGGACATAATTGGTCTCAGATTCCCTGTCTTCTCCTAACAGAGATGCTCTATTACATCCTCAGGGATTGCCCATGGCATGATCATGTTGAAGGACTTTGTTCTGAAAGCTGTCTTTTTTCTTGCACTGAGCAGGAACGACTGCAACTTAAGAACACGGAGCAAAATATCATGTCAGCTAGCCTTTAAACATGTTGATGTTAGAGGTTATCTACATCATCTTTTTGGCATGTTAGGTGCACAGCCTCTATGTCTACTTATTGTAGCTCCCAGGAGTACTCCTCAGCTGCTAGATTTGGATGTACATTACAGCAGTAATTCAGCTCTGTAGTTTTTTGGGGCAACCATCCCTACCATACAATGGAAACCTGGGCCCAGGTCTTCCAAGGGAGCTGGGCATGCTCTGGTCCTATTCCAGCTGAGACATGATTGTCCAATGAAAGCTGATAATTTGCTTTTCCATCATGACAAGTTAAAATATCTTTGAAAGACAGTGCAGAATGCCTTAAAATAAATAACAAGACTAAAGTCTGGCCCAACGTTATTGCTGAGTAGAAAGTCAAGAGAGTTGTTATAGAAACAGATGAAGATTTTTTTCTAGCAAGTGCAAACACCTGAACCTTAGAAAGCTAATGTAGCTATAACTGTGGGAAAGCCCAAACAAGTACCTTTCAGGCTTACGTGCGTTTACTGTGCTTGCACTTCAAGCTGACCAAAGCTGAGTGCTTGTATTACTGTCGTCACAGACCCCAGCTTTTGAGACCTGTTGAGGAGCCAAGCATACATCAGCCCAGGCTATGGACTGATTTAATTGGGTGATGAGGCTCTTGAATTAGAGTTGTTTGCACAACAGTGGAGCATGCACGGACCAAACTTGCATTTGCACACGAGGTACTGTGCAGGTATGCCCTCGCTGAATTTACTCCGGAGAAATATTTCTTTCTTGTTTTGGCATCATTAGCAGTGCTCTAAAGATCAGAGTGATCTAAAGTGAAGTGGCAGTAGCTATTTGTTGCCATTCCATCTCTAACCTGGCACTGGGCAAGTCTAAGCCACTCAGTAGTAATGAAACATCAGCCCCCTGAGCCTTGATTTGCACTAGCATTCCTGCCCCTAGTAATGCTAAAATAGCAGTTATTACAAGAGTAGTGGTTTTTCTAGCACACACAGAGCCAAGGGAAGGGATTAGAAATAGCCACAAATAAGGTATAGATGAATACATGTACCACTAGAAGCTAATCAGTTATTTGACCTCAGGTTCATATTTCTGTAAACATGTATCTTGGCAATGTATCGTTCAGTTTCTCAATACGATGCAATGCAAGCCCTTTCTCATTAATCTCAGCTGTCTTGTTGTGTTATGTTACAAATGATTACTGTTAATTCTGTGCTTAATTGTGCTTAGCATAATTTATTTGCCATCCAGTGATTTTAACTGTTGGACATAACAAAATATGGTTGTTTTCTCTTCTGCTTCCTTCTGCTTCTCATTTGTGGATGCTGAAAGCAGCTGGACCTGTTCCATGTGAATGGAAATAATTATGGGCATATACAACAAATTCATTAATCTCAAGAAGGCATCTTATGTGGAACTATTCCTGGAGTATTCTTCATGAATTGTCTTCCTCTTTCCTCCAAAATTACTTCCTTTCAATTTTCCATCACAAACCTGTTTTCTGTGAATCTACCTCCTTTCTCTTACTAATGGGGATTGGAAGCAAAATGAATTTCAACTAAAATTGGCAATAAGGATGTGTTTCTTAAACCAATGCATCTGTCCAGATGTTCTGGAGAAAGGAAAGCTCTCGAGTCTTTCAAGTGCAATTGGAGCACTGGGACCATTTTGCACAATGGGAGTCCAAAAGACAGCAATTTTGTTCTGCGTCATTGCCCCTTACTTTTTAAATACATTTATCCTGGGTTCTAAATGCAGAGCAGCCAGGACCCATGTATTTTATTTTGTGAAGTTTAATAGTCTGAAAATAATCCATGTTTCTTCTGCTATACTTTTATTTTCTCTTTGGTTTTGCTTTTTAATCCTTGGTGCCTAAAGGTACTAGTTGCCTTTAAAGTCACTGTTGGATGAGGGACAGCCTGTTCAAATCCTATTCTCCAAAGCTTCTGAAGTGCTTGAGCAGAAGGAGTCCACACATAAAACCAAGCACAGACCAGTGTGCTGAAGTCAGGCAGTGACTGTGAAGTGTGCTGTGATGGCTTTCAAAGAGGATAGCAGTGACGCAGCCAGCATGGCAACAGATGTGTACATATTTCATTACATAGACATTAGTGTACATATTTCAAGAGGCTGGTTATCCATGCCCTTTCAAGTCTGAGCATGGGGACTTGTGTGCATAACCCTACTGTATGGTTAATGAACTTCCCGAGATACACAGATGAAAATTGCTCCTCCAACTCAAAATCAAAGCCGACAAGGCCTACATCATTTCCTTTTAAATACAGCTGGTTTGATCATATCAGGGAATATATCCAGCTTATCCATATTCCATTCGTATTACTTCTATTTCTTATTTTCTACAAATACATTCATCTATGTGAAAAATGAGGCTAGCATTTGATCAGCACTTAATGGAAGCCTTTGAGGATCTCTCAGCTATTGTTCACTGTTATCTGCCACCAGAATAATGACAAAGTAGAAGAGAGTACATGCATAGTATCTAATGTGATTAGTCTTCTAACGCTGGGGATGTAGGGAAGAACACAGTCAGCAGGTAAAATACACCTCTGGGTAAATACTGAAGAATGCAAGGCTTGTCTGAAATACAAAAATCATACAAAAGCAGAAGTTTCCTCAATTGTAGATTGTGTTTTTATGTATGTCTAGTACTAATTTACTTTGGGGAATAATTGCAGTGAGATTGCATGGAGATAGATTGTCAGGAGAAGGAATGTAAGAAAGTTTTGTATGGTAAGATCTTATTGAATATTTACACCAACTAGATTTTGTAAAGGTACACTTCAGGCAGTAATCAGAATTCTGAGAGGTGAGTGATAGTAGAAATTCAAGAATGTATTTATCTGGTAATGTGCACTGTAGGCCTATATGCACCAGCAAAAAAAATGCAGCCAACAAAAAAGAAGTCAGTTAAGAGCTGACTTATATCTGCCACTCAGCATCAAAGTGAGATTTTGTGTTTTATCTGAATTCTGAGTTCATGCCCATTTTGCTAGGAAGGGTTTGATGGTGGAACATAGAGCCTTCTGTTCACTTTTGTGAATACGTTTCAGATCTACACGATGAACCTTATTAGATTGTCAGTGCTTTCATGTGCATGTCAGGGAACTGGATTTCATGATCCAGGAGGTCCATTCCAGGTCCATATAAGACAAAAAAACCCCAAACCATAATCCACTATCTGCATATGCAGATTGATCTTCATGTCTCCTGTTTCCCAGACGATAATTCTTGTATTTGCAAATTGTCGCTGTAACAAGGGCTGATCAGAAACTTCTCAATTTTTTAATTATTATAGATTGTTGATTAGTTGTTTTTGAAATCTCACTGATTTTTTCCTGGAATACTCCAGCATTAGTGCTATTGATAAGGAATTATCAGTCCAAAATGGAATTGTCACTCAAAAAAGAGACAGGCACAATAGTAGATGTAGCCAGGGAAATCGGAAGACTTTTACTAAGTTTGGTTAGAGCATCTTCACTCTCTGCTCTATGTATTGCTATTCATTGGCCCAGTTGCCTGTATACAGACTAGTCTGAGCTGTGGATACACATGATGCTCATCCCTCTTAATGTCCCCCATCAAATGGAGAAGCTGTGCAAAGTCTTATGATCATATGTATTAAAAACCATCAGCATCTTAAAAACAATTGAGACTCAAAAAAGTCTTGTTGGGAAAAAAAACCTCAACTGCTCTTTCCTGACCTAAAATCCTACCACTGTTTACAGCATGTCACTGCAACATTACTTTAAATTGAAAAAGTTGTTTATTAATTTAATATTTTTTCTAGTGTCATGGTCCTTAATATACCCCAGTTTTGGAACTGTGGAACTAGCTTACTCTATGCCTTCAAAAACACATCCACAAAATTTAAGAGTTGTGTTCTCGATGTTTTGAACTTTTCTGGTGTCTCTACAAGTAGAGCTCACTGCAAGACCATAAATAACTTCAAAGAAACACCTGGGTTCTTCATTCGGCATTTTGAAGTTTTGACCTAATCCAAAGAACAGATCTGATTCATGGAGAACAGAGTTGTGTTAGCATTAATTTCTAAATCAAACCTGAGGATGGTAAACTGCATGTTTGTATAAGTTCACAGCAGGAATTATAGCAATAGCCTACCTTGTAGATGGACCCTGGCTAAATACAATTTTCTTTAAAATGTCCTTTCTCTCCTTAACTGTGATATCTTTGATTAGGTAATATATTGCAAGTGAGAAAAAAACCCCAGCTACTTCAGTAGAGACACACATTAATTTAATTGCTGTTATTGCATATTTCCATATCAGTGAAGTACAATCTGCATTATTTTTATAGTGTAACTTTTTCTAATATCCTTTCCAGTTCACTAGCATTTTCCAAGGTGAAAATCTCAGCTGTTTTCTGTTATAGTCTCCCACCTAGGAAGAAGATTTAAGATCAGCAGTATCAGCAATTTGTTCTTGCTGGCATCGAGATGATATTTTCTCCCCTCCTCCTTGTGTGTCCTAATGCCTCTTTCTGTTCCCTGCCACAGTCCTATGTTACCATCAAAAATCTCCCTGTATGATTATGAAGACCTTTGCACAAATTTGGTTATGACATTAAATCTGACACAGAATGAGAAAGCCATTAAAAAAAAAAGTAACTGCTCATGTGAATTTAAGAAACTTCATTCTGGTTCTTTACTGACTTTAGATTTTATGACTTGAGAGTGTAGAACTTTATGCTGTCCTACTTAGGATACCAGGGGAAAGTAATTATTTAGAACTTTGTTCAGTATTCTGTTGCAGTGGTAAGTCCTACAAGAGTGTCAGCTAGATCCATGGACCTCTCTAGGGAAAGAGGAGAGGTAAGGAAGCATGATGATAATTTAATGTATGCAAATGCTGGACAAGAATAGTTATATATAATGAAAATGCTGCTGTTGTGATAGGCACTGTTTTAATTTGTCTCCAGTTGCAGATGATATTTCCTGTATTTGCCTTCTTTGTGGGTGTCTTCTGTGGAGTGTTTAAATGTATAATTAATGCAGCATAGAAATGTGCACTAGTCATATTATTAGAATTTAGCATGGCATTAGCTTTCAAAAATGAGTAACAAGTTGCAGCTAAAGCTGTAAAAAAATTAGTTTTCTGTAAGGAGCTCTATCATACAAAGCATTGAAATTTATCTCAATATTATTTTATTAGAGCTTTTTAATTACTGTGGCAGATAAGTAGGACTGGCCATTATCTTCACAGAACATTTGTATTAATAATGTCATGCAATTTGCAATGATTGCTACAGAATATTCTGTCTCCTTTAAGAGCTTATTTTAAGCTGATATGCAAAAGCCAGTCTTCTCCATGGCAGAAGGCTCCCTGTTCCCTTCCACTGGTCTCCCAAATCACAGCCATTTTTCTCAGTTGAACCATAGTCTTCCCCTTAGTAGTATGGCCAAAGGAAATACCTAAAACCCCTCTGAGTACACTAATGATAACAAGTTCTGAATGCATGCATGGTAAACAGAACATTAGTCACCTTTTTTGTTTTAAAGCAATCCTGCTGTTTATAAAATGCAAGACAAGATCATTTTGTAATCCAAAACTACACTTTCAACTACTTACCGTACACATTTTTTTTTAGATATGTAATAAGAAGCCCAGCAATTTATTTCAAAGTGCAGCTTTGATACTTTGCTTCTTAGTGGGATATTTGTAGCTATAAAAGGGATGAAAAATAAAAGAAAGAGTTCACATAACATGTATTCTAGCTTACCTATCATCTTCAAAAAAAATTAAAATGTCAAGTACTAACACTGGATTTGAATTAGAAGTAGCAACAGTCTTCTTGTAATGCTGTAGAATTCACCAAAGCCCTTTGTGTACTGATTCTGGTTTGGAGTGATATCCTGATTTAAATATTTCAGACAGGAGTGATTTTTATAGTGAATAAACTAACCAAATAATTATTTATTGATATCTTGTATCCTACATGGTTCTGTAGTTTGTCTGTGGGAGATCCCATCTCTGTATTCAGAACACACATAATTAAACAATGAAGAAATTCAGGGATTGTAGAAGCACCACAAGAAATAATACCCATTTCAGCTTGTAATGACATCTTTAAAGAACTGCTGAAGAGATTTCAAATATCTATATTGGCTGCAAACAAGTTTTTGTCCTTGAATTATCTTGACTTCATTCAATTCAGGACAGTTCAATGTTTGCATTATAACTTCACAACACTCAGAATCAGACATAGAAAAGGGTCATTATGATCCATTGCACTCCTTCTTTGCTGGTCAAGGCAGTATTGTTCCTTAAATTATATTTTTCTGTTGTTTGCCTGGCCTAGATAAAGATTTATTAGGCTGATGTTAAAAAAGGACCAGCTACAGGAAGTGAGACACACAGCATGAAGATGAGAAGGCTTCGGATTTTGGAAGCTGATCTATCTGGGTCCTGGTATTCACGTCAAAATACACAGGAGCGCCTTGAAGTACATGGGGGTGACTCCTGCCAATAAGTGTAGAATTGCTAGTAAGGATGTCCACTTGTCTCTTTGGTGCATGAAAATGTAAGTATTTTATGAGACAATCAAGTTTATGACCTTAAGAAGCTGCAGTTGTGCACTGTGAAGAATGAATAATTGGAACCTGGATACAAAAGTGAGAGAAATACTAGACTGAACTCTGAGGTGAGTCTGTCCATTTTTTTTTTCCTTTGAACTCTGATTCTTAGATCCTATTGAGACAGTTGAAAAAAATCCAAGAAATACTTCTCCTAATTTAAAAAGTAAAATAGATTGTAATTTTTATATGGAAGCTTGTAGGATTTACATTTTGTCCCCTTAATAAAGAGAAGTGCTTTATCAAAGGGAGAAGTTAGGAATTGTACAAACAGCAATAGAATGCTGAAAAACTGGATTTATGCAACTGAAGATGCCATAACTTGCTAACAGTAGTGCAATTATTAACAAAATAATTAATATGAGGATAATTTAGCATTTACCAGAAATAACTAATGCGATGAGTGGTTTGCTCAAATGTTTATTTTAATAAGCATCTATAGGTCTCTTTCTTGTCACAGTCTAGGGCTCAGAAATAATTTGCAGGCCAATGTGGAAATGGAACAGCTGAGAAAAAAAGAAGACGACATAACAAATGAAAGTTGTAAATTTTGGTGGTGTTAGATGGTTTATCACGAGGTGTGACTCAAACAGGTTGGATTGTTGCTGGTAAGTGTCTTTATCCAGAAGATTTCCCTTCTTTCAGTGTATTTTCAAATATTATTTTGTTGAATTGTAGTAGCTGGTTTTGCAGTTGTTGTGGTTTAAGCCCAGAGGGCAACTAAGCACCATGCAGCTGCTCACTCACCCGTGCACCCCTCCCCTCAAGAACGGAAAGGAGAAAATAAAGCTTGGGAATTGACATAAGGACAAAGAAAGATGATTCAACCATTATGGTCATGGGCAAAACCCAGACTCGTTAGGGGAAGAAAAAGAACATTAATTCAAACACTAACAAAAACAACACTTAACAGAAAGTGTGGGACAGTGAGAAGCATTATCACATCTTAAAAACACCTTCCCCCCACCGCTCCCTTCTTCCTGGCCTCAGTTTTGCTCCCGATTTCTCTACCTCCTCTCCCTCTGATGGCAGAGGGGTCAGGGAATGGGGGTGCAGTCAGTCCCACTGCTCTTTCCTCCTCAGGTGGAAGACTCCTCGCATTCTTCCCCGGCTCCAGTGAGGAGTCCTGCTCACGGGAGACAGTCCTCCGTGAACTGTCTCTGAGGTGAGTCCTTTTCATAGGATGCACATCTTCCTGAGGTGCTCTGGTGTGGATCCTTCCCGCGCGCTCCAGTCCTCCCAGAAACGACCTACAATGGCGGGGCCTTCCCACAGAGTTCCAGCCTTCTTCAGGTGCAGCCACCTGCTCTGGCCTGGGGTCCTCCATGGGCTGCAGGTTGGCATTGCTCCACCGGTGACCTCCGTGGGCTGAAGGGAGATAGCCGGCCCTCTCACCACAGGCTGCAGGGGGGGTCTTTGCTCTGGCACACCTCCCCCCCCCCCCGCCTCCTCCTTTCCTCTGCTGACCTCAGTGTTTGTATAGGTGCCCTCCTCACAACTCCCACTCCTCCTCCCAGGTTCTCCTTCTTAAATACATTATCACAGAGGCACAACCACAGTTGCTAATTGGCTTGGCCTTGGCCAGAGGTGGGTTTGACTTGAAGCCGAGGGAGCTTTCAGAAGCGTCTCACAGGGGGCCACTGCTGTAACCCCCTGCCCCACTACCAAAACCCCCACCATGCACACAAACCCCACGTATTAGAAACACTCTCCACACTGCCCTATAAGCTTTTAAAGCCAGAGCTCCTTCAATGAAATGTTGAATATTGGCATCTCCTTTCATGTAAGCATGTTACTTCACAGTCTTATACTGTCTTTAAAGACTTTTTCTCCTTGATTTATGCATCTTCCTCTTCCCTGTTATTCAAGTGCCCCTGTAGATCTCCATGGTCATGGAAAAGACTTAAAATGCTATCTAAAGTATCGCTGATGGGACATGAGGTAGTGCTCCTTGAAATTAGTAGGGCTGCCCCTGGTTAAGAGCTACAGTCTCTCATCAAAACCTCATGGAAAGCTGTCCGTAGCTGAAGTCCTTCTCTGCAACCAGAACAGTTAACTGACAGCAAACTTCAGCATAGTGGGTTATCATGCTTCAAATTACCCTGTGCCAGCTATGCTGAAGTAACTGTCCTTGTGCTTACACACAGCATATGTGAGGTAATGCCACTTATTTGGAGCTTTTATCATCTGGAGAATCCTGGGTGCATGTTTGCTGAGTTCCTTTGTTTTGCTTTTTCTTGACAGAGAGATTGGCTTCCCAGAAGAGGATTCACACCAGTCTGTTAGCTCAGTGCACCACTCCATATGGCCACACATTCCTCCCTGTTTACAAAAAGTTGCCACAAATGAGTTGATGCACTCATCTATTTCCTCTGAAATGTGGTGGAGAAGAGAAGCCCTCACATAGGTATGATGGACATGAGATACAGCTCTATAATGTGCACCTTCTGGGAAAGGGGATGGGGTAGAGGCAAAGGGTGAAATACCACCTTGAAAAACTGAAAAATAAATCCAAACCACAGCACTATATGGGCTTCTATGAATAAAATTAACTCCATCCCAGCTAGACCCAGTATACATACCAGGGATGTTTAATTCATAAAGAAAAAAAAAATAAATAGCCCATCCCCCCTGAGCTTATCTGTAGGCAGCCTTATAAAGATACCTGAGAGATCCTCAAACCAACCCATCAGTTTTCTCCAGCATGTACAGCTGAATATTTTCTATAGGCCAAATTCTGCTCTAATTTGTGACACCTGTACAAACACACTTGGCAGTGGGGGTTGGGTGGGACTGATTTCCTCCTGATTGTTTACTTAGGGCCATGGGTGGGCAAGCAGCAACAGCATCCTTTCCTCTGCAGTGAGGTCTCAGTTAATTGGCAATCCAGGAAGAAAGAAAGGGAGATATTTCTAGTCATGGCAGTCTGTTATTATGATGGTTAACAGGGCATGGATCTGCGCAATAAAAATAACAATCTTAAAGCAGCTCTTCAGAGAGGCAACATACTTAGAATTATTTTTTCCCTTTTTTCTCTGTCTCCATGGGATGCTTTATGTGGAAAAGCATAAATGTACTAAACACATGTAAAGTTGTGAGCTGGAATTCTCTGGTTGCAATTAGACATATAAGCCAAACCTGAAAATAAATAATTTATTTTAAAAATAAGTCTTGTAGGGAAGATGAAACATAGAGCGACCACAGTCAGAGCAAATAGTTTGACTCTTACCCATATACTCAAACACCTGATATTTCCTGTGAGTTTCCTGGGTTTCAGTCAGGCCTGCCCTCCACATGTGCCTACTCTCCAGCAGACTGCATGTAACGGACCAGAAAAATGAGCTACGTAACATGACTGCAGCTGGTTATGTGTGGAAGGATGCTCCATATTTTTTCTTTCCCAGCTTTTGAGATGTAGAATGGACCAGTTAATATCCTGGAGCTCTTCCTTCAATATTAATTACAACCCAGCTTGAAAAAGAACAACCATGACTAGAAAAAAGAAAAGGGCTATGAAGCACCATGCTTGGGTCCAGCAACTTACAAGAAGCTTTTTTCTTGTTTGGATTTTTTAAGCTGTCAGTGCGGCACCAGAAGCTGCAGTACACCTCAATGTCAAGCTGATTTTAGTTCTACTGTTTTCTGTAACTCTAGAGGTGGTATTTGCATCAAGTAACGTGAGGAATGCTACTCACAGGGTTAATTCTGTTTTCATATGCTCCATTGCAGGAGAATTAGGCAATGCCAGAGGGACTGCAAACCAAGACCAGGTGAAGATTCATTCACATCTGTTACCTCTTTCCTGCTTTTGTCTCATGCTCTAACAGCTCTTCAGCTGTGTCAAAACATCTTCCTAACTTCTCCAAAGCCAAGGGTAAGCCTGCATCAATAACAGTATTTCTTCACCTGCAGCTTTATTATACAGGTGTGCCTAAACACATGTTGCTGAAATCATAGCCCTGATAAGTCATGGTTCAAGGAAATGTTTCTTTTTTCTTGCAGTGAACTTGCGTTTGTTTCTGCAGCGATCCTCAGTGCTGGGGAACAGATGTAAGGGCTGGATGGGAAATCAAGGGGGAAGTGACTTTTCAGAAGAAACAAAGCACCATGAATTAGAATCTAGGAGGCAAATAATTTGAGGTTAGTTTTCTGTACGTTCCTCTGCTGTTGCTTCAGACTGTCTTTCTGTGAGGTTTTGTGGAAAAGGCTTACTGTTTCTCTAGAATGGCAATGTGGTTTGTTGGAATAATTATGTATCGGAAGTTTTTACTGTGATAGCAGAGAGGCAGGGTGGGGGGAAGAGGTTCTTCTGCGTTGATTTTTTGGGGTTTTTCTCCTTTGATCAATTGATCCCTTCAAATGTGGACTGATTCATTTGTCTGAACTGATAATCATTGGTATTCTATTTGTCTACAGAAAAAATGCAGCTGAAGCTGCCACAGGTATAAGAAAAGCTCTTCTATTTTAAGCACCTGCCCATCAACTGTCTTACCATAAATTCACTTCAGGTAGAGAGATCACCAAGTGACATCTTTTCATCATTATCAAATTAGATTTGGATAAAGGATGTTGACATAAGACTCATTGACTTTGCCATCACTCCTAAATCACAGACCTTTCCTTTCTCTGCACGATTTAAGGAAATACAGTTGTGCCCTCAAATATAAAATGGCTTTAAAAAAAAACAAAAAAACCCACAAAAACTTAAGACTCTTAGATAGCAGCTGCACTGCTGTCTGTGAGAAACCTGTTTATCATCAGGAGGAAATACTTAAAATTACTCTTGCAGGATAGAGATACTGGTCTATGGTGTCTTTTATAACTGTTTTTTAAAAAGGCTCGTAAGCCTGACTAGGGTATCAATGAGCAATTAGTGTAGTGCAGGTCTCTTTCTTCACCTCTGACATTTGTTTTTGACAAAGTGATGATGGGACTGTACATAAATAACACTTGAAATGCAGAAGAAACACCATCATTTCCTAAACAGGGCACGGGGAATGCAAATTGCAATCTAGGATAATGAGGAAGTGTTAGCTAATTAAATTTTACCTGTGCGTGGTATAGTCTAACTCTTCTTCATGTTATAAGTAGAAGACTAGACATGGGTGAGTTGCTTAAGATTAAAATAAAAAATAAAACCAATATAGCATAGCTCCCTTCTTCAAACTCAATTAAAAGTAGTTACCATCTCTTAAAAAGTTTTTAAAGGCAGCAAATGGCAAGATTACACTTTACATGTTCTTACAAGTTCCTTTCTCTTGGCATGCAAGCAAGTTGCCAGTCATCGTAGAAAATGTTTTGGCAGTACCTTTGTGACATTTCTGTGTAGGAGGTGTAAGAAGAAATAGGGAGTTTGCTCTTTGCTGTAACCATTTTTTCAAGAAGTGATTTTTTTGAGCTGGAGTTGCTTTCTGAGAGCTAAGCAATGAGGGTTGTCAGAGACTTCAAAAGGAAGGAATTGCTAGAGTTATGAAATGGCCTTTTTAAAAAAAAAAAAAAAAAATTCTTTTTACTACCTGAGCATTAACTTGATGTGAACAGACTTGTGAGCTGGGCATGTCCCCACCAAATGCCAGCCTCCTGGGACCCATGTCCAGCACCTTGGATGTCATCGGGGGGGCTTTCCCAACTTGTGCACAGGCCCTTGGAGACCTTTGGGTGGGCAACAGCAGGGAGTCCAGGAACAGGAAGGGGGAATGATGTCCCCAGCACAGATTTCTCCTTCATGATGACACCTAAAAGCCCTGGTGAGCTAGGTTTCTTTGTAAATAAGACTGTGCACAAATCCTGCTAGTTCAAAAAAAGGGTGGATGGTCTTTGTTTCTTCTGACCTCCTGGGTCCCCCCCAGGCACAGGCTGAGCTGCCTCTCCAGAGCCCCGACTGGCTCCTCTGTCTCCTTTCCTGGCTGGTAGTAACTCACACCAGGAGATCACAGTCACGCTGCCTCTTGTTTAAGGGCTCCCCCGTTTGACCCAATCTAAATCTCCTCTGTCCCAGCTTGTGTGAGGCCTGTTTCCACTCCATTTCAGGCCTGCAAGTAAGCAAAATCCCACCACCCTGCCCTGGTTTTGTCAGTAGGTAAAGCTTTACTATGGGGTGATCCCACTTTTCTTCTTGCTTCCTCCCGCCACAAAGGCAGATATTTACAGCAGCAACCACGGGTTTTTGCGTAATCCCAGAGCACAGCCCGAGCCCTTTTTGGTTAAAGGCTGGCATCTCCTCATTGATCTCTTTTCAGCAGGCTTTGTCTCCCTCCATTAATCCTACTTAAGGTAGGAAGCAGCACAGTGACACACTGTTATCATTGTTCATGTAATGGTAAGCACTCTGCTGGGTGACTAAATTGCTCAGTCTTCCCCATGTTAGCCTTGAGCCAAAAAATGACTAACGTAAGTCACAAGAGGTAGGAGGAAAGAAGGCATGCAAACCGGTTTCCTGGAAAGAAAAGTGCTCTCTATGCAAGAGCTTTAAACTGCTGAAGGTTTTAAAGGGTACGGTCACAACCCTGCTGTGAGGAGCTGTTGAACTGTGTCGGGTTACAGTCAAAAGAAACTTTGAGTCTTGCTTTGAGCTGGTGTGAAATTAAAAGCCAAAGGCCAGGGCTGTTCACTACCTTTAAAAAAGTATAAGTGAAGGGAAATTTTAGTGTAAGAAGGCCTGGCATTTATGAAATGGTTGGGATGAAAAAGGGATTAGTCAAAAATCTATCCATTTTTTAAGAGAGATTTTTTTTCCAAGGTTTTTAATTTGCTCATCTTTCTTATTTAGTTCTTTATTTACTTCTGTTAGGTCATTGCCAAATGGCAGTACAATAATAGACTATTAAGGTAATTGGGGGGAGGTGTTGGTGTGCTTTGCATGTGTGTGGCTTTTTGTTTTTATTTTTGCTTTGCTAGCCATGCAAGCTAAGCAATTGTCTAAGGAGATAGAAGCAAAGTTAACCTCGATCTGCTTTCCATTTACTTTGGAATCAAAGCAGAGATCTGAAGGATAATATCTGTCTTCAGACTCTTGGACTTCAACTGAATTAACACCCTGGGAAGGGCTTATCTTTGACAATTCACTGCCCTCCTGTTGTTGCAAAGTGCAAGCTGTTTGTTTAATTTATGTTGTAGTGCTATACTAGGCAGGCAAACACTGGGGGTCAGTTGTTCCCCTGCATGGTTGAGGCTGTAACACCTGAGCGTGGTACTACTGGTACCTCAACAGCAAGTGCCATTCATCTGATTTTATTGGAGTGAGGAGAGACATTAGTAAAAACAAACAGATATGTAGGTATGTGAATCTGCATCAGGAAAAGCAAAAAAGCTGGAATTAGTTCTTTCTGCTCAGCCTTGAGTCCAGGTGTTAGAGATGTTATCAGATCTATGCTCTCATGGTAGGTGTGACTTTTTTTTTTTTTTTTAAATCCTTACTGTTCCCTGAACAACAGCTAGTGTGATCATTCACCACTTAAAGTATAACTTTCCAGCTTTTAACACCTTACAGCCACTATTGCACCTTAAACAGTGATTTTATTTTACTTTTTAAAGGCCCTCCTCAACAGCCCCTTTGATCACCCTTGCCTTTGCTCCTGGGTGGTGTTTGAGCTTTTCCCAGGTTTGGAAAGGCTCTTTCCTTTCCCAAGATGTCTGTCTTGGGGCCACAGGAGCTTCCAAATCCCAGAAAATAGGATCAGAACCACAGTCTTTCCTGTGACCCCCCATTTCCTCCCACCTGCACACACCATGTTTCTTTTCTCCTCCCTGCCCTTCTGCTCACTGTGCTCTTTTGTGTGAGATGCCCGGACACTCTCCTGTTATAGATCAATCACTTTCCATGCAAACCAGGTTCAACTGAACCCTGAATGAAAGCATTCATCTGCAGCATCCAAAAGGGAGAATACCAGCACAAATTATTATAAAAGTCAGTTCTGAGGAAATGCAAGGTAATTGTTGCAAATCTATTGAAACTAAATCTAAAAGGTCACCCTCCACTTTCTCATTTCCAGCTGCCTTGTGTAGACTCTTTTCCTTCTCAGCAGTTCTGTGCTCATATGTGCCCCAGGCTGCATCTGCTGGAGATAAGCTCTTCCCAGTCAAACCCACTCTCTCCCATGGCCAATCTGCTATCATGGAAGGAGATTATTACATATATAATTCCTTTCCTCCTGGAAGAAGGCTTATTTTTTTGTTCTGTTTTTACCCTCCCAAACCGTATTTCCTTCTGATGGCTTCAGGAGGATGAGTTTCCATTAAATACAGACTTGCTCCCCTTTTTGGAGGAGAAGCTTGGAGAGTATTCCTGTAGTATGTTATGTCCCATATATGGTATTTAACTATTTCTGGAGTTACTAAGGAGTCACACCTCCATTTTCCTTCACTGCCTGGCAAGATGTATCAGTGTTAACCTTTTTATGTCTCTAGTCTCTATCTGCTGAATTTTCTGCTGTTCAAAAATTGAACACTACACTTGTCCAAACCTCTAAATCAGAAAAATACATCCAGCTCATTACTAACGAGATTAGGTATGATGCTAATCAATGGATTTAGGCTGAGTATTGACTGATATTTGCTTTTGAAGTGTGATCTTTGGCTTTACAGAAGGTGTTAGGATTGAGACTTGGGTTTTATCAGATGATGTGTAGATGAATCACTTTCACAACTGACATTGTCTTGCAAGAAGAAACTCTTTAGTCTTCCCATGTAGTTTTTAAAACTTGAGGGTCTTCTGAGAAAGATCTTTCCTTCTCACAGTTATGATAATACCATGCAGAGGAAGAAAAGTCAGTTGTGCAGTTAATTCAAGCAAGCTGGATCTTTATAGGACAAAATTAAATTCTGTCCAGAAGCTGTTGTAGTCTAGAGAACAACTGGTGGTGGCTGGCATTTTCATAGGGCTGTTTCATTAGGTCATTTTGCAAACAAGTTAATTTCATAGCCTTTTGACTAACTGGATCTCCTCTGAAAGTGCTCAAAGTATTTACTATGTAAGTGCTTCAAGTGTGACCACAAGGCTGTGGACTACTGCTAAGAAGTGGTGGCTCTGATGGAACATGGAAGGGAATTCAAGTAATTCAGATGAGCATTTGTGCATATGCAAGTAAAAATTCAAGTAACCTGTCTCCATTCTTAACTTTCAAGTGGCATGAGTGTCCATGCATGATCATTTGTGGGCTGAGAATTTTAATTGTTTCTCTGCTGGTCAGTGAAATGAATACCCAGTAGGAGCTGTGCTTGTTCCACTTGGAAATAAAGACAACACAATATGATTGGCAGGAAAAACTGCAGTTGGGCACTTGATAGTAAAATATGATTTTGTATTTTTTTAAAAGCTGTAAAATTAAAAAGAAAAAACAGACAAACATAACAATGGACAAAAATCATAACACTGATTTCCTTGAAATTACTCAAACCTTCTTCACTGACATTGAGCCCAGGAAAAATACGAAACTGGAAAACTGAACTTGACACACTAAGAATATGCTGCTAGCCTACTAATGCATCGATCTATTGTAATGAACTTTCTATTCTACCTGTGCAATCTTTGCATGGATTCATCATTCTCTGATGTTTCTACTGATGAAGTATCTGTGCAACTGTTATTGTTAATTATTTCTGGAGGCACAGTCTGGCACTGGCATACCAGATTAGCAGGATGTCCATACATGCTGAAAAAACCCTCAGTTCTCATTGCCACCTTGTAATTCAATAACACTTTCCAACCTTTTTTTGGAAAACCATGTTCTCATGGTGGACTGTTTTGCCATCTTAACAGCCAACATTTCTAGGTTAAAAAAAAAAATCTGTGGTATATATTCATTTGTGTTAATGCAGGTTTGGAGAACTATAAAGCCCACAGTTTAGAAATCACTGAGTGGTCCTTTCCATGTAAGATGTTTGCTGTGCAATCCAAGCAATGTTTAAAAAAAAAAAAAAAGAAATGAATCGGGCATATATATAGCCTGTCCTCAAGGAGTCTTTCTATAAAACTGTTGTGTAGTCACAAGTTAATAACAATTCTTTCACAAGATAATGAGACAGAAACACTTATAATCCATTATTTTCATTGGACATAATGATAAGTAGTGCTGTTACACATCGTATGATCTTGTATTAGATAATGAATGTAGGTCTGTACACTTTAGTGTTGAGCCATTTTCTGTATAAACATACACACTTCAGGATGTCCAATTTTAGGGGATGGTAAAACTAGCTCCTTAACTTGATTGAATACTGATACTGCAGGACTTGTAAAAGACAACATATCACTGGTATCAGGGTCAAATACAAAGGAAAGATCTGGTCCCTTGCCAGCCAACTTATTGGCATAGATGAGCTACTTCAGTCTTTGCTCAAAACCAAACCTGACAATTTATACCATTTCTCTGAGTTCCTTTTCTGGACTGATAGTAGCAGCAGTTTTGAGCTAGCAGATTTCAGGGCAGAGTAGTTCTGCTTGAAAAAGATTCATAGAGAGCTTGGCTGGCCCAGGCTATCCAGTGAACTTCTAAGACAAATACAGTTATCTGTTCCCGGTTCTCCTGGGACTCATTGCTTCTAATCAACTGGCTACAACACAGAGGATACAGTGTTTTTGTGTCTTAATCTCTGCTTACTCATTAAGCGATCTTCAAGAAAATTATTTTAGGACGGTGTGCCTAATATTTTCCACATGTGTGCTGGCTGCCCCTTCTTTTTCAGACACTCAATTTTAAGTGTTAATTTAGACCTGGAAAGGAAGGCTTTGCCTACCTCAACTAACTCCCTGTCCTCCATTGTCACAGCTCCCACTAGTAATGTAGCTTCGAAGTTTTCACTGTGGGAAAGAGGGTGTTAGCAGAAGATGAGCAATTCTCTGAAAATCCTTCAGCTTCCATTCCTGGTTTCAGACCATTGTGTCTTAATAACAAAGCCCATCATTTCAAGGAAAGACACTTTTTTGTAGTTTTCTTATTTCATAATTACTGCTGCATATGCTGTTCCTGACACAGTTGACCTGATAGATCAAGGCAGCCTGAACATTTAGTGAGGCACAGAGTAATCTGTGGTTGCTATAAACAATACCTGTGGATGTACTTTGGCTAGATCTAATCCTTTGGCAATTATTGAGGGATTGAAAATAGATTTTAGCCTGGGACAGAGAGGATAAGAAAGGAGTAGGGAACTGTGTAACCCTGAGTAACAAAAAGGGAGATTATGTTTTTATTTCTAGGAAAGTTATTTCCATAGTCCACAAAGTAGAGTGGCTTTGAATTGTTTGTACACTTAGAAAAAGGTAATTGTCCCAAATGACATATGAAAAGCTGTTTTGCCAATTATTAGGCCTAGCATAAAGGACACAGCCAGCATAAAGATGAACCAATAACCAAATTGTATTCGATACAAAAGGGTCAGTACATGAGTGAGCACTGGGGGTACAAACAAGTCAGTCAGATTATACATAATCAACATCAATCCCACTGATCCCAACACCACACGACCAACAATGGGTGGAATAAATGGTGAAATGCAGTCTCCCATAGAAGGGGCGGGAGACAACCGAGTCAACAAGCCAAACACATAAGGTGAAGGAAGCCACATACTGGATCTCTACACAGCCCACATTTACAAAAGCCAGGCCTGACTGGAGCCCAGTTCCAGGGAGGCAGGAGGTCCTTCCCCAACAGGGAACTCTGCACAGTGCATCCACCTCCCAGACAGACACTGCCCTTCCTGCAAGTGGTCCCAGCTCTTACCCCTCAGTGGGACACCTGACCTTTGTTACTGAATGTGGGACCCCTGGGGGTCCTTTACCCAATGGCTCTGTCTGCAGGGCCGGCCACACCCTGGAGGGAAGCCTAAAGGCAAACTCACGCCCCCTTTGGGAAGGGCTGAGGGAATCACCCATATGTCAGCCTTAATTTGGGGCTTGGGGTTGAAACCCCAGCATTTCAAAAGCATAGTTGGTTTTTTTTGTTCCTTTAGGTTTAAAAATAGACTCTGCCTCATTTCTGTAAGCACTTCTAAGTTAAAAACAAAGTCAGTACATGTAGCTTAGGTATAATGTAATGGTAGCTGCCTTCTGAGGTACTGTAGCAAAAATCAGGCTGCATCCTGGCCATGGTGTAATGTGGGGATGTACAGGTCCCGTACCATCAGAAGGCTTATGATAGATCTCTCGGCACTGAGCCTTCTACGTGAAATCCACAGCAAAGGTAACACAATAAATACTTGAGCACAGACCCTGAGAGGAAGCAGCACTTTGTAGTTCTCTGTGCAAGGTTCATCCAAAACATGCTTGAAATTACAAACAAGACTCCTTTTAACTCATTCTTCTAAATAACTACCTAATCACTTATTTTGCAGTGCTGAGCAGCCACCACTGAGATCCATGGTTGTCTTTTTAGCCACTTTCTTCCTGTGGTTGCTTTCTTGTCCTTAGTCCTACCTGCATTTCAAGGACACGAGACTAACTGCTTTCTCATGGCATTTTGCATAATTGGGTGTTGGATTTATGATAATAATATTGACAGCAATTGTAAGGATGTTTTTTAAGCCTTCCCTGAACTAGCTCCCTGCTGCGCAGCAGCTTTCAGTCACAACCAGGACATAGCTGAATTATTCAGACAGGATCTCGCATGCTTATTCAGTCCTGCCAAGGAGGCAGTGGCTGGCATGAAATCACCTTAACAGTGGATATGTGACCAGGAGTAAGTAGCTGTATAAGAAGTGTCACTCCAAGCTGACTATCTTGTAATGCCTCCTAGAGAAAGAAACTTTTATGGGTTGATCGTAGAAGACTGAGGTTCCCTCTTCCTCTCCTACTCCTGTATGGACTGACACTGGCATAGGGAAAGCTTGCTCCCTAGGGAGGTGATGGTTAAATTTGCCTTACAGGGCTCAGTGAGTATTTGTTTCATCTCTGATACACCCAGCAGCAGCACTTGGCCTGCCTCACGCTGTGGTAGGACATGACTTTGCTCTGGACTCAAAGGGAACAGATGTTTCCTGTGTCACCGCATGTCGATCACCTTTACAGGTATCTAGCTTGATACCATTCACCTCTCATAAAAAGAGTTGTTACTTTTTTTTCCAGCGAGTGGAAACTAGACTCCACAAGTTTGATATCATATTGTTTGAAATACATATCTCTTCAACAATCTTTGGGGCAGAACAGTAATTATTGATGTTTGTTTACTTCAGATAATAATCACCTACAAAGAATGCTTATTTCTTTTCCTGACCGAACTTTAAAATTTTGGCTAATTTTCTATCTTTATATTTTAACTACTGATCTCATTGCTTCATATAGATAATGCAAAATGCTAATAATTGATTTTCCACTCTATATGAAGTGGTTGTGGTTACAGTAATGCACCTGCCTTGGGTGGGTGGTTTGTATATTTAATAAGCCAACATAAAATTGCTTTGAACACAGATCACTTTTGCTGGCATTGAGGATTACAGCAGCAGGTATAGATTAGATGAATATTTTGTCTCAGCTGTTTTGGTTTAAATCAAGAGAACAGAAGATAAAACCCAAAAGAAGCGCATAATGATAGTGTGATATAAGCTCAAAAGGTTTATGAATTAAAATCATATGAGACCAGGTTCAATCATATGAATTACCATAGCGATGAAGTAGTGTGTAGATCTTGCATTGAAAACCAGGTGCCACTGTTCTGTTTGTAGAAATCATTTCAGCTCATAAAAATATATGGTTCTTTCTCATTAGCTCTATATACCCAACTGTTCTGCTGAGTTTATAGAAAACTGTATCTTAGAACTATCCCACATTCAGCATTTGTAACGTGGGTTATATATAGGTTACTTGGGTTCTACAGCTTCCTTTTTTTACTCTGTTTGGAATGAATTGTTTTCCTCATTAAAAGAAAGTCCATGGAGTATTAATCTTTTTCTTTAATTATTATTGGATATATGGGTTTTCTTACTTCTCCTGTCATGTCAGACTACACTTGAATCTTTCATGTGGTTCTCTAACATGGCAAAGTTCCTACAATCATGTTGTCTGGGCAGTCATGTGCTTATCCCCTATGTCAAGCCACAGTAATTTTTTTTAACCTGTGGGCTGTTTTCAATTCAACTTGACAGAGTAGCAGAGATCACAAAGGTAATTTGGTTCTTCTAAGCTTTGCCAAATTAGGGAACCAAGAAGCTGAGGGAACAGGCAATTGTTGTGACAGAGGAACTGTAGCATGATTCAGATCTGACTCGGCACTGGAGAAGCCCCATGGGAGGGAGACCCTGCAAGTGTCTTGCCTGGGAAAGAGCTTCTGCTGGAGCTGGTAATCAACAATTATATAGTTGGGTGTCCTGATTTCTGTCATTCTGCTGATTTTATACAGTTGTCCTGCTCACATCACTCAGAAAAGAGTTGGAAACTTAGGACTGCCTGGCGGATGTTCTCCTGCATCTGTCCAGTTAATGTCTATATGGAAACAAACCTGAGTTTGGCTTTCTGTGACCCCTCTTCCCCAGGACCTCTGCTGTCTCTGACCTCAGGGAGGTTTGGTGTTTGTGTGGTTTGGGGGGGGAGGTTCCTACAAAAACTTGAAGTATTCAGAAACTAGTTAGAGGAACCGTTCTCCATTTCACTAGAAAAAAAGATCCTATGTCCTGAGGCCTGTATTTCCACCCTCATGACCAGCAGAGCTGTAATTTTTAAATCCTCTTTAGCTTAGCCCTCTTCTTTAGATTTGCCATTGTTAGGGTACTGCATGTGTATCTGTGCTCTGTAGAAGCAAGGAGATAAAACCTGTAGGTGGCAACAGGAAGATGTGTGGGAAAAGGCAGTAAAGAAGGGTTCAAAGTTACTTGTGGTAAAGTGCTGAAACAGTATGGCAAGCTAAATAAGGGGAGCAAATTCACAGGGTAAATATTTTTCCAGGTTATTAATACATGTAGAGGAAGGAGTTTAACGTTCAAATGCCTGTGAAAGCCATTTGCTCATTGTCATGAGTGGCATGTATTTTGATAACATGAAATAAGCACCTCATCTGCCACCGCTACTCATGCATGCACAATTCTTCCCATTTAATTCAGCAAGACTAATTATCTGAATTAGTGACATTAGCTTGAAGCTATGGCTTTGCAGACTGAGGCTCTGGCTTTCAGAACCACTTCTTTAAAGGAATTAGTCATGTCTAAGTACAACAGAACTGTCAAATTGCATCCCCTGGCTTTGTCTGACGTTTTGGTTGCAAAGCTGGTCTTATGCAAGACTGTCCTCATGACAACAGACTTAAGGCAGTGGTTATTCTAGTTTTATGGCTCTGACAATCATAAAATGGCTCATAAAGGTTGGGTAGTTACCTCACAAGCTGATAGCAGCTGAGGTAAGATGCACTCCGTTTTAACTTCCACCTCATTGGTGGACTTTGTGATCCACGCTCCAGGGATGCCTGTTGTCCGTTTGCAAATCAGCTCCTGAACTAACTCTCATTTTTGTTTAAGTTACCATGCAGGCATGAAAACTGCAACTAATTCTCAAACAGATCCCAAACCCCTGCCTTGGCAGCAATAACATCAATTAGAGAGGCAGGGCTGAAAACAGCAGCACTTCAGGAACTGATGCCCATGTGGATTGGGTATTGCTGCCTGTGGAGCAGAAATATCTCTGGGACCAGCAAGGTGCACAGCTGGAGGAAGCGGTCCTTTGATTTTCACTTTATATCCGTTTAAAATAAAAGGCAATGTTTATCCTTACAGTCCTTTTTTTGCTATAAATTGAAGAGTTTCAGTAACAACTCTGTTATGCCTGCATCATTACTGAGGGAAATACTGGAATGTTTAGGATTCGGAGCACTCGCTTATCCCACGTCAAGCAGCACAGGGAAGAGGGACAGAAGGACACAGGCCAGGACTGTGTTTAACTAGTGAGGTCTTTTAGGCTATACATCACTTGTCACCCCCTATCTTTGAATGAACTGTTCATAATTAAGTAGTGTGACTGAAGATATGAAATTCTACATGGCAAATACTGAACCTGCACCTCATTTACCTCTTTCAAGCGTTTAACGAATTTTCAGCTTCAGCTAATGAATAGGGGCAATTTCAGGACCATTGTTCTATGCAGGAAAATTAATAACAGCCTAAGGAGAGTTTCATACCTAGAAGCATGGTAGAGATTGCCAAAATGCCAAAATACGCATTTCTTTTTGGAAGATCCAATATTACCTTTGAATTCATTCCAGTCAGTATACAGTCCATATTCACAAAGAACCCCAAAGGCACAACACACAGAACCTCCTCTTTGGGTGAGCAAATACTGCCTCCATGCACCTAGCCTACCCTTAAGGTTACCATATATTTTGGTTTCCCCAACAGGTCCTCTTTGTCCATGCAGAAATTTTGAACAGGGTTGAAAGCTTTTAATTGCTAGCAGTACATTAATACCACATAAAAGAAATGTGGAAGCCCAATCCTTTCTTACAATAAGATATAAATGAAATAACATATATAGTAATGGATACAAATATGGAGACTTTCAGACTCAAGAACTTGGCATAAGGAGCATTTTATCATTACCACTTTTATTAGAAAATGACCTGTGAATAAGTGTTTCCACCTCTCCTACTTCCATGGAGTAAGAAAAAGCAAACCACAGCGGTAGCTGTGGCTTCAGTTGATTTTGGTACTCCAGACCAAGAAGTTTAAATGCAGAAAGCATACACATGATATGGATGTATACTATAATATCTACTAATTTGACTCCAGTACTTTAAAAAATGGAAAGGCACTTGAAGTGCAGAAGTATACTCCTCCAAACCTGAAGCAAATGTACTCTGTTTCTCTTACCCTCCCAGAGTGACTGATTTCCGTTTCTTAACTGCCTCTCAGAAATGTAGCTAAAATAAAATAGTGAGAAAGAAAAATGTGGGGTTTAGTCATAGAAGCATGAATGTACATTTAAAAACAAATATTTAGTCAAAATAAGAGTTTTACCTGAAAACACAGGGTTTTTTAACCTTAATCTGCTTGCCTTGTCTTCAACTTCTTATTCAGTTTACCATGACTTACATCTCACTTCTACTTATGAATATAAAATATTCTATATTGAGAGAATTAGCATGTTAATTTTGGTTTTAGACAGTGGGATGAGATAAAGTAATCTTATCAGATACATAATGGCAAATACATAACATGCCATATCCTAACAAAGCCAGACACAAGATGTGTAGGATTTAATAGCTCATCCTTGTCTGTTGCTGGAGGTGAGTCCCAGACTGCTGCAGCATGTCCATGTATGATCTGATGTTGTCACTAGAAAAGATGGAATAAATTGCTTTTAGGAAAATTTTGCAAACTTAACTTAAAGATCCTGTTGGCAGCTCTGGTCTTCAGACTTCCAAGCTTTTGCAAATGTTTTCTTCTGGAAGTATGGCCCCTGAACCAGATCCCTGAATATGTTATATAGGCTTGCTTTTCTTGGCCATCTCAGAAATATCACTAATCATGAACAGTAAGGTTGAAATTCATTGTTTCACTTTATCCATAACAGTTTTTGTAACTTCTAGCTTGATGTCTTTTCTACTATATGCCTTCATAAAAACTCTGGATGTTAATTTCTGTCATATTAACATTGGGAAGTTTATTTCAGTCTAGGAGTTAACCGGCCTTGCTCTGAAATCATAAACATGCTTCAGTGGGAGTGCCTATAAAAGTGTTTCTGTAAACTAGCTTTAATCCTGTCATACGACAATCATAAGGATTATCATTCTGGAGGCATAACTCATCTTGCAGTATGCCTGGCAGCTGTCAGGATCACAGTCTTCAGACATGTGTATTGGACAGCTAATAATTAGATGCAGTTAGGCATTTTCTATCTGAATAATTTTTTCTGATGGAAAAGACAGGGTGGGTTTTTTCCAGATAATTGAGTAAAGTGTCTTCAGGTAACTTCATATTTGTCATAGGGCAGAAGTGATGGCTGCTAACCAAGAAAGCTGTTGCACATATCAGTATTAGAAATTGTGAGAGAATATCTTGGTCCCTTCTTCCAGTTGCCCAAGGGCACTGGCTAAAGGCTTGGCAGTAGGGTGGGGAAATCATGAGTTTTAGTTATTCTCTTCTACTTTGCTTCTGTTCAGAGTGAGTGAAACTGGCATCACCTTTCAGGTGGAACAGTCCTAGATGTCTCAATCCAAGATTCTCCAAACCAAATTCTTATCTTATAAAAAAGTGCTTTTCAAAACCTGCATTTCAAAATTAAATTTTGTGCTCACTTTCAAAAAGAAAGCTACTCTTAAGTCAATAAAATTCAAAGCATGTTCAATTCAAAGTATATTATGAGAAGAAGTATACCCATTTTCCTACTGGTGGTTACAGTAGACTGATCAGATTGCTATGTCTTAGTAATTATTTTAAGCACTGAAACTTGAAGTTGTATGAGTTTAGTTCTACCCACTCCTGTCCGTTCCAAAGGACTGAAGTATCTTCATATGAAAAGTGTTTTGCAGGAATAGTGTGTGTATTCTGCATTGTGCTTGTCAAACTGAATAATTTAGCGATTGTTTCCTAAATTTGACAAAATGATGTCCCAAAAACATGTACATTTTAGCACAGTCCTAAACAATTTCTCTATGACAATTTGAGACACTTCATTTCACATTCTTGTGTGCTGATCTATAAATACTGGTTTTACCAACTGCTATGCCTCATTCTCTGTTTTGTTCTACTGAGGTTTTATTCTACACTGAATACAGTTTTGTTACTGAAATAGATGGTGGGTTTTTATCTTTTATTTTTCTCCTCAGGAATTGCTTTCTGTCTGCTTTTGAAATCAAATGTGTAGTATATATTGCTGCAGTTTAGATTCTGTGGACTTTTAAAAATATATATATATTCCTTAAGTTTTTAATGAATTCTTTCAAAGCATACTTTAAAAAGAACTTGCCACAACAAAATCACCACATTTAAGTAACTATAAAACTTGGACAGTCAAAAAAAAAATTTAATTTTTCAAGATGTCTCTTTATAATTGGGTTTGTTAATGTGTCCAGTTATGTCACTAGGACCCAATTGCCAGCACTCTTATATTGGTCAGTTTTACTTAAGTACATGCATGCCTACCGAGTCTATGAAATGTTCTGTTGAGAAACCATCATACCTGGCAACTGAAGGTTCAAAAGCAAAAGAACCCAAATCCATGTAGTATTGTGCGGTGTTTCTCAAAGCTGTCCATGATTCACTAACCTGAAGTAGACCAAAACAGAAAAGAATATTCTGAGCTTTAATACCGAATAAATACAATGTGTGACTATTGAGCAACTTTGCCTGCACTGATAAATAGGACAGATTTCTTCCCTTGCCCCAAAGGGTTACTGTTATGTGTTAATCCCAGACCTGTACTTTCTTTTTTTCAGTAGATGCTTCAGGGTGATGGAAGAAAATACCTGTTCAGCCACGGTGTATCCCCAAGCATTCTGGCTGCTGCTTGGGTCCCAATAGTTCTGAGAATATGGTATCTGTCGTTTAAGTCGTATAAATTGATTTGCTGATTCTTCTGTCAGAAAAGGTGCTCCAAGGACACCTGAAATGGAAGCTGACAAATATTTGTAATAGCAGAATAATAATTTAGAATGTGCACTTCAGAAAACATATTTATACCCAAGGAGCGTGTCTTTGGATCTGTAGATTATTTAACAGAAATCGAAGATGGTCCTTCCTCAGATCTTCAGAAAGACTTTTTTTGTAAGCCTGAAGTGATGAAGTAATGAAACAGCTGCTATAAATAATTATTTTTGCTGTTGGATCCAAAATAAACAAAGTTACAATCAAATTAAAGCACTAAATATTTTTAATACGAGATTTTGTGACTGAAAAGAACCTTAGACTGGAATTGTACAGGTCTCAGGTGTGCTGAGGAGCCTAAAGGGGTTTTTTTAAAAAGCGTAAGCCTACCTATGAAGTTAACTATGCCTTCTAAACTTCCAGGTTTAGATGTAGTAGCAGCATAGAAATTGCATGCATGGCAATTATTCTATGAGCAAGATATTGCACTTCTAATCTTGTTATGACATTGCTTTAGACAGCTTTTGAGGTCATCCCAGATGCAAAAGTACTTCTTGCAGATCTTCTTGAAATAACCGTTCTGCCCAAGAAAAAGGACTGAATTCTTCATTAACTTTGTATGAAAGACCCTGACATAGGAAAAGTCTTTTCTTTTTAGTCTCTAGTGTTTGAGACATAAATTTATTCGGGGCTAAACTGGTCTGAAACAGCCTGTCAGTTCAAATCATACAATTTTTAGTGAACTGCTGATTAAGTTGAAACTCAGATACGTAAGCCAAGCTAAGGCCAGTGTCTTTAAACAACTGTGCTCCAATTCAGTGAAGTGGATTTAAATGGACACTTGAGTGTGACCTGCACATATCTGGTATAGATGGGCCAAGAACTTGAACCCTTGTCTATTGTGTCTTACATTGGGAGCTTAGCAGGGCAAGCTGTTGCCTCACTGACAGCTCTCCAATGCCCTTATTCCTGAATTTATCGGAGGAGAAATCTAGCTGAGGATGTCAAATATTTGCTTTCATGCACAAAGTTCAAGTGAATCCAGTTCACTTGCTATTATTGCTAGCTTTGCTGATCATCCTCAATATAGCAGCTCTTAAGTTTTTTAACAGAAAATGTACAGAGTGTATATAGGTAGAAGATAAGTTAGAGTATTTGCTACTCCTTTTCACTTGGTTTCTTCTCAAAGCCAAACAGTGCTTGAAAAGAAGGTGAGAAAATGCTTGATTATACAGTAACAAAAAAAAAGAAGTGAAGGTGGTTCTCATCTTCACTCTTAACAAAGACATCAAGTAGTATTTTAGAAAATTTACTTAGCAAGCAAGTCCCAGTAATTCAGTTCTACTTTGGTTTCTTCAGATGCCAAGTTACTATAACCAGAAACTGGAGGCAGAAATTTTGGGGTAGGGAGTTTTCAAGGAATACCATCTTTAAAAATGTTAACAACTCAATGGAAAAACCTAAGTTCAGACATTTGGTGTGAAGACTTGTTGTGCGAACTGCTCTCTCCCTTAGGGAACTGAGGAATAGCTATTTCTGTACTTCAGAAAACAAGTAAGATTTTTGGCTTGGGGAGAAAAAAAAAAATAAATTCTTGCATTTGTCTGTTAAGGTGCCACACTTCTGTTCCAGAGCTGCAAAAGATAAAACTAAGCTCGTACCAAATTTCATTATTCCTCTGGCAATTTACTATTTTCTAGTAGGGGGAAAAAAAAAAAAAATCTATAAGCTGTTAACTTCTCTTTAGTGAATTTGGGTTTTTTTTGGTATTAAATATTTTGTAAGCTCATGATTACATTTCTGGACTGAGATAACTGGGATCAGAAATTGGCTCACTAACAGGCTTCACTTTTCTTTATATGTATATATAGTTAGTAAGGGCCATTAAACATTAAATTTTATCAACAATATGTGCTTTGGCCTTCCAGCTTCATGGTAAGCTAGAAAAAAAAGATCATTATGGAGATCTGCTTTTTGTGTTTATTTTCCCCATTGCCCACATCTTCAAAAAAAAGAGCTTGCTGTTCTTCTGGTGGGACAGTGAGGTGGTGTCTTGGCTACTGTGGTGCAGAGTTCTGCATCTTAAGGGTATTAACTTTCAATTTTTAATATACAGTCTGCTCTGGCTGCACCTGTATCCAGTGAGCAATGCCATCCCTAATCATACTGAATATTCACTTTGATTAAAATGTACTTGCCTACACCAAGGGGAGGCAGGGGTGTCAGCTCTGCTCTTGGCTTCTTTTGTCACTGTTGACACCTGGTTCTTGTTCTTTTCTAGCTACTATCTCAAATCCTTCCACCCCTCACCTTTAGCACTTAGGAGCCATCTCTGCAGGGTTTTTCTCTAGCTGCTGGGACACTCCAAAGATGCTTAAGTACCAGAAGAAAATCAGGTAAGTGCCTTTCTATTCAAGCTAATCCTTCAGGTTTAGCTCATTCTCTCTTCATATCACTGTAAGGACCGTTATATGTCTCTGAACGGGGCAAACTTCACCTCCAGAAAAAGTCCAGTGAAACCATTTCTAGTGAAACCAGAAATAGTCCTGTTGGTCTTTCGCTGGGACTACACAGACAAGCCAGAGGTTGCGTATTTGCTTGTGCTCTGACAGAGCTCAGAGAAAGCAAGGTCTTAAAGCTCTAATGTACGCCTGGGGGCATCAGAACAGATGCCTCCATCTGAGTAGCCCCTATACAGTGTATAGTCTTCAGCAAATAACCTGCATTTTACCACAATTGAAGTTTTTCAGACTGGGTGTAATTTTTCCCACCTTTTGAATGGCTTATTAAAAGATTCTGGAAGAGTTTGTTGCTCAGGTAGGTGTTTTATAAACACAGACTATTCCTGAAGGACTGCAGCTCTCCATCTTGCGGAAGACTAGCACAGTAACCAGGAGAACAGAGTTTCAGAGCACCTGGGCATGAGACTAGAGGAAGCTAGGAGCAGGTGGGTAATGTTAATGGTAGGGCTTACAATGCATAAAGTTGAGCTGAAAAAGGTGAAGAATTGCAAATTGTGGTGAAACAAAGTTAACTCACTCTGAAGAGCAGAGCAGTCAGACATATTGTTCGTTGTTTTTATTCAATACTGGTTTTCCGCTTTTCTCCTAAATAAATATGTTATTTGAAAAGCACATTTAGGGTTTAATGGCCCAAAGGAAAACTAGGAGGAATGTGTGTGGGGAGTGAGCTATTGCAGGGGCTGTATCAGCTGTTACCAGTTAAGAGTGTTTCCTTTCATCATGTCTTGAAGATTCACTTAATGTTCTCATATGAAAAGTAAATTGTAGAAAAAATTGGCTGGTTTTAGCAAGCAGATGCTTAGCTCGTGTAATTATTGCCTTCAGGTAGTTTTGTCTATCCTGTACACCTAAATAGATTGTCCAGAGGGAAAACTATTAGTAATCGTTACTGCTGTGGTGCCTTCTGAGCATCTCATTTTGGATTAATGTGAACTGGTATAAGACTAAACTTGAGAGAGAGGAGACAGTGGCAGAACCTTGTCATCTTTGCCAAAATAGGAAATGTGTACCTAATCGAGCACTGACTATAAAAAACAAAACAAAACCAAACCACCTGATTATGAAAAAGATGTATCAAATGGCTTGAAATGTCAAGGTAATAATCAAAAAATAATATAGTATACCAAGGAAACTGCACTTAAAATATAAAGTCAACCTGCATAGATTTTTGAATTATTGTGCCTTAAAATCTCTTCATACTAGACTCAAATGGAAGCTTAACTCTATTGTGCAAGGATAGATTTCTAGAAAACAAGATATTTAGCTGGGTGAAACTGCAAAGTCTTCCCAGGAAGACATCTTTTTCTATCAGCTGAATGTGCAGTTATCCACTTCATCACGCAATCAAAAAGGTGAGTATGGGATTAAATTTTGACACCTTTGCCTGCTAAGGCACCCATTTAATTGATAAGCTTTTTCTTCTTAAAAAGTAAGCAGTACGAGACATTATGTGCTTAGTAGTCTTTGGGGAAAGCAGGCAAGCCACCATTTGCATGTCTAATGCTAGAGTTAAATGATAAACAGAGAAACCTTTGAACTTCAGTATAGGATGTGCTTCCCCCCCCCACACACCCAGGAACCCAGGGAGCCTTTTTTTATCTAATTCAACAATATTGTGAAAGTGGTGATGAGCAATCTTGAGCCTTGAGACCAAAATTTATACCTGGTGTGCATATGCCACAGGGAAAAGTGGTTTATGTTTCATTTGCTGTGATATTTACAAAAAAAATGACAATTACTTAGCAACACTTCAGTCACTCTCTGTGCACATTGTCATATAAACTGGAGCTATTTGTTTCTCTCCCTAGTTTCTGAAGACTATTGCAAGTTTCTGACAACCTGAAAACCTATTGCTGAAATTATTTATATCAATGGAATTTAAATGTCAGAAGTTGGTGATTGCTCTGACTCCTTTCCTTTTAATCTAAAAACTCATCTTATTATCAGCTTTGCTGATTGTCTGGTCAAAATGTGAGCTCAGAGGGGTAAGACTGTCAGTCTTATCAGCACTTTAGGACAGAGCTTGGACAGAGGCTAAACTTGGACAGAGCTAAACTTCAACCTTGGACACTTTAACCTTGCTGAGGTGGCTGGTGCTGACGTGTTGGGAACTTTGAAAAAGTAAATCATATCCTGCAGCTCAGGTGTGTTTCTTAACGTTAGAAATGAGCCAGAATGAACACACACCCCCTCCATGCTTCAGCTGACTTTCTAAATATAGCAAAAATTCACAAAAGACCCCAGGATTCAGTCTGAGGATTCGGAATACCACAGGGCAACAGTGCAAGCACTGAAAGAATAGTGTGGGGTTTGCTCTTCACTAAAGTATTTCTCTAGGTTATGTGGTACTACATGGAAATCAAGATGTGGTTATCTGTCAGTAATTTGCATATGTGGGTGTCTTGCAGCAAGGATAGACTTTTGGGTTCTGCAGGCCACCTCTGAGCCATGTGTCACCTTTTCTTGTTTGAAAACTACGATTACATTAAAGTCAAATATCTGCGTATTGCTTTTTCAGATGGTGAAAAAGAAATGTGCATATGCATATATATTGGCTATGTATCCCGAAGTGGTTGGATGGTAACAAGCCTTAAAATAAAATTGAATCAGATTTGCTAATGCCTGTTGACAGCAAAACTTAAAAGTCTCTGATTGTTAAGTGCTACAACACTGTTCATATCCAGTCTGAAATTTACATTTATTTTTAAAGCTTAAAGTACAGTAGTCTCTATTCTTTGACAATTCTTAATTTTACAGCACATGACATGAGCTCTCTGGTTGAGAGGTGAGAGCTCAGTCATTAGCAATTGTTAGAGCTACAGCATCAGGCCTCATTTGCTCATCAGCAAAGGCAGACAGTTTACAGACAATGCAGAATTAGCTATTGAATATATTGTTGGTGTGATGCCAGGGGTCAGGAAAATTGTCAGGTGTGGGTAAATAGCAAGGCAATTTGGCAAAAATCCTAGATAATCCCAGGGAATGAACTCCTTCCCCTGCAGCAAAGTATTAAAAGAAAGCATTGGTCCATTGGTCCTGCTCAGTGGGTCCTGGTGAAGTTTCTTTCCGAAATCCATAGTGGCCATCAGTTTAACCTTGAGTGAATGGGAATATGCCCCAATCAGACACCTGAGAGATTTCAGTAATGATCCCAGTGCCAGGATATCACACTCTTGTACACCATCCCTTGCTGCTGCACTTCGCAGAGGCTAAAGAAAAGGTTCAACTGAGATAGGGAATTTAAAGAATTTTAGTTTGATGGTGCAGAGCTTGCGCCAAGATGAGGGGGCTATACATGAAGACATACCAGGGGCTGACTGTTGCTAAGATATTATCTTCTGGCTCAAACAGAAGCTTCCTATTACCCTTGAAGTAGTACAGAACAGCAATAGATCACCTCAAATCCTAACACTAATTGGCCTTGTGGTTTAGCTAGGAGCTAGGGAACAACTGAGGCTGTGCAGAAGAATGAGGTAAAAAGTTCATCAGCGAGGAAGAGGAGATACTTCATCTGTACGACCCTCGCCCAGGAATTTGCGGCCACCAAAGGAGCTCAACGCGCAGACGCAAGAGGAGGAGACCTAATTACCATGAGAAGCGAGGGGAGGCGGGGAAATATTATGTTTATGTATAAGCATTCTATGAATATGCATTATTTTGTAATATATAAGCAGGACAAGAGCTGCAAGGGGTGCGCATGCTTGTGGAGGAGCGATCCCCCATGCGCCCGGCGCTGAATAAACATACCTACTTTACAACTTAACAGTTGTGGAGTTAGTTTTTCCGCAAGTCACAACAAAGAGCCCAGAAAGCCTATTCCCAGAGATACGCGATGGTTTATTGTGAGGAGTGATATATAGTAGCTGATTTGAGGGTGTGATGAAGAGTCGGGTTCTCATTAGTGAGTCTTACCGCCTGTTTTAATTCACCACCACTTTGATCATTGTTGAAAGAATTCACAATTAATGAAAAACTGAACTGTTTGTGATCAGTTAAGACTTCTTCAAAAATCAGTAACAAATACTTTTTCCTGCTGTTTGATGAAAGGAACCTGGGAAAGAAGGCAAACAAGGCTGTTAAAAAAAGACAGAGACATAAAGGAGAAGAAAGCACAGATAATTTTTCCAAAAGGAGGGCCAGCAGGCTGCTGTGCTCTCAGTTTGGCTCCAGATGACACTGCTTGTGTCATGATGGCCTTCAATGGAAAGGAGATGAGGTTGGGGAAGACAGACAAGTACCCAGGAATAGTCCAAGCTCAGGGGCACAGCGGATCAGGAAGTTTAAATAAGGGGAAAGGAAGGTTTCTAGGTGAGCTCTAAGTTGCAGAACAGAGAAAGACCCTTTCTATCTCCTTCCCTCCCTGCAGAGCCTCACTGCAGCCAAAACTTAGGGTCATATGATAAGGAAGATAATTTGGCCCATAAAAGAGAGAATACCTGACTATGGTCCCAATTCAAAACCCACCTTTTTTATTAATTCATGATTACGCATTGGCTAATTCTGTCTGCTTCGTTTTGCTTTAGCTCTTCACATCATGTGTTTGCTGCCTGTGTGTTGGATCACTCGGATCTAAGAAATGTTTTTAATGCATGCATGTGGATGGAGCATCTTTCTGTGATGTGGGCAATCACCTGAGAAGTCAACAGTTACTTCCTGCTGCCTGGTTTGTTCTAATTTAGTGAAGAATAAATTAATCTCATAGCATGTGCATTACTGATCATTGATCATACCAGTCTGCGCAGCTTTGGGAAAACCAGTCTTTCAGCCTTGCTGATGCTGCAGCCCCACCCCATCCATTCTCACTATGGTCCAAGTTTTACAGGGTGAGTCTTGATTTTAGGTGCCCTGGTTGCCAGGGTGCTGTGAAGGTTCAATGATCAGACAACCTGAGAGCTTTAAAAAAAATCAATCTCCTTAATTCAAATCAGACATCCCAGAAATCACTTGTGAAATAGATCATTTGGGGTCTTTATGCATGTGAAATTGTTTCTTGCAGACAATAAATGTTGAGATCAGAATAATGTTTAGGGAGGATTCCAGAAAAACAGCATTAAGCTCTTTCTACAATTTTAACAGTTCAGGAAATCATCCTGTAGGAATCCCTTTCGGTCAAGAATGCATCCTCACTTCTCATACCTGATGGGCTGAGCAGTAAGAGGTCCAAAAGTAGTCACAAGGAGCAGAATAAAAGACTATTTCAGAAAATTTGCTATGCAGTCTTGTGCTCGCCCACTCTCCCATATGTCCCTGCTGCAGTGATTTCCAGTTAATTCTCTTCCATCAGTGTTTTGCTGGTGGTAACATGGGGGGAGTTTGCCAGCTATTTAACAAACCATGAGACAGAGTGCCAGGCACTTACCTGTAAACAGCAGAGCAGACACCAAAATTTGCAACATTTTCAGAGACATGGTAAATTATCCAGAAAGTGTTTCCTTTGTAAAGTGGAGGCAGTCATACAGTTTTATACTTTGTTATCTTTAGGTTTATAAATCATTTACCAGATACCTGTAAATCGTTGGTGCAGGCAGAGGGCAGGGTACAGTGCTTAGTTCAGATCTGTTCTATATGCCTCTGCATACTTTGAACTTTGCAAGCTGAGCCTCTAATGAGCCTTAATGGCTCATTATTGTGTGGATGTATTAACTTCTCCATAAGCTTTACAACACAAAATAGTGTATTGGGCTTGTTCTATGGCCCTGAACAGACAAGTGTCTATGAGTCAGTCTTTTGCATGATTGTTCTCCCCTCATTGTGGTAATGGGCATGAGCAGTTTATAGTCCAATGCGAATATGAATGGTGAGAAATGGTGTTTGAATCCACCTGTTCTCAGAGCAGTGCCTCAGATACATACAATATATTTTAGCTTGGGCTGAGGAGAATAAATTTATAATAAAACTGACTGAGAAAGCACTAGGGCACATGAGGAGAGAGGGAGTTGCGTTCCTGCCCTGAACCAGGCACAGGTCACAGGGTCTTTCACTGCCTTCTGCTGGTGTCATGACTGTAGTGTGGGACACTGAGTTCATGCTCTCTTACCTTTTCCATCTCTCCAGTTAGGTTTTGTCTTTTTATATACAACTCACTGTCAGTAACAGTTGTCTTACTGCAGACCAGTTTATCTTCATAAGCTCACCTACACTGATGACAACAGACCACAGAAAAGCTAAGCTTTGTCACATGTTGACATAAATTAGCATGCAGTTCACCAGCACAGGCACGTGGGTACTCATGGGTCTTTACATCAAGGTATTAGACCTTGCTGATGTTACAGGTCAGGGACCAGACTCCACGCTGATGGGCAGTAGTACTTTGTTCTTTCATTCACAGTGACAACCATCCAGTCTAGACAGTGGATGGAGCAAAGGTTTGTTGGGAAATAAAAGGACACTTAGTTATGTAATTACAGAGCCTTATAGTTTTTGTCATTACACATTAGTGAGCAGGAGAGGAGACTATTGAACAGCAGGTCTAACAGTGGAATCCTTAACCTTGCAGTAGGTTTCTTCACAACTTCAGTACTATTTTAGCACTGTTCTACAAAAAAAAAATTAACTCCACCTAGCAAATTATGCATGGAGGCAGGTGCTCTACACTCTGCTGCCATGTTAACAACAAATATTAATTTTCCAAACATACAGTCAGCTTCCCCCACCTCTGAGCCACTATGTTAGATATATTTCTGTGCACTAGCATAAAAGGTACGGACTGGGACATTTGCCAATGGATGACACAGATGGCTGTGACAGACAAGCTCTCAAGAACTGTAGATCCCCCAGAAATAAGTTCCAGGAAAGCATCGTACAAGTTATTCTTTTATCTCACAGACTTTTCTGGGACATATTCTCTGGCCTCTTCCACACTTCTTCCTTACATAGATCTGCTTTTCCGAATGCAGTTTCTCTCCCATGGCTTTTTCTTCCTGGTTCCTAGCATAATGTATGGAAGAACATGTTGACATGTCATTTTATATTTATTGCAGTCATCTCTTCTTTAATGTGCAGTCTGCTCATAGAGAAGAGTGATAGAGACATGGCCTAGGCCAGAAGAGACAATAGCAGCCAGTAAGACTTTACTGCTACCTGGGAGCAGATCACAGGGAGTCATGCTGGACTGGCAACACAAACCCAAAACTCCTCCTATCTCATCTTAGAAAGCAAGAGAATGAGATGAGGAAGTTTTTCTTAGGAGCTGAAAAAATAATAAAAACAGGTAGACAGAAGTCACAGATCCCAGCTGACCCTGAGTAGTCCAGGCTCCCAGAACCTAAAAACTCATCCTTGCTCTTGTAATTTCCAAATAAAACCTGTCACGTGCTGGAGAGTATGATTTGTCTATAGACTTTACTGATGAAGCCTTGACTCTGTTATAGGGGGAAGTCCTCACTGAGAGGCACAGAAAGCCTTCTGGTGGGACTATTATATTATATACTATGGGGTATTGCAATGCTTGGACCTAGGCTCTGGGTTCAGAACACAAGGCTTACTCTGCTGAGGAGTGGGACGTTGGTCAGCCAGCTTAGGTGATGATACAAGATCTGGGAAGAATCTAAACTGCAGACAGCATGTCTCCTTGGACATATAGATCCATGACACTTGATCATTCTGCTTTCTTTGTTTCATCCCCTGTCCTGCCACCCTTTCTTCCCTGTCTGATTTTGGTCTTGCTTCAGGGCCCTGCTCTTTCTTGTCTAGCTTGTCCAATTCTGCCTTTTTTCGCTGAGATTTGTCTTGCCTTTTGTTGCATGCTTTGCAATTTCACATAAAATGATGCTATGCCTGTAAAACCCAGATTCTTTACACTGAAGAATTTATAAGTCTCTTATAAGTGTGGCTTCCCAGTGCGATTTCCTTTTCCTCCTCTCATATGTGTCCCGCTTCCCCTATCCACACAGGTATGCAGCTGTCAGGTTCACCCCCTTCCTGCCTCCTACAATGGTCCTGCTATCGCCCAGTCTCACCTCTGCTCAGAATAGCCAGTGTTCTTCCTCAAGCCCTGTAATGTATATTTAGTCTGGGGCTTGCATATGCCCAGCTGGCTCACATACAAAAACTTTTAGGACACAGATGTGTTCCTGGCTGCTCTTTGAGGGCATTATATAGGCAATCTGGATATCACTAAAAACCCATGAAAAGCATGAATGTGTTCATTGAATGTAGAATTTTAGCTGTTAATCACTACCAGATATGTAGGCTGCAATATTTTGGAAGATTTATAACTTGGCCCAATGGCTCAAGTTTTCATATGGAGGAATGAATCATCATAGCATTTTCATATGATGCCCTCCCTCTCTTGTCAAATTTCTATTCCCTACTTTAAAGCACGGAAAGCTTATTCAAAGGAGTTGTCATCAGAATACTCAGTGCAAGTTAAACTTCCACCACACATCCTTGTCTCATTTGCAGAAATAGCTGAGATATTGGCTGAAATGCTTCCAAAAAATTTCAGCCTGAGGGAGACACCTGACATATTTTTTAAAAAATAAAAAATAAGACCAAATGATAAAAGTTTAACTGAGTTACAGGTAAGTGAAAGTAGGATTATATGAAGGGACATTTCAGGCAATCTTCAGTGGTACCAGCTTTATCAATAAGGTGTAAGGAAGGCTTCAAAGAGCAGAACTCTAAGTTAGAGAAAGATCAGAACACTCTTCCTTTTACATTTCATAATCTTAGACAGTAAATCACCATCTCAGGGGAAAGATGTGTGTTCTTTCCCTACCAGTATCAATTTTTTTCTTTGTCTTGAAAAAGGGTAAAACCCCAGAACTGTAGCTGATTATAGATGAAAGAGTTTTAGCAAGAAAAGGAAGAAAAGAGGTTGGGCTGATCTTAAAAACATCCTGGGGAAGACTGACCACTGGCTATACAGTGAGGCTTCTGTCTCCTTGAATAGTTTTTCAATGCATTTTTCACTAGTGAAATAGTTATAAAATGGCTAGATTTGTAATATATCATTTATATCACAATAAAATATTTGTGATGGGGGAGCTGAATATCCTTAAGATTGATTGTTGCTTCAAGTTCATTGAAATCAGCTAACATATAAAGTTATTGGGAGGGAGAAAACAGGTAGCAAATCATATACATAGCCTGGGTTAAGGAACACAAAGGAAGATAAAGTTGAACAATTTGAGCTGGAAAATCCACATTCTTTTTCTTCCTTGGCACCTGCTTTACACCTGCATGTGCGTCTCACAGCAGGAAGCTTAGTTCTTTTGGTCCACTTTTGCCATCTCAATATAATGTTAATCTCTCAGACTTTGTAAACTGCTGTGTAACTGTTGAAAAATGTAATTTTCTAGTGTATTTAATATCAAACTCCTCATTTGTACCAGCTTGTCTAACATTTACCAGTTCTGTTTGTTCATGTCTAAGACATCTTTGACTATACCAGTGTTGAACTTTATTTTTTAAGTATCTGAAAAACACCTGTTGTGTTGCTGTGGTATCTTTCTGCAGTAGAGATGAGACAAGTGCAAAGTAATATTTAAAGGAACATAAAACTATGCAAGATGTGAAAACCTTCTCAAAATAGAGGAAACATGCACAAAAAATTGCACATGAGGGACAATCTACTATCAGGACTCAAAACAGTATGTGTATTAGCAACATAAAGAGCCCACAAGTTTCTTTTACCTTGTCTTGTTACTATCTTTGGTATTGTCTGCCTGATTTAGTCTAGTGAAACAGAGCAAAGAGCCAGTGCAAAGGCAGACTTGAGTGGCCTAAGTGAGGCAGACCTTTTCCAGCAGCTATGCCTTAGGAGCACAGCATAGGCATGTCATACTGGGTGTGCTGGCTTTGACTGGGGTAGAGTTAATTTTCTTTATAGTAGCTAGTCTGGGACTATGTTTTGGATTTGTTCCGAAAACAGTGCTGATAACAGAGGGATGTTTTCGTTATTGTTGAGTGGTGCTTACATAGAGTCAAGGCCTTTTCTGCTTCTCACGCCGCCCCATCAGCAAGTGGGCTGCGGTTGGGCAAGAGGTTGGGAGGGGACACAACCGGGCCAGCTGATCCCGACTGACCGAAGGGATATCCCACACCACATGACATCATACTCAGCATATAAAGCTGGGGGAAGACGAAGGAAGAGGGGGGAAATTTGGAGTGATAGTGTTTGTCTTCCCAAGTCACCAGTCACCATTACATGTGCTGGAGCCCTGCTTTCCTGGAGATGGCTGAACACTTGTCTGCTGATGGGAAGTGGTGAATGAATTCCTTGGTTTGCTTTGCTTGTGTGCAGAGCTTTTATTTTACATAAACAGAGTTTCCTCACTTTTATTCTTCTGATTCTCTCCCCCATCCCACTGAGGGGGGCGAATGGTGAGCAAATGGCTGGGTGGTGTTTAGCTGCCAGGTGGGCTTAAACCACAACACTGGGTTAAACTGGAAGCCTGACGTCCCATGCCTGACTGACCAGCAGCAGAGGTGTCTAGGCAGGGGGCTAAGAAAACAGCAACCATTGCTGTTCCCACCAGCATACCTTCTCTACAACCAGCATGTTGTGGCTAAGGACTTGAAGTCAGAGGCAGTAGCTTAGTGTTTAATGTTTCTTGATAGAGTCTCAATGCCTTGATTTTGTAACTAGTTTTAAAATCCATAGCTGAACTAGGTGCTATGTTGAACCCTGCACCTCACAATTATTTGGGTTAAATTTCTTCTGTTACTTTGGTCTCATGGGGGCATCCTGGCTACATAATTCTGCATGCTGTTTCTTACCTGATGGAGAGGCAGGAAGGCTAAATCTGGAGCTGTTTGCAGTGTGGATGCTGCTGCAGTTCAATAGAAAAGACGATCCTTGGATGGAGTTTTGAGAAAGTACTGGGGGATTTTCGGTGCTTTGGGTCAGTCACTGATTCCAGTTACTGTTTTATATATTCTACTCTTCTGCCTCCGAGTAGTGCAAATCTTGGAAGACACCTGCCATCAGCCTGGCACTGAGGGTGTGTATCCACATGTGGCATAGGGGCAGCATTTTGGTTCCACCCACAGTAGGCAATGCAGGGGACGATGCCTCTCCAAAGTCTCAACCAATGCCCTAGGATGGTTAAGTCCATTCTGCTGATAATATTATATCAGCATAGTACTATAAAATTTTCCTCCTAATAGGAATTCATTATCCTCTATTTTTCCAAGACTATGGTGTAAAGGCAATTTGTATACATCTGCATGCAGTGGAATTGAGCTAAGACCTACAGGGAGGTATAATGTAAGCAAGTTAACAGGTCTTTTATTGGCCACTACTTCAAATGCCTGGCGTGTTCTGAAGTAAGCCTATTAGCATATGGTGAGGTATTTAGCACAACAGGATTGTGCATTTTACACTTTCTGGCTTGGAGGTGTGCTTTAGTTCAGTTTTTTATTCCAACCAGCTACAGCTTTTGATAAGCCCATGTCTGCCTGTGCCAAACAGCACCACCAGTCCCACCCTGCTGCTCTTGTGCTCAAACACTTTTGTTCTCTTCCCCTTTATGACTCCCAAGGGCACAACTAATTCTCTTTTCACAGGGGAAGAAGGTATGAATGCTTTCACTTGTCATGTTTACCCAGAATCACGCTGTGTAAAACTCTCACCTTTCAATGACACATACTCCTCAGTTTGCCAGTTTCAGGAGTAGGTGCTGGGAATGTCCCTCAGCTCAACCCTGAGAACAGCCAAGCTACTGTCTACACCAGGGTCTGCTCCAGGGAAACTTCTTTAGGGCAAGAAGAACAGCTTGGGGCAGGGATGGTAGACATCTCTTTAAGCTTCGGAATTTGTGAGTGACTTGGGACCAGGGTCTGAGAGTGTCTGGTGGCATCCACTTCCCTTTGCTGGTCAGGGCACCTTGCCATGTACTGTGAGAGTTCAGTGTCTCCTGGGTACAACAGGAGCACCTACAATGGGTTGCCACCAGGGTGGACACCTGTGCCCTGATATTTGGGCAGCATGTCCATGTCTCAGGCAGAGTCACCATGCTGGTTTGCCCTCCTGACTGGGTTTCTAGTGTGTAAATAGTAGCCATCAGCTTTGTTCCTTCCATGCCCTCAGCCATTCTCATCAAGTCTTCTACAAGCATCACCCACAGGCTCAAATTTTGTAGTCCTTTTCTTAACGTGGCAAGTGATCAGCACAACCAGTGACTGCCGTTTCCCTCTTTTTTATTGGTACAAAGTTTAAGAAAGGATGCCAACAATTCAGGTAGCTGGCCAAGAAAGTTGCATAATCATTGCTTTGAATGGTCATCTTGTTTGCAAATTCATGACTTAACTGTAATGTCTAAGAAATACATCTCTTGTTGCTGAGATTATGATAACTAAACTGCTAACATCCTTTGCAGGGCATTTACTAGTGTGTACAGTGTTTTCCTACATTTTTAGCAACTTCATTATGCTTTACATTATGTCTGATTTTGTACCTGTTGAGTGTCCAATTTTCATGAGATAATGGGTGTCTTTGATGCACAGTGAAGTTAGAGGAGCTACAAGCATCTGGATTGTCTAGATTTTCATATTTTTTTTTAGCCATTGAGTTCAAGTACAGGTCCAAGGGTGTAACTGAGTGGCCAGCTCAGTCAGCACCACTGATAACTGACACTGGCCTGTTCTCAGTTCACCTCAATGCAGCTGCCCCACTATAACAAGAAAATATGGTGGCATCTGATTGCACAAGAAGCTAGAGCAATGTGAAAAGTCTCCAAGAGACTGGCAGTACTTTATCTTCTGAATGCTTACTTCCTATACTGTAGAAGATTATGCAGTCTCGGTCCTTTTTTAAAAAACTTCAGGTTTCTACTTTAAATCTCCTATGGTAGCATGACCTGCAGTTCTTGTGGTGGCAGCCAGAAATTGTCACAGCATTCCAGACAGGTTGCTGCTGTCTGATTTTGCTGCGGTGTAGATATTAGCTGACAGCTCTTGGAGCCATTCTAATCCATCACTCCTGATCCACAATAGAGCAACTGTGGCTTTCAGAGAAAAAAAAACACACACCATGTTCCTCTTGATGTACTATAAGGCCACATCCAGAATCTTCTGTATGTTTTTCTTGCCTTCCTGCCAGAAGTGATGTAAGAACTGTGGTAGGTGCAACTTGATGCAATTTTAAATGCTGAACTCAATTTTTTAAGTCCCCTCTCTTCTAGGAATTAGTATATATTGCTGAGCCTGCACAGATCTGGGGCAATGTTTATGAAGTCAGGCTGATCTAGCCAGGGCAGGACCTGGCGATTCTGTTCCCTCTAACATAAGTCCTTGGAGGAAGGGTGCGTGGATGCCATTTCTCAACTAAAACAATAAAGCTCTTGGGAGTGTCTTGTACTGTCACACCATTTTTATTTATTTCTAACTTCTATAAACAAACAAATGTTTTAGCTTGTTATAAAGTAAATTTTTATTACTTCTTAAAAGCTGAATAATGTACAGCCAAAAGAATTGACTTTGATGTATAGGACTGAGCATCAAACCGTAGTCTGCATTCTCATAGTCCTGTCATAAAACCAGGAAAATTAGTGTCCTGATGAGAAATATGAAAAATCCTATAACTAGAGCAATATGAGGAGCATTTTCAGTGTTGTCACAGACTGCAGTGGGAATTAACTGCTATTGGTGTGACTTATGCCACAGGTGTCTTTAACACAGTCAAGTTAAATCCTTGTTCTGTGAAGTCCGTCTGTTAATCTGGCTTCGATCCTCCTGTCACCTGCTGCTGCTGAATGTGGGATGAACTGATCCTTATGTGCACTTGGAAGATAAGGCCTGGTTTTAAATCTCATTATAGTGGTAAGACAGGGCTAGACCCACTAGGAATGGAGCTACGCAGGTATGAAACCCGGTTTGTTCTCTCTAATTACAAAAATAGATGTCTGCATAGCTCCAGCTCTTCATAGATCATTCCATCACACTATCACAAATGGGTTTTTTTTGTACTAGATTAAAAAAATATATATTAGCCTTATAAGTCAGTAGAGAACTGCCCTGGTAATTGCATCACTGTTTAAAATGTTGCATATGAATTTACAGAACACAATATAGAAAAAAAGATTATAACATAGTTTGAGAGGTGGGGATTAGATGTCTTGGTTAGCATTTTGCTGTTTTGAAATTCTTAACAGAACCTTTGGCAATGATGCATTTGAATCACCAGACAAAGCTGCTTCTACTTGAGGATACGGCTCCTGATCATTAGCACAACACAGTTATTTGATTTATTACTGCTAATTACTTCTAATCCTTTAAAAGATTCAAATGTATTTATTTTACCTCTACTCATTACTTCCTTCCCAGAGTGACTGCAGAGATGTTCAATAATGTCTTGCAAATATTAGGTTTTTAAGAACGACATATTTTTCATTTTTGTGGACTGGAGTAACTGAGTGAGGAAGATATTCTCTGTCAGCTAGTTGGTAAAAGCTCTGACAAAATCTGCCATACTCTCCAGAAGTGGTACAGAAAATGGTAAATAACATGTGATCTGAATGTAGTAATGCATTTTGAATGTTTTGGGGCTTGGGATTTTTTTATTTTTAATATTTCATTGTTTGCTAATAGGAGAAAAAGTATTGTATTGAGCTGGACCTACATGACTGCATTTCCTTTGCTATTGCAACAATGAGAGATATCTGGGGCTACTTCATCTCAAGAAAACACTGGAGGCATTCACTATATCTCATAGCATACAGAGCTTGGAAAAGTAACTGCTGCAAATTAATAACGATTTGTCTGATTGCTTGAAAGAAATATAATACTTATCAACACTAAATCTGGTGAACTATCTAAACTCACGTTGACATGATGGAGACATAGGCTGAAGTCTCTGAGTCTCATGTCTTGATTTCCATGTACCTATTTATTGTAAGTGTAGGAAATTAAAATTTCTCTCTCATGTTAACTAATGTACCGTGTTATCTGATCTAGATTCAGCGCTTCTAAATGCAAAAACTTGGATTGAAACTGGCATGTTACTTTGGGGAAAAAGTTACTTTTTATCTTTAATCTGTTGCAATTAATTGTTTCACTAAAAAAATTCCCACCTGTCATTTCATCTAGTGTACAGAAGATCCACTTTATAGTTGCTAGTTAATGTTGACTTAACGTACTTTTAGCGTGGTTTCTCCAAGAAGCAGTTGTGGGTGACTGTGTATTTACCATCTCCAATGACCAAATAGAATACAGCTCTAAAGCTCTTTTATTGTGAATGCAGATTTATTATTGTCTTCCATTTTATTATTTAATGTGATGAATACTTTGAAATAACTAACAAGAATAAAAGAGAAATCACACAGTGGGCAAGTTGCTAGCCGAAGTTACTTCATAATGTGAAACCACAATAACTCAGTAGTAGTAGTATAAGGGGAAAAAGTAATTTTTAAATGTAATAATTTTTAATGTATGTTTAAAAAAAAGTTTCAAATTTAATTCTAGAAATTTGCTTTTTAATCAAAAGCCAAGTTACCTTTTCCAAGAAATAAAACAATTTTTTGTCAAGTCATAATAGCTAGAAAGTTATTCTTTATAATTCAAGTGATTTTAAAGTGAAAAGTGCTTGGATGCAAGACTGAAATACCATGTCAAGATAAAAGGAAATGGCAAGCATTTTTCAACATTTGCAGTAGAATACCTATACTTAAACAGGAGGTGGGAGAGAGGTTTCTTATGACGTATTTCCAGAAAGTCATTAAGTAAAATGTGTCACAAAAACATGCTGTAACAGAAACGGTATGTTGACAAGGTGTTAATTCATTAGTGAGCTCCACGAGCTCAAAGATATAAAGATGTAAAACATATTTCCAAGTTTCTTAATGTCTTCCTGGTAGACTGGAGACAGGTGAGGGAAGAAAGGGTCATATCAGATGTACTTGTGAGTTAAAGGGTAATGTAAGGTAATGTAATACTTAAGTCCCTCTCTACTTTGCAAGAAACTAATGTTCTTTGAGTTGCCCATTGTCAGGTTGTGTCTTGAAGTTTATAGGTGAGATTATTGTAGTGCAGAATGAAGCAATTACAAAGAGATTCCTGCTGTACCTTGCCTCTTGTCATTGACAATGCTACAAAAAACACCTGGGCTTACCTCTGCCTGGTCCCTTTGCAGCCAAATATTTGTAATGCCTTGTAAAATTCTTCTACTGTCTGCTTTTCCCTGAGACTACGTGGTCTTGATGGTGGTGAGATATAATGGAGATCTGTTTAACAATGTCCTTAAAGAATCAGTTAGGAAGGGGTAACTATGACAAGAAGTCAGTCTTTCTGAAAGCTCTCACCAGTTTGGATCTCACCAGACCCTCACAGTTGGAGATGTGGAACTCTGTCCACATAAGTAGCATTCAGGTGTTAATAAAAATGAGCAATAAAACAACAAAGTATCAGCCCTCAAAGGCACTCTCAAATGTCAGATCATTGCTGTGATGCTGCAGATGCATCCCAGCAAATTCCCTTGGCAAGTGCTGTATGTCACCGACACACATCCAGTGAAGTTTTCATTGGTATGAAATCAAATTGAAATACCGGGATCCTAAAAGCTGCATATCAACATCTGGAATGCCTAATGGCTATTTTTATTATTTCTTAACTGTCCCTGAGGTGTTTAAGCTTTCTGACCTTCCCCTTGCATCACTAGCACTCCCAGCTTCATTTCTTGTGAAATATTCAGTAGCTTGCATTCTAAAGCTTTCCACCTCTTAATCCTCTTATTGTCTCTCTTGATATCAACCTTAGCTGCTGACATGACAGCTTTTTCCAATATGTATGTGAACTAAATGGTTTGGATAAAAGCCAAGGAACATCTTGCCTCTTGGAGAATTGTAGTAAACAGATATTGCATTAAGACCTTGCTACCCAGAGTAAAAAAAAAAAAAAAAAAAAAGCGTAGCAAACTATTGCCTGAAAGACAACTTAATTCTATAAAGCTTGTGAAGGACATGCAGGGCTCAGTGTTATTGGTCAGTCCCATTTGCTATGGGGTGGTCAGAATCGCTGAGCTTGCCACAGATGGATACAAAGAGCTTTGAAATCTAAATTATCTCTCTTCCATAGAGTGACTTTATTTTGTTCCTGCAGATGACTTGTTAAAGTGAAAACTAAAGCTTTTTACCTTTTTGGTTTGTTCTGGTTTTTTACTTTTTTTATTTTAACCAAGACTTTTATTCAGAAATCCTCTCCCCACTGCAAGACTCAGGGCTGGCCGCAGACAGCGGCCACCAGGTGCCATGCCACAGGGCCAGGGCCACCTCTCTGGGTGGTTTGATGTGCCAGGTAGACCTGTGCATGCTGAGGGTCAGTCTGCTTCCTCCTGCCATTGCCCCCGGGCAAAGCTTGGCCAGTCCTCACTTGTTTACACAGTGCCATCAGCTTACTGAGGGCAGGTCCAGGATGGCACACTTGGAAGGAAGCCCAACCTGTCCCTGCTGCTCCTTCCCTCTTCCTGAAAGGGGAGTGACCCAATCATCTGTATTGGACTTCAAAGGAAGAAATATCTCACTTTTCCCCACTGTTTTCGTCCCTGGAGGAGGGAGGGAAGGGGAGGTGGAGGAGATTGTGATTACTTGTGTGTAGGAGAGGCCTTCAGCTCTGACTCCCCTTGTTAACTCGTTTTTTTAGTGTTGCCATCTACACAACTCCTCAGAGGTGATGCTTTTCATAAGTCATAAACGGATCTCTAAACAAAAATAATTTAAAACAGCTCAGTGAATTGCTGAGAATTTTAAGACCTTTGAGGTGTGTTTATGCGGTGCAGCACTAGCTGACGGCTCCTCAAAGCAACCTGATATGGTCCTCGGGTGCCCTGGGGTCTGCAGTGAGAAAAGGGCATGTTCTCAGCACCTCACTGTCTTGGGGCACCTCAGTGTTGGGTTGGTGATCTCAGATTCCTCAGGGAGGGCCGCTGCGGCACCATGCCCATGTGTTTGCAGGAAGGGGAAAGCTTCTGCCCCTGCGGCATGAATCCAGCAGTGCAACAGGAAAGGAGGGAAAAGAAAAACTAGATTAAGGCAGCCCAAAAGCTGTCTTGAGACCAGCTTTTTGGTTGAATATGTTCTGCTTCTCTCGGGATGTCACAGTGGAGCACAGACTCATCTCTTTCAATGGACTGTTCAATTAAGCTTTCTTTTTTGAGACTGTATGAGTTAGAAGGATTCATTTTTCAACCTAAAGGTCCTGTCAGTGACTTTGTAGTGTTTATTTTCAGAGACTCCTGAGTGACCAGACTTGACATATTCACTGGTAAGCACAGTGAGCCCCTTGATAGGGGAAGTGACGCTAATTGCCCCAGGGAAACATACAGAGAGTGTACTTGTCTGTGACCAGCTCTTCTATTTAACACTCCTGCCTACACACTGTCTCAGGAGTTGAAAGCTCAGCTTTGGAAATGTCAGGTGGTGACATTTTCATTTCCCTCTGAAAGCTATCCCACAGTCAAATGGATCTTGCCTTTTGGAATTGTTTTTTCTTTTCCTTTTTCTTTTGCTTTTTTTCCCCTAAGCTGTCTTTATGGTTCAAATAGAAGGCATGAAAAACTGCATGCCTATTTCTTGGCATTACTGATACCACTAAACATGTTAATGTACTGTCAGTTCAGCTTCCTTGCAGAAAAAGGTTTTTGTTTTTTCAGGTGAGGTGTTTTCAACCGACCTTTCTACTCTTGGCCACTGATAGAAGAGGAATATCTGCTGCACAAAGCTGAGCCTTCTCAAATTTGTTCTGGGAGTTGATCTTGCTAGGAACTGGAGTTGAACTGGTCTAAGTGCCCTAACAGCACCAGTTTCTGACAATAAAGATTCAACCATATTTATTAGCATTAGTATTAGTATTACATAGGAGACATCTAATATAAATCTTTTTATAATGCTGTGATCTCTCAGAAACTATCCTTCACTTGTGCTCCTCCCTTCTTCCTCCATGTGTGTTATTTGCTTCACTTGTTGCCAGGAGCATCAGATGCAGCCTTGAACGAAGGCCAGCATTTGCATAGCTCTCATCAGGTTTGAAAGGGATGCCATGACAAGTTTCTTTCTGCACAGCTTGTAACACAATTAAATATGTCCATATGTAGAACACAACTACAGTAAACGGCAAAAAAGTGGAGTTAGAATAGCACATCAGAACATTTTATCAGCTCTCTTCTGTAGGGGTGAGGGAAAACTTATAACCAAAAGACTGTTAATTTCCTGGTACGGTCTTTTTTTTTCCATAGGGTGGAGGTGAGCTAAAATGAAAATGTCTGCTGTGGTTTTTGGACAGTAGACATGGCATGTCCCCAGGTAATGTAGCTATATAAGTGCTGAGCTGCATGGTAAAAGGGAATTTTCTTTAAACTAATGGAATACTATACATATAGAGTCATTTATTATGAAAGAAAAAATATGCTTCAATCAATAAAGAACATTTGTACATTATTTTATGAGAAGAAAAGATTAATATGAGTATGGGGGTTTTGCTTTTTATTGTTTCTAAGATGACTGTGCATTTTTTTTAAAGGAATAAAATGTGAAATTGATATTCAGAGAAGCCTATCTGACTTGCTTTAAGCAGTAGCACCACCACATGTCAGGAAGCAGCCAGAGGTCCAAAACACAGTATTAACTCTTAATTCTGTGATTAGAAAAACACTCAGGAAAACCTGCTTTAGGGAAATATCCTGTAGTTTTTGTTAATTCTATCAAAATAGGATATTAGTCACAGTTTGCAAATCAGATTTATTTTTCCAGCTAATTATTTATCCTTCAATTCTTCTTCCATCTTTGCTCAGTTTTAGGACATTTATTTCTGTGCCTAAACTGTGTAAGGTCACAGAGAAACTTCCCTGTCTGCTACATTGCCCTCTCTCCACATTTTATTACTTGTTTGATGCAGCCCTTGCTGCATTGTCCTTTAGGTTTATCAGTGCGTGTTGGGATTTTCTGGCAGAAGAAGTAAGGTGAAAATCTAGCAGAAAAAATCACAGTCTTTTTGATGTCATGAAAACTGTTTTTTCTTTTTAAATACCACATGTGTAAGAATTAAGTCTGGGACTCCCATACTCTCTTAGATAGACAGTCACATTGAGAAACCAAAAGAGCACTTAAGAGCACTTTTTGTTCTTAATTCTCCAATTCCCTGGTGCCATGTGGTTAGTGCCATGGAAAGCTGACCTACAGCAGTGCAGTTAGAGGATCAAAAATAATAGTGGCACAGATGAGTGTATATGACCTTTTGCTTTGAAGCTAATGAGGGAAGAAGCTTGCAAGGCATACTCATTCATTTTCTTAAAGTATGTAGAACTTTAATTAAAACATGATTGAAGCATTAGTTTGCACTAATTGTTACTGAGGTGTAGCTGGCATATGAATTCCCAGTCCCTGTATTTTGCTTAAGCTAGGTAAAGAATAACCATTGAAGATCAGTTATCTGGATGAGGCCATTTATCCTCTAAATCCACTATTTTAAAGAAAACTCGTATCAATGCCATCTGCTTGTGAGAAAAGAGTCAACATAAGCTCATATTGCCGCATATTATATTTTTCTACATGGTCCCACACAGTTTCCTAAAAATTCTTTCTTACAAACGACTGCCATGGTGGTAACTTTCATTGGTGTGGAGACTCTGTGGTAAAAATTTGCATAATTTTGCCATTGTGTTTTGCAAGTTGACATACGGGTAGCATTAAAGCGTTCTGGTACAACAATGTTCTCGTTCATATTTTGATCCTCCCCAGGGAAGAAGCTACATGGTGTTGTAGTGGGGAGTCCTTAGCTGTCTAAAAAGTGTTTTCTGGCTTTCTCTTACTGTGTCTTTAATTATGTATTTATTTTTAAGACAGTATTTGCCCTCTTTCAAGTAGCCAAATAGCCTTGTAATCAAAAAGATGTCTTTGTCATTTGATATCTCAGTAACTTCATGCCACTGCTAAGTAGATAATGCAGTCTGTGTTCTGGTATCTTGACACAGGCTGAAAATAAGTTCTTCCCAAAACGGGGTTGACAGGTATTCTTGCAAGCCAGCTCTTCATATTTAAGCCTTTGCAAGACATCAAGATGTGGATTTTACTGAGAAACAAAGGTCTTCATTAGCTTCAGCAGGTATCCGTCCCTACCAGATCTGCTGACTCTGCATATTTGCATACATTTTGCAATGGGGCAGTGAATCAGTCTGGTGTCTGATGTGGTCAGTCAGCTGATTGATCCCAGTCATGAGAAGCCACTTGCTATTAACGGTGTTTCTCCTTATGTTAAGAATGGGAAAACTGCCCATACCTCTTCGGAATAATGACAATCAATATGGTCATACTCCTGAAGTAAGAAGAGCATTATATCAAATATGATGCAAATATCAGCTAATTTGTAAATAAAGCTTAATATATATAGTTTGATAGGCATAGAGAGTGGATCAGGCCATCGGAGTTTGGTTGCTTGTCTCTGAAATCCATCTCTGGCTTCTGCCGGTGACTCAAGCCTGGTTTCGGGACAGGGAGAGGTGTGCATGTGTTAGCTGTACTGAGTCTGCTGAGCAGGGGGAAAATGTGTTAGATGATTACCAAGCTGAACAGATAATAATATACGGTTGAGTTTTGATAACTGCTTTGTTCTGAAGTATCGTGATGGATAATAGCTCTAAGAAAAATACTGTATGTTTTTGAAACTGTGTATTGCACAGTTTAGGGTATTATCTAATGAATGCCTCATAGGCACAATTCAGTAAATGAAAAGCCTGCTTGTGTTTCAGAGGAAGCAAATTATTTCATTTATTCTGGAGAGTTTTCTAAATGGAATTGAGGCTCCAAGATTATTAGATACTGACAACAGATGAAGTCCAAGGATTTGCTTTTAAATCATAGACTCATAACCAGTTGTCTCTGATTTTCAATAGTTGTTCATTTAATGACAAGTTTTAAAAACCAGGTGGAAGAAAGTTATGACCATGAGTAGTGAAAAGCTAATGAGTAATCTAACCCACTGTTTAGATTACAGTTGCTGCTAATAATGCAGATGAAGCTCTGGAATAGTTATTTTCTGGTTATCTCTAAGGAACACTTCAGAAATGTATTTTTTTAAATCATCCTGCCTCCTGTCTCAAAGGTTTTCAGAAGAATGCTGCCAGTTGTTACTCATATTCTTGCTTCATATGGATATAGTTTCTAACTGATATAGTTAGGAAAAACAGACAACTTCCTTAGTACATAAACTCCACAGGGCAACCCTGGGACTGATTGTTCCCTTCTCCACAAACTTTTTTTATCCTCAAATTATCATGAACAGAACAGCACTAGTACTGCAAATTTAACCCAAAAATTCTAGAATAAGGGCATCAGATGTGCTTCCATCTTTTTAAAATAGAGTAACATTTTGACAACAACCTTTTGAGAGTAATCAACTCTTTCCTAATTTTATTGAACACAAATAGGAAAATATTTCATGTTATTCACTGAGAAAGAAAAGATAATGACATAAGCACTTCTCTTAAACATTTTGTCAGAAAGGAGATCTTAATGAGGTAGTTTGCTTTTCTCTAGTTGTCAGACAAGCAGTTTGGGTGAAGCTTTAATGAAACTATCTCTTTAATCTGATCATATTTAAAACTTGTGGATATTTAAATGAGTGATGTTTCTAAATCGACTATTTATATTGTTTTGAATAAAATATGTATAAAAACATACTTGGGAAAGGGAAAAACTCTTTTCTTTAGCAAGGATGCCTATGATCTTGATTCAGAAATCACCACCTGTGTTTCTTAAGTCTGCTTTGTTACTGAAAGTTAAGTTTGTTATGGGGAGAGACTTGTTAATAGCTGAAAAATAAGAAGATACCTCGCTGACCGCCATACCTCCTGCTACCTGATGTCCCACAATGAGCTGCAGATCCTACCTGAGCCTCCCATTTCACCTGCTCCAAGCCAGAAACCCTAAAATAAATGTCATATTTCTGTAGAGCAGTTACCAAGGATGCAAAACTGTGACTGCAGAGGAACCATTTCTCTTTCGAGGTTCTGTTTCCGACCTGCTGCATTTCATGAGTTGCAATACACCAAAACGCAGACTTAATTTGAGATGCCTTTTTTGTGTGTTTCTGTGTTGCCTCTGGTAACTTTCCTCCTCCAAATATAAAACTCAATAATAAGGTTATTGATATAATAAACTTTTATGACAGAAGACTGTGGACAGCAGCAAGTAGGATCTGGGGCATTCTGCGAAATTTTGTCTTATTAGTAATTGTAAGAACAGCTCATGATGACAGTACTGAGTGCCAAACAAAGATAAGAAATGTTGTATGAGTTCCTTTTGTGACTGATCTTTTTCGGGAAGCATGCTGTAGTTTTTCTGCTGTAAGAGAAAAAAGTTGCTTTTGTTGGAAAAGTGAATTATCTTTCTCAGCTGTTTGTTTAGTCATTTCTCCTTGAGGTTATGAAGCAGTGCAGCTGTTTCAAGCATTCCAGATATCCTTATCTTAGATAATGATTTATATATTTTAAGAATTTGGCACTGAAGGCCAAATAGCACTGGAGTACATGATAAATTTTAGTAGAACCTTCCAAGACAGCATCCCCGTGAGAAGTACAGTGCTGTCAGCTGATCTTTAGTCATGCAATTGATTTCTTTCTGACAGTAGTTCAATGAATGTGTGGTAGAGAATGGATCTAAATCCAGTTCTTTAGGCTGCAAGATTACAATAACAAAATAGTTACGGCATTTCACTACAGGTATATAGCTGATTTCCATAGGTTGCTAGCTGGGTGATCAGCCACTTTTGCTACTTTATTCAGATGTAGTCCTTGAAAAGATCTCTGCAGAAATAGTAGTCGCAACATACATTTGAGAACTATTGATCCCAGGTCTTGGAAATAAAATGAAAACTAGCTGTTAGCAGATTACTTCATGGTTTTAATTTCTGTAACAAAAACTTATTACAGTTGGAACCTGACAGTTCTCATCCTTTCTTTTGTATGGCTAATTATTTTGAGGCTAATTCTTTCATTTATGATTTCTCAAATCAAAAGTCCATTTCTTTCCTATTCTTGGGGAAAAAAAAAAATTACACTTTTTATTATTTTAGCTAGTTGTTGAGGGTGATGAAGTACCAGAGAACCTGTCACAGGATATGATATTCCTATATGTTGTGGATGTGCCACTCCAAAATACTCTCTTCTAAATACTGAGGCTGAATTGATGCAATGGTTTGCTGCCTTCTGTGGTGTAAACAGTAAGTACACAAAGCTACCATTTTAATGGTGATGCTTTTATAATGATCTTAAAATATCACTTATGTGCAGCTACGCTAATGTGCAGTAACAATAAAGTATAATTTGGGATGCCATGTAGTCATTACTTTTTACAGAGTCCAGTTGTTTAAAATTTTCTTTGGTCAGGTTTAACATTGTTAAAATACTTCAAGCAAAAGCCATGCCAAGTGGCTCAAGCTATTACAATAGAAATCAGCCAGACCTACTCTATTTTGAGAAGAATCTATCCAGAATGGACTTTTTTTTAATCCTTCGCTCGCCTTTGGAGGTGGGCTTTTTTTAGTGTCTTTACACAGTCTATCACATGATGCAAGAACTTTTGTTTTTAGCTTGTGCTTTACACATGACAGAGGTGCTTAGTTTGTCTTTCTTCCCCTTCACAGTTCTGATTTTACCAACACTTTGAATTTCCCCATCATTTCCCTCATTTCCTCTTCCCATTGTCTTGGCCTGAATCAGCATAGGGCATTATCCTAATCATGGTGGTCCAGGCATCTAAAATAGGCAAGATTTAGAGAGATCACCACCACCCCCACATCCCCCCCTCTACTTCCAGCAGCAGGTCCAGTGAACATCAGTTTGCAGCATTGGTGGTCTTTCCTAGTACGATGAAGACCTAAAACAATGATCTTTACTTCCATAGTTTTGTCTGAAGTGAAGTAGACCTCAGAAAATAATAGCTCTGTGTGTGTGTGTGTTTAAAAATTGAACATTTTTCTCTAGGAATGTTAATTTTTATTTATTACTTAAAACTTAAGGACAATGGAGAGTCCAGGCATATACAGAAACTTTTGAATGCTGGGCTGCTGGTCAGGTGACATGGCTTCATTGGGCTACTAGGATAATTTCTTTAGCAGACACAGCAGGAGAAGTGTCCATTATTATGGCAAGCTAATAACACCTTTGGAGGTGAAAAATAGCATGGAAATGATTGTGCTTTTTTTAAAAAAAAAAAAAAAAGTAATATGGAAAGGCAATGACAAGGGCAATACTCAGTCATTCTTCAATGAGGTTGGATGAACAGTTCAGAAAAGTTTAAAAAATAAAGAGAAAACTACTGCCTGTGTTAGGAATTTTTGACAAGAACTACCTAATGGGAAAAAATAAGAGACAAGTTCAGCTCTTAAAAGGGAGGAAGCCCTACTAGAAACAGAGGATGCTTTATTTAGTGAATAATCTCTGTATTTATTTTGGGTTTTGACTCAGTGGCATTTTTGTGTCTTTGGTATAGACTCATAAGAACTGAAGTTTCAATTAGTTTTATAAGGCATCATTAACACACTAACCACATGCACTACCCAGTGATGTTTTTAGAAGAAAGTTCAAAGTTGCTGGGATTTTTTTTTTCTTTCTTGACATTTAGTTAGGGAGAATATGAGATATGACAATAAATCCTGATTCTGAATTTTTAGAAGGAATTTCTTAGAAATATTGATCCTACAGGGAGCAGAAATGGACTAAACAGAAAGGAAGTAAGTACCTGGCAGCTAAAGGAAGGTGTGGGGAAAAAAAAAAAAAAAAAAAAAGGAAGAAAAAAAAAAAAAAAAAGGAATAGAGGTTATGAAAGATGAATCCTACAAAAAACCTGTGGGAGCTGGTGGTGTTCCCTGGGCATGCTGCCTCCACTTCTAATCTGCCATACTTTGGTGCAGATTTCAGCAGGAAGCACTGGTGAGCACAAAGCACTGGGAGAAAAGGGGTCCTGAATCTTTGATCCTGGAGCAGAGCTCCCTGCCAATGGGAGAAGGAAGAGCAGCTCAGTGAGCGGGAAACACAACAGATATTGTCCTTCATGGTGAAAGTCTTCCAAAGGCCTTGACTAAAAACTACAACCGGGAAAGCAAAGAGTTTACAGAACAGCGTAAGTAGGGCAGAGGAGCAAGGCTACCTCTGTCTTTTCTAGCAACTCAGGCTTGACTCCACCTTGCTCTTCACTACAACTCATTTCAAGCAGGACAGTGATTCCTGGTCGGTGATGTAGTAACTCTGCAGGACAGCCATGTCTTGGCCTATCCCTGTGTGTCATTAAATTCCACCAACTGGTAAATTTTCATCCTGCATGACCCCAGTATTCCATTATAAATCTTGTTTCTAGCCAAGTATAGTGAGTGTTTAGTTCTGTTCAATTCAAGTCTAGTGAAAATGCTCAAACTGAAGTATTTTTGCAAGGATCTGACAAACTTACTCCAAAATAAATTCACAAAATCCTCTCATTTTCCACAAAGCATGCAGCAGTCATCCAGGACACTTTAGTCTAATAACTCTTGGATGGTTGTATGTTCTTTGCTTATTATGCACCTAATATTCTCCATACAATACAGGTTTCACTTTGTGATCTACAAATAAACTTCTTTACACGTCAAACACTTCTAGCTATTATTGTGTTTTGACTCATGGATGAGAATATTTCTTCAAGCTGAGATGGCAGAGGCAAGCCATTCTCTTTTTTTTTTTTTTTTTTTCTCTAGACTCAGGTGAACAGATTTGCATGATTGTTACACTCTTAGATATTTTAATTTTCAAACCAGTGCACCTGAAAGCTTAAATAACCTTTTTGTCATGGTGGGAAATTGACTTAGATGGCGGGGTGACTTATAATTTAAGCAAAGTTCAAATTGCATTGGCAGGCTAGTCTACTTAAGTGTAACCATCTGTGACAAAAAAACCCAGCAGTCACTGCAACCTAAGGCAGCAAATATGGTACAAAATATAATCACCTTAAGAGGTAGTTCTGGTTTTGTGGTTTGGTTTTTTGTTTTTTTTTCCTGAGTGTCTCCAAAGTGCATAGAAGTTGCAATATAAGATTATAGGTCATTTATGAAGCTCTTTTATAAGGGACCCTTAACCTTTTAACACGTCATTTACACAGAATTGCTCCTGAAGTAAATCTTTCCGTGCCTAATTAGTGGACAGATTCCCACTCCTGTCGGGCTCTGATCCAGCTCTCTATCAGCACAGAGAGACTCTTAACTAAATGTACAAGCTGAAGCAATCCATTATTTAGCAGCTAAGTTGTTAACACGGGTTTTTTATGGAAAGATAGATCATTGGCCCTATCAGTCTGTAGCACAGGTGATAATATATAAAATGCTGCTGAGTCTCGTTGTAGATGAGGTATGGGTACAAGGGCTCTGCTAAAGCATATTTCCAGTGTGTGAAATGCAGCTCATCTGAATAAAGATACTGGAATTTCAAAACCCAGATAACTGGCACAGAGTGGTCCTAGGTTTTCTGGGTGTTCAGCCTACATCAGATAGCTTCGGGTCTGGCATACAAAGAAAGTTGTCTGTGTTCATCTTGCTTTACAGCCTGTGGCTGTGGCAGATAGATGCTGGTGCCACACCTTCTGCTTTAAGCAAGTCCTTAGGAAGACTTGCTTCCAGTCCTCTTAAACTGTTGGCACTCATGAATCACAGGTTTTGGCATGCTGTTCCCTGGTTGATGCTCCTTGTGTGACAAGACTTGATTTTTGTTTTGATCTGGTCTGTCATTTTTATCAGGTTTAAGCTTACTGCTGTTTAGGTGCACATATTCTTGTCTCCTTTGTAGCTGTGGAGTCCAAAAGTAGATTTTTCAGAAGGGCTTAACCTTGACCTTATTTCTGTCTTCTCAAATTAATAGTGTTTGGCCAGAGGAGTGCTCTTTCCCTGCCCGTTGCTTGTAATCTGGTTGTTTGCTGCAGGGTGAGTGCAGATTGTACCTGTCATACACGCAGCTGGATGTCATAAATGATTCACACCTATTTTCAAACAAGTGCACATTTTATAAAAGTCCATGTAGTAGGTGTTTTATAAACTCAGCAAGCCGATAAGCCAAACAATGTAAATAGGAGAAGACCGAGGGTCTGCTGTGTGTTTTGGAAGATGACCTTAACCTATCCTTAAAACAAAATTTTAATCACTGAATCAGCCGCTTCAGCTCAAACTTCTGAAGCTGGATCACAAACTTGTGGCTTTCCTCTTTTTGGTCTCAGGCTTGCCCAGTGGTTGTTTTATCCTGTCAAGAGTAGTTCTTGCTCTGTGCCTTTATTTTTATATCCTGCTCAGCTTGACTAAGGGCTCTTTTAAGGTATTCTCTTGCTTTAAGTGCCTATATTAAAATGTTTGTGTTCACGATAATGAATTTCTTTCCAGCACTGTTAGCATTTCTCCTACTTTTTTAAATTGCGATAACTGCTCAGCAATAATAAAGTAACTGTTCCTGCTAGGCAAAGTTTTCCAATCTGAGCTATAAACAATTTCTTCAGTAACTACAGTTGTTTGGGCAAATTCATTTCCTATCCAAGTATTTGTGTGAATTTTGTAAACATTTAAGCTGAAATATATATCTAAAGTCAAATGCTGAGCCCAGTAGGAAGCGGCATACATAAAACTTGACAGGTACACTTGGTAGGGGGAGAGATATCAAAGCGTGGGTGACATCTTGTAAAATGCTGAGCACAAAGTTAAGAGGAATAAAGAGATATGCTAAAGAGTGCTGGCTTGAAGAAGGTGAATGTTGAGGAGTTCTGGTATTAACATAGTGAAATCTTTACCTTCTGCCCTGAGGAGCTGCTTGTGGTTGCTCCAAGTCTCGAGGTGGCTTCTTGTTAAGTAGTGTCAAGAAATGAGTCACTGCAGGTTTCCTGTTTTGAATTTGAAAGCACTCTGGATCAGAAAGGATTACAGGAACCTAAGTCTTTCAGTTTCTCTGGCGAAAAGCAAGTTAACTGGCATGTTCTAAATGACCTCTGAAAGTCACCTGCAATTTTTCAGTGTTCAGGCTGGAAAGCCTGTGGGACATGGTGCTGCTGCAATGCCACCAGTGTGTGCTGCTTTGTGATTAGAATCTCTTGTAACAATAACTGTCCAGTGTCACCCTCACTGCAGATGTTAGGTAAATAATAAAATCATTTTTGAGGGACCAAAAGATGTAATTCCTTCCGAAAATAAAATGACATGTTCTAAACATGTGGTTTAGTGAAAATACTCACTTTTTTTTCATCATTTTCAGGGTCTCATCTCTTTCTAGTGTTATATTAATTTCATTTGCATGTCGCTTCTTTGTTCAATCGCTTTAAAATATTAAGCCCATTATCTTGGTTCTCAGTCATATTTAATGGACTTTTCTGTGATTTGTCTATTTTAAGTACTGATTGCCATTTCTCTTTGTTAATGTATCGTATTTGCTCTTCCTCGTTTTTCCTGTGAAATCAGAATCTCTTCAGATCTTATAGTGTGCTGCCACATTCTTACATTTGTTACAAATTGAGAGAGTGGTATTAGAATGAAATTAGAATGAAATGAAGTCTAATGAGCTCTGTATATTACCTCTCTCACCCAAGAAATAAGAGCTTGGTTCATTTGGTGTTTACCTGCTATTTTTTGTTTCCTTCACCAACACGTGCTATTTCAAAATCTTTTTATTTAGTTGGAGGTGGCGGCTGTAAAGCAAAGAAATATTAATCTGATCGATTCCTGATACTGATGCTTCTAATTTGTAAATTATTTTCATAACTTTTTCAGTAGTGGAAATATCACAAAGAGTCATGTTTGTTCATGTCAGGTAAAACCTGTCTGCTCTCCATGTCCTTCAGCTCCTCCACAAAACACATCAGTTCAGAAAAGTTTGTGCTGAATGCTGTTGTTATCACTGTTTAACAACCTTAACACAGATGTTTGGTTTCCTTGCTTTTGTATCTCTTTCTTCATTCATTGAGCCTGTAAGAATCCAAGACAAAAAAGGGTTATTTATACTATAAATCTCCAATTTATAAGTCTTGTCTTTCTGTGTTGATGGAAACTGGTATCTTCATCCACTCTTGGCTATTTCAGGATTGGCTCCTTATCAGCTACCTTCCTCCCACGCCTTGCCTTTCTTCCTGGCTTGGGATCCAAGTCTGCACTTCAGACTGTGTTTGTCAAGAAGATTCCTGTACAGAGACAAGTGGTAAGCAAAACACACTATATGCAGGACCAAGATGTGCACAACTGAGTCTACCTTTCAAGGAGTCTGACTCCATGTTCCCTACCCACTGATTAAAATGTTTTCTTTTTAGCTACCATCTCTCCAGCACTTAGGTTGTTTAATTACAGCATGCAAACATTAGGCATATGTTCAAGTTCCAGTTATTATCAGTGTCATATCTTGTTTGGTTTATGCTCCATACAGGTTCTTTTTTTTTATTATGTTTTGACATTTCAGGTTTTGCATGTTTTGTGTTACTCTGTTGCCAGTGCTCTGTGGGTGTTTGGACTCTGGTAATCCTCTGGACTAAATGCCTCATCATTTGTCTATTATGTCTGTCATATTGTTGAACACTCCATTGCTTCAGGTGCAATATTTAGATCTACTGGCTTTCAGACACAGAGTGCACTGTTTGGCTCATTGTAAGAATCTTTTGGGTGGCATGAAAGATTTATGCTATTCATACTCTTTCTATTCTGTTGCGTTGCCACATTTCTTTGTGCTTTTCTTAGTGAATGTTAAACACTAGCTATTAATTGAGAGTTTCACTTCAGCATCGTTAATTTTTCCCCTGGAAACATGTCCCCAATGTGTAGGAAATACTTGGATGATCTGCTGATGTCTTAAAGGTTTCTGCAATAACCAGAATTTCTGGCTCTGAGCCACTCTTTGAACCCACAAGGCATATATATGAGACCAGCATTCATTGAAATAGTGTATTTGACTTACACTTACTGACATTGGATTAAAGATTACAGTTTATTTACTAAAACTGTAGCTACATCATTCTATTTCTTTATACAATTAATTTTTTTTTAACCTCCCAGATACTCCTCCATTTTAAAGTGAACTTCACGCTGACCAGCCTTTTGTTTAGTTTTTCTCATACACCAAAAAATGGCACTAAAGGGCTGCTGAATGCTTGTTCACTTCATGGCCCTTGAATAGACAGAGCTTCTATTGCTTCATCAGAGCCACTGGAGTGGCAGCATCCTTCTGAAATGAAGGTTGTGCATACAAAACTTGAATTTTGTGCTAGCAAATGACTGTAAGTAAATGCAGAAATGAACCCATTACAATTCACTTGAGTTTCAGAAACAGGCTGCTGCTTCTAACAGGGCAAGTTGATTGCCTCCCACTTCTTGAGTATGGCTTATGTATCTGACACTACCTGATCTTGAGCAGGAGCACAAGTGCTGATCAGATGGCTCTGTCAAAAACAATAAAAAAAAAATCTGTTTCGGGGTCTGCATAGATTCTCAGTTGCTCTAGTTCATTACAGCGACTAATTATACCCCTTCTGATCCTTTCTTCTTGGTTCAGTAGGTGGAGCTGTAACATCTGTTTAAATTCTCCTTTGGCCAAGATGTATCATTGCGGTACACTGACAAGTATAACTTTGGGTTCCCAGCTCTGCACATATTTATCCATTTTATATGAGTTGACATTTTGCATCATTTTGAAATTGCACATAAAAAGGAACCTCGAGTTCTGTGCTCAATCTGCTAGTCGGGAAAAGCAATCAGTCTCTGTTTCTAATATGCAGTCTTCAGCTCTTGGATGGCTGCTTTCTACTCTTCAAAAGAAGACAAAACATGTTTAGGATCAATTTTAAAATTTTGGGCTTTGGAAAAAAATAATCTCTAATTTAGTACATTTTGCTTATTTTGCTAGTTTCCAGTTTGAAACAGACTCTTTGGAGCAATCAAGAATTCATGAAGTAATCTCATTAATTGTTTTCAATTTTGGAATCATACCAGATCCACTGGGAACTGTTGGTTCTCATGTTCATGAGTAGTTTACACTTTACAGTGTCAATGAAAGCTTTTTTAAATAACAGGACACTATTATATAAATGGACATTTCTGATTTTTTTGCAAAATTGCTCTTAAAAATTCAGTGCTATTGAATAAAAAAAAAAGGAGCCTAATAATGAGACTAATTCACTCTTCAGATATTGCAGTATCATTTGAGCATTGTCCTATCATCTCAAATCGTTCTTAATTCTAAGCACCCTTTCCCATTTCAATTTTCTTTGGAAAGCTTTCTGTAAAAGCAATGAGTGTATCCAAATTAATTTTAAAGATCACAAAATTGCTATTTTCTTTTTAGATTAAGAGCTGTCTTGTACTGATCTCCTGTATGCAGAATTATCTTAATGATATCTTCTTTCATCTTAGTATTCTCCCTTGAGCAGTTTGAGTGCTTTCTGGCTCTCTTTGGTTGCAGCTAAATATTTCAAGCAGGTGTCAGAAACACACCAGATTTGGCTTGTCTCATTTTAGTTTCAGGAGCTTCTTTGAGGGAGGCTGGTGACATCTTTTCACAATGCGCATTATAAACCAGCAGTTCCCAACCTTTTTCTTTACATTTTACTTTTGTAGGAGTTTCTAATGACCATGCACTCTACCATTCCTAGATGCACAGCGAGGCTTCTGCAGTGTCTCCAGCCTTGGTCTTTCGTCCTTGCCAGGTCCCTTGGGCACAGTGTGCTTCCCAGGGGCAGGAGAATTTAAGGGGGCAGGCCAGACGGATGGAGAAAGGAGGATCCATTTGCAGCTTTAGTGCCTCTCTTGGCTAGCCTGTGTTCCCACCTCCACAGTTAATATGCCTGGCAGAACTCAGCAGCCTGTGTCCTGCTCAGCAGTTTGCCTTCTCTTGGCTAAGGTATCAGCCAGAAACCACTAGTATAAATAAGGACAAGAAACGAACCAGTCTTTTATAAAATACCTGGTTTTTTTCTTGTTAGCTGTTGTACAAGCTTTTCCACCATCTCTAACAATCTGCAATTGTATATTCACTTTCAGTTTGAAATATAAGTGTCCCATTTGGAAAATCTTATTATCAACACCGGTGTTATCCAAGAGACTTTATTTGTCTAATCAGTTGAGTTGTCAAGTTAAGTTAGCAAATCCATTTGTATGAATCAAAAAGCAGCCTGTGGCTGTGGTGTATTTGTTTATGATATTTGTTAGATATGCATGCTGGATAGCTTGGATGCAGACATTACAATTCCTTTGCTATAGTCCCATGGAATTCAAAACCAAGTTATCCTTTTGAAAACAGTACTGCAAAGATGAGAAGATACTTATGGATTCTACACTGGCTTTGGGTGGCAGATCATTTTTTGAGAAACTTGTTTAACATTATAGCTCTTGGGTGCTGTGCATTGTAGAGCCATGTGTTACTGCTTTGTCAGAAGGTAAATTAATCAAAACTGTAGTAATCCATTACACAGCCCTTAATGTATTAAGAAACATTGTATGTGTTTGTAACTGTCTTGAGGGGTGTATAAAATCCACCCTTCGAATAAAAGATTATATCGATTTGCTGTTCTCCTTCATAGCATGTACCCCTTCATCTCAATCATCATTAAAAAAGGCTACAGTGAATGAAGTCAAAAGGCAAAACCATAGCTGAAGATTGGTATGCAGTATCAACCTGTTGGCACTATTTAGCTGTGTTGTGTGCACGCTCATATTGCTGTTTAGTATGTGCTTGTGGTTTACAAAGGCTAGCTAAGCTTATTTGCCAATAAAAATCAGTAGTATTTTATTGTGTAATTTTACACGTTGTTCATAAACATTTCTCTATATCTGCAGACTCTTAAGACTGTTTAAAACCAGCATCAATAGTGATGAGTGATCACTGTTTAGAGATACCTTATTTTAAAGTAGAATCTTGCTTATCAAGCAAGGCTTTAGTGATTGCTCTTGGGACTCGTAAGCACAAGAGGAGTAGGGAGAGCGCGGTTCAGGGTAAAGTATAAACAGCAGAAGGAAAATTTACTAAATATATGAGTTTGCTAATACAAAGAGTTCTGTATATCTTCAGTTTAAAAAAAAAAAAGTATACAAACTTTCTAATTTGATCAGTTGATTTCTCTCTAGCAAAGGACCTGAATTTTAATAGCAGTGATGCAATACTGTTTTAAAAGGAGGAAATTCTCCTTTCTGTGAAAGAAGGTTTATTTCCTTCTCTCTCCATCATTTTCCTCATCCCTTAAAAAAAAAAAAAAAAAAAAAAAGAGAGAAAAAAACCTTTTCCTCCAAATGCAAGTGTACTAATTGCAAACATGTTATTACTGCAAAATTATAGCAAAGAATTGAATTTCCAGTTTCCTAGAAGAGAGAGTTGTAAAGCAATTATTCTAAAGCAAAGCAAATTACATTTTAGTTATTCCCCGGCTGTCTGGAAGCTATGAAATCCTGTCTCTGGGAGGCAGCCATCTTTTTATCTGCACATCTTCAAGCCTGCCATCCCATCCCCCTGCACTTCCCATCCTGCTTTTGTCAAAAAGATTCACCAGTCAGTATGCTCCTAAGGAATGTTTTGAATTAGTTGAACGAGTATTTTCTGATTGTTTCAGGTTGCATTATTCACTACTCGTCCTGCATCTCCAGGGCTGCAACTGAACTGCATTTTCTCACTCAAAATGGGCTTATTGTGAGCCGTCTTGTAACATGAGCGGGTGAATATACCACTCGGTCTAATAAACCTCTGAGTATTTTTTGTTAGGGTTGTGCGTATGACTGAGGCCCTGAGGGTGAGCTCTCCCAGGTGATGATGCCCCTGCCTCCCCCAGCACCCTGTGCCACCCACAGTGGCTGTAGCCACGTTCAGCCCCAGGCAGCTCACACTGAGAATGTACCTCAGGGCGGTTTAGCAAGTGCTCCTTGTTGTTGTGAATGCCTGGAGGTGGAGAAGCACTCAGCATCTCAGAGATACAAAACTAATGATTTTTTTAAATCTAACATGGCCGAGTTGTCATGGCAATTATCAAATGAATGTTCTTATTTCCTGTAAAGATGTGTTTTATAATACTCTAAGCTACACTTTAAGCGACTACTTCGTGCAGGCTGTCTAGGCAAACAAGCTGTAAAAGAAGCTAAGTGCCAATTAAAGCACTGGGAAGAACCTCTCTTGCGTGAACTCGACAAGGCACTGTAGCATACATAATATCTCTTACACAAATTCTGAAATGTTGCCTTTCATTTCCAATATGCTACAGCAACACCTGGTTTAAAGGACCCAGGGTATTCCTGTGGAAAATCAACAATGGCATGCTTTTGGAAAACTACCCAGTTTATTTTTAATGTAATTGTTCCAAACCATATTAAGAACAAACTGAATGAAAGGTTTTTGAAATTTATCCCACTGGTAGCATTAAACAATAGAGAAGATCAGCAGAACAGTTTGCTGTTAATTACATATTTACTGTTACCAAGGAGGAAGTATTTAGTAGCTTTGGGATCAAATTCTATCACTCCTCCAAGATAAGGTTCTCAGCAATTGGGCTAATTATCTTCCCTAAGTTTACATGTATTGCATTTTTTATATTTCCTCATGTTTAAATCAGTTGTATTGTGGGACACAACAAATATTTTTTCCCATTTACTTCTTTCCACAGTCTTCTGTCTATTTGCATGTGCACAGACTCAATTTCTCTCTGTAGTTTTTCCAGGAAGGTGACAATGGCAAGGCTTCTTCCCTCTAGAAACATATATGACTTTGCTGAATTAATAAAAACTTGGAAGAGAAGAACTAGCAGCAGATGCAGGTAGGTAAACCATTGCTAACCACTGAACCTAAATTGCTTCCTAAATTATTATTATTATTACTCCTAAATTATTATTCTTTTGACAGTGTTCACACTCTCATTTGGAAGGAGTCTGTCATTTCTAATTATATTCCACTTTTTATTTTATGTTTACTCGTCAAAGCCATTGGTTTTGTTTATTCGTTTTTCTCATCTCACAGGACTGGTTTTGCTTTTTATTTTGCTTTTGTGGAAAGTAAATTCCTTCAAGAGGACAGCATCAGGGTACCCTGCTGTTGCCTTCAGCTCCATCTCCTCTACTGAACAGTAGGAGCAAAGGCTTACCAGCTTTTTAAACTTACTCGGATTCAGTTTCCAGGGTGCAAACATTAAGTAGAAGCACCAAGTCAGCTTTCAGAATAAGAGATAGCTTTGCAAGCAGCAGGAGATCCAGACCATTTTCTCTTTTACAGAAGGATGTAACTTGCTCTGTTTAACCTGATGTGAAATCAAGTTGATTTTCCTCTTCCCTCCCATGACAAAATCACCTGCTCAAGCTGTGTTACTGTATGCTCAGGAAAATACAGAAAGAATGTGTCAGGAGCTTGACAAGAAACAAAGGCAAGATGAAAAATATAAAAGCAATGGTTCCTTCATTTAAGAGACAGAAAAAAACACTGTAGGATAGTTGTAATGCATAAATGAAAGCAATATCTAAAATGCTGGTTCCTTTTGTTGAAGAAAAATTTCCTCTGCTCCTGGGAGATTAAATCAAATTTATGTCAAAGTAGGTGTTCTGGAGTCCCTGCATGTAGCTGAGCCATGAGGACAGCGAGTGTGCAATGCACAGGGCTCCTAATGCTCTATAAACCTGAAGTTTTTTGAGATAAATATTCTGCTGTTAGACTCTAGCTAGTATTTTTCTGCACTGGTTCCTGGGTACAGCCTGTACCTGCTTCTTTGAAATTTTCTGTTAAAACAGTTCATAATCCCTACTCTTAGGAATATTTTTATCCGCTTGGCATATTCTTTTGTAAAATGGGAAGCAAATAGAAAACCTGGATTATCTTTCCTGGCCAGATCATCTTCAGAGTAGATCTAGGTTATCATTGGAAATACCTCCTGGCGACGCCAGTATCCTGCAGTAGGTATTGCAGTAGGTAACTATTCTGTAGGTATGCTGATCCCTTTTATCTCCTCCTCAGCACAAGTGTGGCTTCCTGTTCTCTGGAAGAACACTTGAAATCTAAAGCTACCTCAGTTATCTGTTAAAAATTCTATCTTCTGTTTAAACAAATTAATTTGACTTTTCATCTTCATGATTGCAGTAGGAATTTCTTTTGTGGCTCATATTAACTATATCATATACTGCCAGTATTCAGAAGTCCTTGACTTTCTTTGTTATCAGAGGATAGGTTTATGATTTTTTTTTCTTCGTCTTGCTGTTATTTTGTCTTTCACATTTATAGCCTTTCAGTGTCAATGATCAAATTCTTTCCAAACAAGCTTGGCAATGGCCATTAAACTGGAAGTATGTTAAGTATTCAAAAAAAAAAAAACAAAAACCACCCCAAACTAACAGCCTGTTCATTTTTCACTATCTAGAAAATTAAGAAAGACAAAGAAGTGCTATCAAATATTTGGAATAAACATGTAGAACAGAAGTCAGGGTGGATATTTCATTTATAACAACAGCCGTGTGATCAGAATGTGTGAAAAATTACAACCCAAAAAGGAGCTACAATCTTAGTAAGTATTCTTGGTTTGGTTTGTGGTTTTTTTATTTTTTTAAATAAGACCTGGCTTAAAAAAGTATATGTGCCTTCCCAGGAAACGGCAATTTTTGGTTAGTAACAAGAGATTTACCCGCATTTGGAATATCTAAAATTTTATGTCAGGTTAAGCTCTATTATGGGAGAGCTAAAAGAACACAGCAATAAGCAAGTCTTAACTACTTGGCCCAGATGAGCAGGGTTTCTTTGGTTCTTGTTTTTCATGGGGTTTTTTCTTTCCGGATGTCGTTGCTAATCCATTAAATATATATGGTAAAGTAGAAGGGAAGCACAGGGAGAGGGCACAGGTCAAAAACAGTACCAGTGGCAATTTCTGGAGATTTTTTGCATGCTGAGCATAAATGGTAACTGGATAACTGATGTACTTGCTGTGCAGCTGCTATTTTGTCTGGGAATATATGTGGGAACAAAGATCACTAAATGCTCTGACACCTCTTAAGAGGAATATTTTGTGTAGATGGATATTAGCAATTCAAAAGCTGAACTGGGATCCAAGCAAGGTCATTGGCTGACCAGCCAGTTTATTTTTGACCCAAGCGGTGTTTAATTTAAGAAGCAGAAGGACTGGAATAAGCAAGTACAACCCTAAATGGGCAGATGGTTGCCAAGTGATGTTAAAGCCAAGTCATCCTAAAGGGCAGGCCATTTGTACCCTCACTCAAGAGAAGAGAAGAGTAAAGATCAGAATGAGAGAAAGGAAACCCGCCCACCCCCACGATGCTTTAATAGCACTGAATTCAAGCCATTTCTATTCCACTAGCAAGGAAGGAAAAAAGGAAAGACAAATACAAAAATATGTACATTTTAAACAGAATGTGCCTATATATGCATGCAAATTAGGTGAGACCCTTGGTATATACAAGTTAAAGCAATGTTTTAAAAACTGTAATCTGGTTTCTGTAGAATTTCTTGATTCCGGTGTGTATTACAAATATACACAGTGTGAATAAAACCTGAGCTTCCCCTTAACAACTCAGGAGTGAAAGTAATAAACAATCTTAGTATAGCTTTCTTATAAATAAAACATGCTACTTTGTTTTGTTTAGGGTCTTTAAGTCAGTTCTGTGCTGGTGGCTGGAATAATTAGGTTCTGTTTTGAAGGCAGTGATTTTTTTCAATATAAACATTAATTTGTCACTTTAGAAAAAGGAACTTTCTTTGACTTCAGAGACTTTTTGTGTGGTTTGAGCCTCTTGCATCACTCAGTTCTGCTTCTTGCCAAGTCTAGTTTCCTCCTCCTACACTACCATCAAAAGTGTGCTTTCGGGGAGGGGCTTTTGGTTGCCTCAGAAGAGTTTCTGGGTTTTGTACTTCAGCTTAGGTTTGCCTGATAGTGCTCCCTTTTCTATCTTGAGCACAAGGTGCTGTTGCAGTACTTAAAAGCAGTATCAAATAGATCAGGTGTGACAGAACTCCCCTAACTCTCTGTAAAAAGCTTTTTGCCAATTCCCTCCTGAAATATCACTGGAGTGGTGTTTGACACATTTGCGTAGCTATAAAAGCTCTCAATTGGTATTATTATGCAGGTCTCTGGAAATATGTTGATAGGCTTAAGTCTCCATATTTCTGATTCCACCTTCTAAACGCAGCCCCAGTCTGTATCTCTGGCTAGCTACCTTTCTCCTCTTGGCCAGATTCATCTGTTAGTTTAACTCTGGAAAGGAAAAAAAAAAGACAATTGTTATTGCCTTGGCCTCAACACTAGCTGGGGAGGAAAGGTGTAAGGCATAAAGTACTTTCAGTGCTCCCGTCTATGAATCATAAAAGCTAAAGTGGGGTACCTGCCTACTTCAGCACTCAGTTCTGAAAATGGGGAGTCATCTGAGCATGAACTGAAGCAGGCAGTTAATCTCCTGTATAAAGGGAGCTGTAGGTTTGATTTCTGATACTATTTTATGCAACTTTCCTTCTCTTTCTCATTCCATTGGCCTTTCTTTTTGCTGTGTCATTTAATTTACCAGAAGTTAGACATAAATGAACCACTTTTCTCAGTCAGTGAGCCTGGATCTTTGGGACCTCTGTGAAGCTCATGTTCACGTGCAGCATGTGAGGACCATCCTCTGGTGGTCTCCACAGCTCTGAACTGCATCTGAGAGACCAGATCCCTGGGCTGAGGACACTTTGTGCTATCAGGGACAGTAACGAGGAGCAGAGGAGAACAAGGGTGTGCTGCTCATCGTTTTAGGCCACCAATATCTATGGTGCAGTAGTATGGCTTGTTTGCTCGTTGCTTATGGGATTTAGAAAACTAGTGATAGCTGCTGACTTGCATGGATCACCTCAAAGGCAATTTAGCTCTGGCAAAGCAGAAAATTAAGCAAAAGCCCCTGCTTCTAAAGATGCGTGGATGCCCATAGCTAACCTTGTCAGATGTGAGAGGCAGCACCTGGGGATGTTTTAAAAGAGAGGGACTGGATCAGGGCAATGAACTATGAATTCTGCTGTCACAAGGAGCAAGGGTGGCAATGCAGGAGAAACAGTCACACAGGATGTGCTGTCCTTAACCTTTCCTGCCTGTCTTCACTCCCTTATGCCACTTCACGCTTGTGCACTTTTTGTGCTGAATGCAAACTCTATAAGACTGCCTAGATCCTGCAATCCAGATAACTGGGCATTTAATCCTCAAGTCCATTCACCAGGGACCAGGACAGCACTTGGGGCAGCTCTCAGTAAGCTTCTGATGTAGAGTAAGAAAACAAGTTACACCTGTGTGTGCCATCTACTTTTAATAATTCTTCCCATACTGTGTGCTCCACATGTTTCACAAGAAAAAAATTCTCTCTCCTTTCTGCTGAGACAAATTGTGTTGGACATAATGAGAAGATGAAAAATATTTTCTCAGATTTTACTGATCTCTGTAATTTTTGACAGTATAGCCATTACACACAACTGTTTTAGCTCCATTTTAGCCAGCTCCACACTGTTTCTCCTTTCATACATTATGACTTACTTCTTTGTGTCCTGTCATCTCTTCAAAAAATACTGTAGTATTGTTGTAACCCATGGTAACAAGTGATGAGGAGAAGGCTGAGGTGCTTAATGCCTTCTTTGCCTTTAATAACAGTCTTTAACAACTAGATTAGTTGTATTGAGGAAATCCAGCCTCCACAGCCAGAATATAGAGACTGGGAGAACCATCCCCTTGCATTCCAGGAGGAGAAAGTCAGTGACCTGCTGCATCACACAGACACACACAAGCCTATGGGACCAGATGGGATACACCCGAGGGTGCTGAAGGAGCTGGCTGAGTTCTCGCCAAGCCACTTTCCATCATTTACCAGCAGTCCTGGCTGACCGGGGAGGTCCTGACAGATTGAAAATTGGCCATTGTGACGCCCATCTATAAGAAGGGTCGGAAGGATGATCCAGGAAATTACAGGTCTGTCAGCTTGACATCGATGCCCAGGAAGCTGATGGAGCAGCTCATCCTGAGTACCATCATGCAACACATTTTGGACAACCAGGGGATCAGGCCCAGTCAGCATGGGTTTATGAAAGGCAGGTCCTGCTTGACAAACCTGATCTCCTTCTACGACAGGATGACCTGATTATTGGATGAGGGAAAGGCTGTGGATGTAATTTACCTTGACTTTAGCAAGGCCTTTGACAGTGTTTCCCACAGCATTCTCCTGGCAAAAATGGCTGCTCATGGCTTGGATGGGCACACGCTTTGCTGGGTAAAAAACTGTCTGGATGTCCGGGCCCAAAGAGTTGTGGTGAACAGAGTTAAATCCAGTTGGTGGCCGGTCACGAGTGGTGTCCCCCAGGGCTCGGTGTTGGGGCCACTCCTGTTTAACATCTTTATTGATGATCTAGACGAGGGGATCGAGTGCACCCTCAATCAGTTTGCAGATGACACCCAGTTGGGTGGGAGTGTTGATGTGCTCGAGGGTAGGGAGGCTCTGCAGAGAGACCTGGACAGGCTGGAGCCATGGGCTGAGCCCAACTGGGGGAGTTTCCATAAGGCCAAATGCCGGGGGCTGCCCTTGGGCCACAACAACCCCCAGCAGCGCTACAGGCTTGGGGAGGAGTGGCTGGAGAGCTGCCAGTCAGAGAGGGACCTGGGGGTGTTGATTGACAGCTGGCTGAACAGGAGCCAGCAGTGTGCCCAGGGGGCCAAGAAGGCCAATGGCATCCTGGCTTGTGTCAGCAATAGCGTGGCCAGCAGGGACAGGGAAGGGATCTGACCCCTGTACTCGGCACTGGTGAGGCCGCACCTCGATTCCTGTGTTCAGTTTTGGGCCCCTCACTCCAAAAAGGACATTGAATGACTCGAGTGTGTCCAGAGAAGGGCAACGGAGCTGGTGCAGGGTCTGGAGCACAGGTTGTAGGAGAAGCGGCTGAGGGAACTGGGGGTGTTTAGTCTGGAGAAGAGGAGGCTGAGGGGAGCCCTCATCGCCCTCTACAGTTACCTGAAAGGAGGTTGCAGAGAGCTGGGTTTGAGTCTCTTTAGCCTAGTGACAGGACAAGAGGGAAGTTGCGCCAGGGAAAGTTTAAACTAGATGTCAGGAAGTAATTCTTTCCAGAATAGGTTGTTAGGCATTGGAATGGGCTGCCCAGGGAGGTGGTGGAGTCCCCATCCCTGAAGGTGTTTAAGAGTAGGGTCGATTTAACGCTTAAGGATATGCTGTAGTTGGGAACTGTCAGTGCTAGGTGAATGGTTAGACTAGATGATCTTCAAGGTCCTTTCCAACCTAGATGATTCTGTGATTCTGTTGTTATCACCGCAGGACTGACAACAGTATTTGCACCTTTAGACTACGATTTGTGCCTTCTGCATGCAGTCTATTTAATGTTTCCTTTTCCTGGGGCTCTAATTCCATACATATTCATTTCTTTTGTAAATTATTCTGGTGTGAGGTGGCTTGCATGTATATCCATTTATGCTGGGAGCAGTTGACTCTTATAGAGATGGCCACTGGTATGTTCTACCATCAAGAGGGGATAGTTACAGAAGAGAACAATGACAGGGTGGGTCTATAAAACAGACTCCTCAGACCATTCTTTTACCCTCTCACAACTTACGACTCAGATTGCTCTTGACCAGAGGCAGTGTGTTTGTGTTCAGTGGCCTTTAAGGCAGCTTGCTTTCATGAATTTTTCTAACTGCCTTTGAACTCTTGCACAGCTTCAGCATCTGAGACAGTCTGTGCTAGTTTCTCAGTTTAACTCCTTGCAAAACAAGTACCTCCTTTAGTATTTTTTTCTACCTGCTGCCTGTTAGTGTCATCTGAGGTCCCATAGCTCTTGCAGTTCTTCCCCATGACTCTTATGTTTTCATGATGGTTTTTTCCCCCCACCTCCTTTTCCCCTCAGCCCTTAACTTTGTTTGCGGTAAAAGAAATGTGAGAGCCACTGCATGTTCCCCATATGATGTAAGCAGTGGTTACCTAGCACTGACTGGGATGAGATGAGCTATAAAATTCACTAGGGTACAGTGCTGAGAACTTTGGTACTTGACTTGGAACAGAAAGGAGAGGAAATACCACTTGGGGCTTTTTCATATGCCTTACTTGTCATATAAACTGTACTTAATACATGTTCCTGACAGCAACATACCAAGAAAAAAATACTGTTCTTATATCAATCCCATGCTGCAATAATCTCTGTAACGTCCTCTACGTTAGATCTTTGTGTCAGCATCTCTTAGCTTCATGTCAGCATCTGTTACTGTCTGCAGCAATTCTGGGAGCTGGAACTGGGAGACCGAGCTTTGTCATTAAGAAAAAGAGGTTGGAGAAAAGCTCAGGGTTCACACTACCAAGAGTAAGCAAGCTTTCACTGACCTCTCGATTAAAAATGCTGGGTCTGTTGAACCAAAGCTATGACAAAGACACTATGTTGGAAAAATCCACAATATACAGAAATGCAAACTGTGCTAACAGTTGCCAGAACCAGAAGATGCAATGGGCTTATTTTCACATACTTATGGCACTCTGACTTTATTTCCCTTTTTTATATACAGAAAACAAAAAAAAATTTGAGTAGTAAAACTTTGTGGCTAACTTGAAAAATAATTAAGACTCATGGAAATAGATGTGTGTGTGAACGTTGCTTTATTTTTTTTATTATTTTTATTTTTTAGGAAGTTCATATGTACTTTAAGAAATTTTTGTAAAAAACCCCAACAAACAGAACAACCCAAAGAGGTCTTTCTCTTGTTCAAAATGTGGTTTTTCTTTTTGGTTACTTTGGATTCTGGCTTCTTTTATTCTGATTTTATATATCCATATACTTCTACTTCTGTGGGAGTGTTGCTAGAGCTTGGACAAAGGAATGACAAGTCAGCTTCCCTGGTTTCCTGTGGCCTTGAGATTCTCAACAATTTATTTTTCAAGCCTAAATGCCGGTGGGTAGGTTTATAAATCTTTGTAGTTAGAATCTGTAGAATTTAAGACCTAAAATTCAATATACAAAGTATCTATATAATTTAAGGGCTCCATTATTATTTGCTTTAATATAAACATGCCTATTAAATTGATGAGCCTTCCTTAAAATTGTATTTTGAATGCTTCAGTGAAGTTCTTTGGAACTTATATGCATCTGCATTCAGAAACTTTGCCTGGTCTGTCACTGTTTTTCATAGTAGGAGACTGGAACATATTCAGCTTCAGAAAAATGATTTAGGTAAAGTGTAGTTTGAAAGCTCCCATGACATTGGAGACTTTTTAGGGAGCGTATTTTACAAATAGATGCTGAAGTCTCATATTTTGCTACAGCTGTATTTTGGAATTTTTTTGGCAGGTGGGAATGGCTTTCATTTTGAAAAGTATTTGAGGACAGCTGCTTCTGTTGAACAGATGAGATATCAAAAAGCCGTTGATAGGTAAATAACAACGCATTTCTGCAGAGTGCTCTACTAACCACACATCTCCATTTCCATTTACACAGCAGGTACTTAAAGCACGTCTCCAAATTATAGCTATGCCATTCGCAACTTACCTAGTGGAGTTTAATGATGAAGAGGTGCTTCCTGTGCATTTAAGGCTTTTCAGAGGACTTAGCAGAAATGAGGTAATCAATCTCACTGCAATCCTTACTTTAGGTGGATAGTTAATTGAAAAGAGACAGCCCTGATGCTTTTTCAGACACTGGAAGAAAGCCCTTTTTCAGGGCAGCATAAGGTCACTCAGGCCCGTAGACTGGCAGCTACCTGCTCCAGTTACCTTCCTGTCCACATGTACTTCTTGATATAGAAAAAAACTTCCTTCCCTGATGTACAGTTTTCAACTGTAAACTCTGCAAACTAGTCAAACTTGTTGCTCTGCCACAGGATAACTGGCTGTATTTATTTTAATTTAAGCCCAAAGGGAGTAGCTTCATTCTGGAACATGTTTAGTTTGTAGGTGACAAATGATCTGTGAAACCCTCAGAGACAACTCATTATAAATGAGGGCAGGCAGCAGAAGTCCCTGTTGTTGCTCAGTGTGGTGAGCCAGTGTAATTGTAACTATATAAAGTGAAACAGAGTTAGGATTTAGCAAAGTAATACCCAAAAAAGTAATAAACCAGCATGCTTCAGCTCTTTCCAGCACCTTGAGAATATGCTGCCACACTCTTATTTGCTCCTTTCTATATATGCTGTGTTTTATTTCTTAATGCTCTCTTGCTTTATTTTTCATCTTTGCCTAAAGAATGTGTCAACATGTTGTAAGGGCTGATTTGCTGCTTTTATTTTTGTCAATTTTTGTTTGGTTGCTTCCAAAGACACACAAGAGAGACTGGAGCAGTTTGGAACACTGTTGTATATCAGGCCTCATTACTTCAAGAAGAATAGAGACAAAATTTTAACTCTAAGTCTGTAGGTTAACCAATGTTCTGAATTAACTCCCTAAACTCTTTTTACAAGTATTATTATACACAAGTGTGTTCCCATTAAATTTGGCTAACTCTTCCTTCCTTGTGTACCAGGGGCATGCAAGGCTGGGCCCTTTACACTTTACAGCTGGGAAAGACCAAGTCTGAAGTAGTAGGCTTATGTGATTGGTTGTGGTTTTGTTGTACTCTTCATCTCAGAAGTACACTCTGAAGAGAGTTTAATTCAGGTTTAATTTTCAATTTTTTTTTCCCGGTTTCCATCTGTCCCATGGTAACATATATTTTACAGATGGTCAGCTTGATCCTCTGACTTCTAATACAAAACTAATCCCATGCCTCAGTATATCATAATGTAGTTAAATAAGTACAGCACAAGTCATTCTGAAGAACTGACGAGACAGATGTTCCAAGTCAAAAGTTTAATAAGAGGTGTCTTCACAGAAAAGATTTTGTAATAGGTTTTTCTTTTCCCCTCAATATCTCTGAAATAAGGTATTTTCTTGATTAAGTTGTCTCTTCTCACAAAGGAGATTACTGTAATAACCGTAAGAGTGAAGAACGTGACATTTAAATTGCCTTTAGAGTTAAAAAGGAAAAAGACACAGATGGTGTATGAAATTTTAAATTTCTCTCGGATATGTTCCTCTGCATCAGTGTAGAGTCAAAAAATATAAAATTATTTTCTTTACCCATTAGCTACATATATCTTCATACACTGAAGACTGCAAAATTGTTACAGCAGAACTGAATATTTAATTTGCATGAGCAACGGCAATTAATGCTCAACTTGGATTAGTGCCAGACAGGTCCCCACCATGACACAGAAAAGCTATTGATAAACATTGAATGAACAGGGCTCACCAAAATTTGCCTTAGATCATCAGATTCTCATGCTGCTCACTTCAAAGCACCATGAAAGGTACTCATTTTCAGCTTTGGAAAGACATGATGTCTTGAATAAATAAATAAAAAGTCCTAAAATTTAATATCTGTCTGACTTCCCCAGGGCACTTCAATTCAAATGTAATTGATCACTTTCTGGAGCAAAACCAGTGGAACAAAAAGGTAGCCAGAGCTGAAGCCATCTAAAGCTGCATCTTCCAAAAAATAGCACATTTCTCTGTGTATTTCTGTGACTGCTTACTGAAAGTCTTTGAATTCAGTGGGGTGGAAATGAAAACCAGCAATGTGAATTTCATACATAGTATTCAATTATTTGCCTTACCCACAATATGACATTTTGACAGTAGTTTTACTGGTTAGTCATTTCTTAAGTATCTTTAAGACGTTGGACTGATAATTAGAAAAATATTTATTTCTGTCATATAGAAAGCAACATTTAGAAAATATTCTGCCCACTTTATTACTGCTTAGGTCACATAACAGTCTCTACACAAGAACAAATTAACTCAGTTTCACTGAGCAGAAACCAAACAAGGGTAAATATTCAAACTACTGCTAGATGGTCAGTGAACTTACAGAAACTGTACCAGGAAATAAAAAACACATGGTTGAGTTTTTAAAATTTGGATGGGTGAAGGAAGGGAATAGTGATTGTTTTGAATAATATATATTAATTATGTAAAATCCTGGCATGAAATGCCTCTATAAACAGAATTGTACCTACATGTCATTGCCCTCAAATTTTTATTAAGGGCAAAAAAAGAAACATGTTACATATAAAGCCAAGAATTTATTTTAAATCCAACTGGAATCTTAACAGTCTACTTAAATAATATTTATTACCCCAGATTAAACCATTACAGGACAAAAACCAGTACTTTAGGGGAAAAGTATAGTAACATAGAGTTGTCATACACATACTTCCCAATCTCTGCTACTTTTCCTGATATTATGCTCAGCCTTCCAATGCCTATTGGGATCCTAGCATTGAAGGCTTCAGAAAGAAGAGGGAATTGTGCAGCTCAAATCCCTAGTCATGAAGAACATGATATTGTTGATTTCTCTCTTCTCATCTTAGTTGCTTCTTAAAGTAATATTTATTGCTTGCTAACATGCCATACACCTTGCTCTCTCTTTACTGATTAGCTCGCGGTACAACCAAATTTCCTATATATGGTGCATGTCATGCAAGTTGGATACTAGCTTTTCATTCTCTTTGTACCTCTAAATATGGGTTTGCTCAGCTCTGAGTCTGCATTTCTTCAACCGACCATCAGGGAGTTCTTTATAGTGCTGGGGCCTCCAGTGTCAGCCTATGCCCCATCTCTTACCTTCCCATGCCTACACTTCTCTAGATCACATCCTGTGTCCCTACTTTTCAAAGCTTCTGCTATCATATCATATATCATATCATATCATATCAATCTTCTACAGAGAATATCTATAAAAAACTACGGTTATACCATACAAAGATAAGAAATTATAAATAAAGTAAATTAGGCATAAACACCTGGTCATTCAAAAAATTGCTATTATGGAAAGTTTGGACATTGCAGCTAGCTCAAGAGAAGTTGAGACAAAGTAAGCTTGACAAGCTGCTCTCCTGAGGCCTTGCAAACTTGCCACCGCTGCTAGCATTGTTAATACATTTACTGGGCTTCAGAGATACACTATACCCCCTACAAAATGATATATGTTGTCTTCCTTAGTAATGTGATTCCAGTTAGGGACATTATTCTTGGAAACATTTTGAAGCCACTTCAGCTAGTTTTGTGTCATGTCATGTCATTTCTATGGTACCATATTTTCTCTCTCCTTGTAGGATTTATGGTCCTAGTTCCTGACTTTTTAATGAAAAGGCTGACAGCACATTTCAGTCTTTCCTACTGTGGATGGACCAGCGTCTCTCACACTTCAAGTCATGGCACTTCATCTACCCTGAATGTTACCCATTCTGGGATCTGGAAGTAGTTAAGAGAATATGAAAAGCAGGCTCCTCTGTGAAGGCTACTTTGAAGGTTTGCTTTTGGTTTTAATGACAACTATTTGCTTAAATTTATCTTAATAGGTTAAATTAATACAAGTTCCAAGAAATGACTGGGCATAAAGAATGAAATTAAGCATAGTGTCCAGAAGAAATGAAAAAATGTGGCACAGGGTTAGACATCAGGTCCCACATTTACCGTGATTTGTTAATTGCTTTGGTTTGCTCTCTTTGGAATGCCCCCAGATATATGCCTTACATGGAGAGTTCAAACATATCGCTCTGTTGTTGAAAGTAGAGGGTCTAAAGACTTGTGCAAAAATCCCTGGGGCTTGGGAGGAAAGTAACCTTACAATTTATCAGTCAAGTCCTTTTGATATAATTGTTCCTCCATGAGCCACCTTCAGTGTTGCTACAGTAATAAATCACACCCAGTAAAAGTACCTCTAAAAAGCAAATGTTGAATGACTTTTTTTGTGTGTGATTTGCTCTGTTATTGTGTAAATATATTATTATATAGGTATATATGTAGCTAAAGAGAATAAAATATTCAGCATTGTTTTGCAAGCCACATCTGACAGCTAGTTCCCTAGGATAAGTTCACTCTCATGATCTAATAGTAGTGCATGGTTTTGTTCCACCTCTGCAAACATACACCAAACATTGATGGTATGCTTCTGTTGGACCCAGCCTAATAGCAAACTCAGCTTTTGAGTTGCCCCACTTTCTATCATGTTCATGGTTTCAGTTCCCAGGGCCTCATCCTGGTGAGAGCAAACAGATAAGTGACTGAGAGCCAGGCAGCAATGGGATCTTAACAAAAAACTGTTCTGTGTGGGAAGGAGTGAGGGCATAATACCCTGGTTTGACATCCATGGAGAGAGTTGGGGGCCCTTTCCTTTTGGCAGAGCATAAAAAACTATGTCAGGGACCTGCATGCCAGGTGCAGTCCTACTCTGAAAGTTAACTGTAAAAAAAATTTCAAATGAAATCTTGCCTCTGGTTGTTCTACTAAAATAAATTAAATGACAAGGAAAAGCTGCTGTACCTGTGATGCTCAGCCAGACTCTTCACATTAGTGCTTTGCTCTGGCTCTATGACTTTAGCATAGTCTTTACAAGAAAGTGGCTTTTACCTCTCTTCAGTGCAATTAATAACAAGCCTTTTTTTCAGATCTGGTAAGCAATGCTAGTGTACATCCAATGCCTTTCTCTGAGCAGCACATGCTTCCTAGAGCTAACAGCTAAAATTAAAAATGCCTATTTTGTAATTTGATGTTAACAAGAATTATACAGAATACATTCAGAGAAGGATCTATTGTATAAAACAAAGCCTTTCTTATAGTCACTCTGGAGAACAACCCCATATAAGAACAGTGTTGTATTTTAAATCATTAAAGATAACTTCTTGCCAGGCAATGCAAGATAATGATAGCACATAATATTCCTCTCGCTGCTTCTTTCTCATGTATTGCTTGGTCCTATATCATAGGTGTGATGGACCAGGGTGCTTACCCTCTATTCCTCTGAGCACTTTGAAGAAACTACTACATTTGTCAAATGACAAAAGGAATCACTGTAGAGGGTCAATTGAGAGACATCAAAAGCAACTTGAAAATCTGCAGTCCCAGGTGAGCTGTTACTTGAAGAATATCCAGCTTTCGGGTCATCTGTGGTTTGTCTTTGAAAAGTTCTGCTGAACTCAGTCTTGGATTTGAGAACTAAACACTGGGGCTTGTTTGTTTGTTTCCTGGGCTCCCTTCCCTCCCTATCTTCTGGCAAGAACAGATAAAAAAGCAGTGTGGTTAAAGGGGTTGTGGGCCACATGGTGCTTGTCCCATGGCAGCCATGGAGTTACCATTGCCTAGTTAAAGGCTGTTTGTTTGAACCTGCTTTATAAAAAATCATAAAAACCAAACCAATAACAATGTCTGAATTGGTCTATTTTTGAAATAAAATATTTTTGACTGTAAAGGCATTAAAACAGTCGTGTTATGTTTAAGGTATGAGTGTTTTTTCAAGTTTGTCTCGACTCAGGGTTTTTCAAATAAGTATTAGGATTCTGCAATCAGCTGCTGTACCCTCTTATCCAAACGCAATGTGGAAGTTAATAACACCCGAAATCATTACACATTTTCACTAAACACAAGGTTTGCTGGGATGAAACAGAGAGAGATCAGTTTGAAAAATGTAGACCTTCCTCCTCTTACACCTGGAATAGAGAAACTACCGTTTGCATTGAAGTGGTAATAAGTTTAGGAATTGTAGGTTGTTAGGAATAGGATGTATCGGTAGTTTACTGGCAAGTTGTTTGCTAAATGCTCTTAAGGAATTACCTTCCATAGTCCATGGAAATAGTGGTCAGAAGAAGTGCAAATGCAAGTAAGTCTTTCAGGATCTTGAGCCTGAGCCCAAGCTCAGCATTTGGTTTCCAAGGAGAAATCTTGCATCAATAATTGTTGCATTAGATCAAGGGGCAGGGAGTAAATAAACATCTGTTGTTGGCAGGAATTTTCATCACAAAACTGTATGGTATAATGCTTCTTCAGATGACAAAGTCCTTGTTCTCAGAAACAAACTTCTAATACTGTGAACAAGGACATCTGATTGTTTCTGCCATATTAAGGAACAGAAAATTACTGTTTGGTCAAGTTATCAAAGTAATATCATTCTTTTCATCCTGATTTCTAATTCTGTCTTGTCTCAAGGGAAAAAAAAAATCATAAGACTTTCCCTAAATATATTTAATGTCTAATTGCTGTCTTAAAAATTGAAAGTTTCCTTATCAACTAGATTTGCAGTAGTAGTATAGTTCTAAAAATTACTTAGCGTGTTCATTTTTAGACTACCTCATTCCATCTTTCTGTCAAATCATGCTCTTTATCAAATTATTCTACTACTTTCCAAGAAGGGGCTTGATAGAGTTATTATTAATAATCAGAGATGAAGACACAGTGCCTCACATGTTGTAATTTCTACACTTTTCTGTGTAGTGATAAAAGGACAGGAATTTTTTTCATGTTTTATTTGCCTTTATATCATGACAAGTGTATATTAAGTTGATTTCTGTACTTCTCATAAAATCAGTTCTCATGAGTCCATTGTGCTGTTCGCTCAGAGGCTGCGATGCAGCCTCTGCCCCTCCCCCAGGAGCTGGACCGTGCTGCTGTGTTGGGTTTGTTCCATGGGACCTCCTGCTCTCCAGTTGCGCAGGGCTACGCCTCAATAAGTATGGGTCTCTAGCATCCTGGTGTGCACTGGGACACAGGGACATCCATCTGAGTTTCCTTCTGGAAGCGGGGGCTCTTCCACCCTCAGGTTTCCAGAGTGGCAAGTGCTCTCTTTTCAAGAGTCCTATTCCAATTCCATTGCTGGGGCTCCTTTGTGCTTCTCTCTGAACTCATGTGATAGTTGAAGAAGACAGATTTTGCAGAGGATTTCTAAAATGTTTGCTTTCTTTCCAGCTCTTTGATGAAGTGGGAATTAAACAGTGCACCATCCTGCCATGGTTCTCTCACTGCTTGCAGGTGTTCTGCAGAGTATGGTTTGATGTCTTCACACAGACATTTTCTTTCCCAACTCCATTCACTCCATTATGTATCTCTTCAGAAGATCAGGCTTTTCTTCTACATCACAGACAGTCCTCTCTGTCCTCCTGTTAACTGCGTCTTTCGCTGATCCTGATTTTTCAAATTCTCTCTTTTTTTTCCTGTCTTCTGTTTCACAGCCACTGTGCTTTGTATCTCTGTACTGACATCTGTTTATCTGTTGCTTTATTGGATTTTCCATTCAAGTCATTACATTTTGGGGAAGTCAGTTTTGTTTAGGGTTTCACCACTGTGCTCTGGGCAGTATCTGATTTATTAAGGATTTCTGACCACAGAATTATATAAGAATCTGATGCTTGGACACATCTCAAGTCTTGCAAGAGCTACCAGCCAGAAGTATGATCACACAAGCATGATCAGTAGTTGGGTGGATTTTTGGAAATCTGTTTTTAATAGTAAAACTAAAATCACTTCAACTACAGGAAAAGACATCACCCCTACCTCTTGTGATGTTCTTTGCAAGGTTGGTAATACTCTTCACTTTTTTTTCCCTTCAGCTCATCTACTGGTTTTGATCTGGCTTCCTTTCTTCCTTAGAGATTTACAAAGAAGTTCCTTAACATCAGGCATCAAATTTTCTTTTCAAATTTCTTTCTTTTCTAGAACAAATTATGACTCCCTAAATAGTTGATAAATTGATCAGAAATTACCACTAAATTAAGTTACAAGTTAAGTTCTTTCTGATTCAGCATTTCTCCTTTAGTTTGTCAAATTCACATCTCTTTTGTTCTTAGTATTGTTTTCTTAAAATTTCTTCTGGAAAATTGTTTCTCAGCAAGTTAACCAATTGGATTACTCTTGTATTCATCTAGTTCTCTTTGTTTTCTGAAGCTTGTCTATTCCAGCATTGGTTATGCTTGTTTATCTTTGGTTATGCTTGTTTATCTTCTGTATATCTTCTTTATCTTGGTATTTAATTGCCTGAAAACATAATCTCTGGATTCTATTTAGTTCAATGCTTGCGGTTCTTATTTAATCCTGCTTCATTTTTGCTAAGTAGCTAGTTCTCCCAAAAGGAATATGAGACTAAAATCTGAGAAAGTTAAGAGTTTAGAACATGTAGAATATATGAATTCATTTATAGTTCATAAATGGGGCACATAAAGATTTCATGAGTCACCATGCACCAGCTATCACAGAAATGCTGAAATTTTACTTTGAAATTTATTTTGATGTATATGTTACTACCTTATTGGCTATTTGTTTCTTATAATGTCTCTCGTTTATCTAAACTATTGGCTTTTCATCTGCGGGCAATCTCTGACTAGCTCCTAGAACTGCCCATCAGGAGGGTAGAAAGAGTGCAGGCATTGGAGTTGTCTCTGGCAAACTGAAAAGCTTCCAGCTATGCAGCTTTTCCTTTTGTTCTTCAGACAGCTTTTTAATCTCATATTCTATTGTACCTTCTGTTTCTTTGATTGAAATACCTTGCCAAGTACTTTTGAAAAATCTAAAAATAACTACATCCTCTGAATTTGCCTTTATCTTGGTGGTAATACCTTCAAAGGACTCTTGCAGGTAAGATAAATGTTCTTTCCACTGTCCACATGAATATGGAACAACACCTCAGTTGTTCATGGATCCTATGACATTTTGAAAAATGTACACATTTTATTGTGGCAGCTTTATATTACCTCTTTATACATCAGTCTTTTCAAGTAAAGCATCATTGGTATTGCTGAAGTCCATTTTTTCAAAATTTTCACTCAAACTACAGAATCTTTTGAGGATTTTCAGGTAAAGAGGGGTTAAGCTCTTTCTGGGTGCTTCTTGAACTTAAGTCACCTATCAAAGAATAATAAATGAATTCATAAAATGTAGTGCTAGCACAATGCAGAAAAGGGATGCATAATATATACTTTTCAAAATGCAGTACAAACCTTTATTCTAAGAAAGAAAGAAAGAAAGAAAGAAAGAACGAACATACATGGTTACACACTGTTTAAGTGATACTAACACTTTTTCCAGGAAGGAAGTATAAATGCTTTCATATTTTTGAAAATTTATGTTTGTTTTCATGCATAAACATACTTCAGCTATTCATAGAAAATGTAAAAATATTTCATGTAAAAAAATTCAGCTGAAAGTAGCTGAAAGCTGTTGCAGAAGTACTACATATGGCAGGCCGTATTCATGTTCTCCCTCATCATCTTCTTATACCACTTCTGGGAAGAGAATAGGCTGTGAGATGGGCCCCAGGGCTGAAGCAGGTCACCAACTTATCTGTAGTATTTTGGCCTCACATTTATGAAATTGATACATCCATTTATTCCATCAAGAAGGTCCAAACATAATTTTATGCTGAATGACCTCTCTTACAAAGCCTGCGTTCCTTGTGCAAAGAGTTTTATGTAAACAATTTCTGCACATAACATGTTTTATGTGTTGAAAATGTATACAGTATAGCTCTTTAAAGAATCATAAGGTGAACTATAATTTAGGTGTTGAACTACTGTTGTCTATATTAATTTATTATGCAAACTGCTCATATTAAAACATATTCCCATTTTTTATAATGATTTTTTAAAAATAATTTGCATTCTGCTTATCTTGCAGGCTTCTGGAGAGTCTAGTTAACACCCAACCTCAAGACCATTGGGAAGCAAAATTTAAGGGTCATTTCATATTCTCATTTCTTGAATTTCCTAAAACCAGAAAATACAGAGTTCAGGTGTTCGGTAATGCCCATTAATGCTATCCTGAATTGTCAACAAGTGGTAGAAATTATACGCATGCAGTTTGTATGGTTGCCTTGCATGGGGGTGAGAAGGGTTGACATGATGTCACCTGAACATGCCCAGGATACATCATCTTGGAAAGAGCAGATGTCCAAAACGGAAGTGATCTTTTTTCTCCACAGGCTTGTAAGGGTAGTTATAAGTAATTTTGAAAGGGGTTTGCAGTTTATATTTTTCTGTAGTTGTTTCTTTGTGCCACTACATCAGGGGGCATACTGAATCTGAGCATTAACTTAAAATGTCAGTTGCTAACCTTTTGAACATTCATTCAGCAAGCCTTTACCATTTAATGATGGGCATATATAATGAAGTGCCTAAATTTTCTGCACCTTTTTCCTAGAGGGCTTTTTCATTAGGACCACCAACAGCTCTTTGTTCTAGAGGCAGCAAAGCCCCAGGAACAAATGTATTTCATTGTTTGGTTTCATGCTTTCTGACAAACACCCACAAAACAGTCCTAGAATAAGAATGAAAATATGCCATGCACACAGTCAGCTTTTGGCTTTATATCATGCAACACAGAAGCTTGCCCCCAGAAAAAGTTGTGTTTCATCATACCGAGTAAGTCTACCTGACTGGATACCCATTTAGTGTTAGCGGGGAACTAGAAAATGTCAAACTTTACACTTATGCATGAATCACACTGTAAAATCAAACACAGACAATTCTTAAATGGACTAACCAAAGCAGGAGAAGTGTAGCTTTCAGCATAGCAGGCCTCTTCCTTTCTCTAGGGAGAAAGTGAATGGTCACAAAAGAGTGCACCAAAACTAATTTTCCTTGAGGGACCAGTTCTGCTGTTTCTGTGCCTAGCCAACTGTAGGGAAAAAAAAGGCCACATGCAGAAAGCAGGCTCTGAAAGTTGCTGTACTTCAGGACAGAGACTTCCAACCCCAAAGAAAACTAGATCACCTAGATGACAAACATACTCTCTTTCCTTTTTGAACCATGGGAGCATCCTCATGCTCCTGAGGTATGGTATTGCTGTCCCTCATTTTCCTCCTTATGCTAGCTCTGTGTTTGCAGAGTACTTATTTTGTAATGAAGCAACTTCAAATGTGCTTTCAGAAACATTAAATATTGTGCAAACACTATGAAAAGTGATTCACCAGACCTAATTTGAAGTAAAATCTTTATCCTTTCTTTGTGAGCCCTGTTGCCTCTGTGTGATGGCTAGCCCATACATCCAGTGGGAGTGTGTGTAGGTGAGAATCACACAAGTGTCCATGCAGCAGCCTCAGCTGTCCCCTGTGCTGCCATTTGAGTTGTGTTTTTACACAGCTGCCTGTGGGCTCTCTGGTGACTAGCTGCTGCACCCCATGGCAGTAACCAGTTTCTTCACTAAAGCTCTGCAGACTAAATGCCAAGAGATAAAGGTAAGACAAAAAGAAGTTTGTTATCTAGCAGAGGCTGGTGTGAGGGAACAGAAAGTATTGAATCTTGCTTGCTGTAGACAAATGAGAGAGTAAATTTCTTGAGGGAGGGATTGTTCTCGATATTTTTAAGAGTCCTTGCCCCCCCCCCTCCCCCAAATGGCCTTAAAATGCTGCTGTTGGAGTGTGTATAGTAAATGATTTGTGTTTTCCTTTCTGACAACATGAGAAACCTTATTTAGGCTCTGAGGCAGTTTTTAACTATGTAAGGAATCAAAGATTTCCCCCAGGTTATCTGCATTTGTGTGCACAAGCCACAGTGACACTGAAACACAAGTTTTCCTTTTGTCATTTGACAGCCAGAGGCACATGGAAGAGGGGACATGGTAAAAAAATCTGTTCTGTTAAATACCACACAAGGAAGACTCAAAAAATGAGATCAAGCAAAGAGCAGCCTAAGCTGTAAGGCGGTTACAGAAACTTGTGTACACCCTGAGCGGCATTTCATTGTACAGGAATTAGAATTAAAATATTTATGTTAAACTGGTTTGGTTAGGGGTTAATGCATAAATGATAGCATTGCTTAGCATTACAACGGGTACTAGATTTCCTGGAACAATCTCCAGGTCCACCAGCAATACATACTCCTGCTGTTGTTACACACCTATTTTCATGTGACTCTCCATTTGTTTGACTCACATTTACTACACAGCAAACCACAAATATATGGTTAGCTCATGGTGGTGATTCAGGGAACCCCTAATATTTTTCCCTCAAACATACAGAAGTTGGTGTCTCTATTAAAAAGTTGCTCTCCTAAGACCTTTACCCTGCATGGAGTTTCAGAATTGTAAATATGCTGATTAAATTTTACCACATCTCATTTCTCAGTGAAAAGTTTCCTTATCATTATAGATACTGACTACAGGTTTTAACATCTTCATTTTGAAACCAGTGTATCAGTTCATAGCAAGATGATGATTTATTTTTTTTTACTGCCCCTGACACTGCCTGCGTGAAATACCAGGCTCGGAAGCACGTTTGGTATATAGAATACAGTTAAAAAGCTCTTTGGAAAAGGACATTACTACGCTGAACCACAAATATTTCCACTCATCTTTTAGCTCATGAATGATGATGAAGCTCATCTTCTGTGTTGGTAATTTTGTTACAGTGATCCGATCAACTAAAGATTAATGCTTCTTGGATTTGACAATATCCTCTTACACTGTGATATTGCAGGTCACGTCTTTGACAAGAGAACCAATTACACTGCTCCTGTGAAGGTTTGTTTATATTTATGTTTTTTTCATTAGAATTATAATTACTAAGCCATTTTTCAGTTACCTCAGAGTACTTTGCTACAATTTTTTAAATTCACAACAGAAAAGTAACTGTTCTTGAATTAGATTGTTCTCACATTCCCTCAAGCATCGAAAAGACAGAACCACTTTTATTTCAGATGGCTGAAAATTCCACCCCCACGTATATCTTCAAAGATTAAAGCGGGGCAGGGCAGGGAAGTAAACTAAATAAATGGCTTTGCCTTGGATAGAGACCAGGCCTCTAGCACTACAGATTTCATTCCCAAAATAAAGGGATCAGAATGTTAATGTATATACAATTGGAAAAATAACATTGTAGCTTCTATAATTCAACTTGCCTAACATTTCTGTGTTTTGCTAGAAGAAATACGATATCAGAGAGCAGTAAATAAAGCTGAATGTTAATACAAGTCTAAATTATAAGGCATGGCATAAGTAATGCTTATAGTTAAACTGCCTGGGATAAAAACTTACTGGTGCTGTCAATCTTCCTGCTTCAGGATGCACATCAATCACTCAAAAAGGCTGGAAAAAATTTATTCCCTTGCGCCCATTCTTCCTCCTCTCACTGAAAGTTTGTTGAGTGTGTTGATTGTTTGCATCCTGGTTTATTTGCTTTTCCCTGTTGTTGACTCCTGCTGAAGATTACATGAAATATTGGTTTAATCTAATAAAATAATTCCTGGTCATATCTGCAGCAAGCAGTAGTGACGAATTATGTGGCCACATGTGAACTGATTAGAATTTTATTTGTTTTCTGATTTCCGAAAAAGGTGTGTCAGATCTCATTCTTCAGAAGATTAACCTGTCATTAAGATAAGTGCTATCAGCAAGATAAAAGGTTGTCAGCCAATAGCTGTTAATTGAAAACCTGTTATTTTATATGACAGTCAATCACAGAAAGGTAAAAGCATTCAGTTTCACCCACATTTTTCTACAAAAACTGCAAGCAGGTTGTTGCACAAGAAAATAGTGCTTTAAAGATAGAGGCCACTTTCTTGAAAATTTGGCCCTAAAATCAGAACTTGTAACCAGGATGTTTTAACATGGAGCTATGTTCCCCAGAAATGTGATTTAACAATATATCTTACGTTCTTGTAACTTACTCTATGATAGCAGTGGCTTGTAAGGCAACTTAATGATATCCTTCTAGACAGACTAATCTTTGTGCTGCTAAATAGGCATGAGGCAGCTCTCTGTCTCCATGGCCCTGCTCAGACACAGGCAGCAGTGCAGTACGCAGTCCAGAAAGGGCCATGAAACATCTCTTTAATGCACCCCAGGCATAGAGGTGTAAGTCACATCTGGAACATCTCATAACAAACTCAAGACCTTTTAAAAAAGAAACATATTGTGCAGTGTGACACAGAAGGAGACATCCCAGGGAATTATTTCATACTGCAAAGGCATTCAACATACATGCTGTTAAGGTAAAAATACTTCCAGCCTATCTATTTTCCAAATATTTTTGCAGGTACTCCTTCCCAATCTAAAGGAAAACACCTGTTTTGCGAACCAAGGATGTTGTTAAAATTGATGTGAAAGACAGTGATCCCGAAATTATTTGTGTGATGACTCTCTTTAAAGCACCAAAGCTGTTCTACGAGAACAAATCATACCAAAGTCGAACACAGGGGTGATTCTAAACCTCCTGCTGCTTCAAAAAACATTTTTAAAACTAGTGCCCTACAATATTGTACTATCATTGAGGATTGAAAGCAGTTTTTCTTGTAAACCATGATAAAAGACCATGCTGTGGCAGAAAAAGTAGCATGGATGAGCTCTATTATGGATGGGCTTTCAATGTCTTAAAGACAGTAATACTCTTAACATGGGGACTGAGCACCCTAAACCTCTGGCTTGGGATATCATTTGCCTTAATTACTTGTGGATCATCTATCTTAAAGTGCTGACTAGTTCTTGAAAAGATAATATTGGTGATGCAGTGAAAGTCAACCTACAAACCTGCTAGATAAGTTCAATACTTCCTCACACTTAGTTACACAAATATAATCAAGCTACAATAATATCAAACCCTCTAAATAGTAGGTTTATCTTTCCCTTCCTCTCTCCCTCTCTGAAAGAAAAAAAGAAACCCCACCAATATATTATATAGCAGGTGAAGACACCTATTATGTATTAACTTTCAGAAGTGGAAATTTAAAAACCAGAGGCTAATTTGCAAAAATTATAAAGAAATACAGGAAAAGTAATTTCCTGAAAAGAGTGTGAATTTGAACACCCCAGAATCATAAGCAGAAGAGATAAATCAGGTAAAGTTTAGAAGGGATTAGTGGGTTATTTTCATGAATTTGTTGTAGCACTTCTTTGCAGCACACAATGGGCATTTTAGAGTACAGAGTACAAAAAAAAATATATCATTTGTAGTTGAACAAAAGAAATCTGCACCCATTTATGACACCTTTGGTGGAGAAAGAGAGGGACTTTCAAATTAAGGACTAGTTTCCGTAATAGCAGTATGGATGGATAGTAGGCTTGCATTAGGAACTAGCAGTAAATTTAAGAGAAGGATATTCCTGAGCTGATTGAAAGTAATGTAATTTTCTTCCATTAAACTAAATGTCAGTAAAGTTTTGAGTGCTTATAGCACACAACTGTTTCTCATGAGGGATATGAAGTAAGGCACTGAGCAAGGCACTGAAGGTGTGTGTCATTTATCAGACCTTGGAACTCATCCATTCTGGGGTGGTATCGCAGGAAGCTGTTTAGGTTGCAGTCCTTTTGGTCAAGATGAACCATAGTTGTGTTGCTTTCACTTACACTGCATTCCATGTTTTTCCAGAAAATAAATACCTGTCTATATGCAAATAAAGTCAATTTTAAGATGCAGCATATGTGATAGAACTGGAATATAAGTTAGTATCATCTGGCCTGAGTTCATAGGTCTTATCAAGTCATGTTACAAATGAAATTGCCTGTTGGCTGTTTTCTCTCTGTAATAGAGGTTCTGTGCTGCTGATGTGCAGTGAGCCCATACACAGTACTTAATTCTGTGAAGCCAATTACATCTTGTGAGGACTCCTTTTTTATGTTACACTGAAATTCTTATCTTACCGAGAAGTTCCACCCACTCTGTATCATTTGATCCTAATCTGTCTTTAATTACTGCTTAGATATTATTCTGGTTGTCCTATAAATGATGAATAAACTCCCTACAAATAGTTATGCTTGAAACATTAACTTTTCAAAATTACTGCATAATTCTCTTCAGGTATGCCACCCATCATGATGATTATTTTTGCTGATTCTTTGTGAGTTTCTTTTAGCCCTTATGTCACTATATCAATTTGTTTAAAATATATTTACATATGTCTTACACTATGACATGACTAAACCACGAGTACAAGATCACAACTGACAATCTAGTCTCAGATTGTTGGTGAACAATTAGGTCAGCTGATCACTACCTCACATACCTTTAATTGCTTTTCGATTATGCCGTTCTGTGCTAGAAAATTAATGTAAGATTTAATTATCTTGTGTTCCCTTAGTGGCTTCTGTTACCCTAAGGCTGGCAGTTTTCAACCTGCTTTTGTTCATTTTAACCCCACTTTCTTTGCTTAGCTACCTGCACACAGTCTTTCTCTCATTTTTGTGCTTCAAATGATGCATTTGGCACTTTGGCAGAATAAAAGAAGATAATAATTTTAATTACTACTAGGCTCAAGGTCTTTGCTTGTGAAAACTGGTCTGGGTCTTCTTAAGTTGCTGGATATCTGGCAATTTTACATGCACCGAAGATCAGACTGTCAGATGGAATAATGCAGGATAGGTTTGATGGATAGTTTGCAGAACACATATTATCCCTGTTTCAGGGCTAGCTGAAATGTCTGATAATCATACATTATACCATGCTTTACCTCATTTTTATGTGTTCAGACAGGTAGTTCATTATTTTTAACACTTCTCATCATGCCTGAATGGTGACAATAATAGCTTCAATATTGCTTTCTATTTGTAGGAATGTAATGCTAAGAACTGGAGTAAGTTACACCTGTCTTGATCCTTTCTTTCCTTGGAAATCATGATGTCACTTCATTTCCTCATCTCTTTAATCATCTGTTAGGCCTGTGGTCATTAGCTGTGTCAACACACTTCAGGGCAATGGCATAGCTAATGCTTGTCTACGCTGACTTGAGTACTTACTGTGGCCACAAGAGATGAACAAGAGCACTTAATGCTGTTCCTCCCATTGTCCCCTTCTCATCCGTTAAACAGCACCCTGAACTTCAGGGATATTTGTTTTCTTTTCTTACATATTCTTTAATTCTGGGGGGGTTGGGATGGGTTTTTTTCTCCTTTAAGCTAGAAGTCTGCCTGTCTCGTTTTGTGAGTTAATAATTATTGACTTTACATGAATTCTATACTGGACATCTAGACCTGTGATTATTTATGGCTGGTCTGTTTTGATTGTAGGTGATAATCAGCTTGGTTTTCCACAAAGAAAGTTACATGGACGCTTCGTAAAACCATCTTTCCAGGGCATCTGTACTGATAAGTTACAGTGCACGTGGACGGAAGATAATTAATGTCAATTACTCTGTGAAAAAGCCTTTACTATTCACAGGTGTTAACTCCTATCACCTCTATAATAAAGGCCTGCTACTCACTCTGTTAGAAATCCCTGTTCTTCCAAAATATATAACAGTTCTCAAAGTATACTCTAAGATAAAGCTTGGTATAATAAACCTAATATCTAAGGCCAAGTGTGAAATTACCTACTCACTTTTTAGTAGGCAATAAAACAGGGCAGTTGAAGAAGTTATGCGCTATATATAAATGACAGGAAATTGTAGGCTGGTATGAATCTCGGGGAATTCAGTTTCTGTCTCCAATAGACAACCTGCATCCAGCTGAGAGCTTCCCCTGCAAAACCAGTCTTGCTTCTGCTTCTTCCTTTTGGACTTTGTACGTAGAAGGACAGAATGAGCAAAGAGGCTGACCTGATGCTGCCTTGTGCTGCTGGGTGGAAGGTTTCAAAGAATCACAGAATCCTCTAGGTTGGAAAGGACCCTGGAGATCATCTAGTCCAACCGTTTGCCTAGCACAGTTCCCACCTACAGCATATCCTTAAGCTCTAAATCGACCCTACTCTTGAACACCTCCAGGGATGGGGACTCCACCACCTCCCTGGGCAACCCATTCCAATGCCTAACAACCTGCTCTGTAAAGAAATACTTCCTAATATCTAGTCTAAACTTTCCCTGATGCAACTTGAGGCCATTCCCTCTTGTTTTGTCACTTGCTACTAGGCTAAAGAGGCTCAAACCCAGCTCTCTGCAGCTTCCTTTCAGGTAGCTGTAGAGGGCGATGAGGGCTCCCCTCAGCCTCCTCTTCTCCAGACTAAACACCCCCAGTTCCCTCAGCCGTTCCCCGTATGACCTGTGCTCCAGACCCTGCACCAGCTCCATTGCCCTTCTCTGGACACGCTCGAGTCATTCAATGTCCTTTTTGTAGTGAGGGGCCCAAAACTGAACACAGGAATCGAGGTGTGGCCTCACCAGTGCCAAGTACAGGGGTCAGATCCCTTCCCTGTCCCTGCTGGCCACACTATTGCGGACACAAGCCAGGATGCCATTGGTCTTCTTGGCCCCCTGGGCACACTGCTGGCTCCTGTTCAGCCAGCTGTCAATCAACACCCCCAGGTCCCTCTCTGACTGGCAGCTCTCCAGCCACTCCTCCCCAAGCCTGTAGCGCTGCTGGGGGTTGTTGTGGCCCAAGGGCAGCCCCCGGCATTTGGCCTTATGGAAACTCCCCCAGTTGGGCTCAGCCCATGGCTCCAGCCTGTCCAGGTCTCTCTGCAGAGCCTCCCTACCCTCGAGCACATCAACACTCCCACCCAACTGGGTGTCATCTGCAAACTGACTGAGGGTGCACTCAATCCCCTCGTCTAGATCATCAATAAAGATGTTAAACAGGAGTGGCCCCAACACCGAGCCCTGGGGGACACCACTCATGACCGGCCACCAACCGGATTGAACTCCGTTCACCACAACTCTCTGGGCCCGTCCATCCAGACAGTTTTTTACCCAGTGAAGTGTGTGATTGTCCAAACCTCGAGCAGTCATTTTTGCCAGGAGAATGCTGTGGGAAACAGTGTCAAAAGCCTTGCTAAAGTCAAGGTAAACAACATCCACAGCCTTTCCCTCATCCCATAATCAGGTCATCCTGTCGTAGAAGGAGATCAGGTTTGTCAAGCAGGACCTGCCTTTCATAAACCCATGCTGACTGGGCCTGAGCATCTGGGTGTCCCACATGTGTTGTATGATGGCACTTAGGATGAGCTGCTCCAATCAGCTTCCTGGGCACCGATGTCAAGCTGACAGACATGTAATTTCCTGGATCATCCTTCCGACCCTTCTTATAGATGGGCGTCACATTGGCCAATTTCCAATCTGTCAGGACCTCCCCGGTCAGCCAGGACTGCTGGTAAATGATGGAAAGTGGCCTGGCGAGCACCCAGCCAGCTCCTTCAGCACCCTGGGGTGTATCCCATCTGGTCCCACAGACTTGTGTATGTCTGTGTGATGCAGTGGTCACTGACTGTCTCCTGGATTGCAGGGGGGTTGTTCTCCCAGTCTCTGTATTCTGGCTGTGGAGGCTGGATTCCCTCAGTACAGCTAATCTTGTTATTAAAGACTGAGGCAAAGAAGGCATTAAGCACCTCAGCCATCTCCTCATCACTTGTTGCCATATTTCCTCCTGCATCTCGCAGGGGATGGAGATTCTCTCTGGTCTTTCTTTTGCTACTGACATACTTACAGAAACTTTTCTTCTTATCCTTGATTGCAGAGGCCAAATTAATTTCCAGCTGGGCTTTAGCCCTCCTGATTTCCACCCTGCATAGCCTCACAGCCTCTTTTTAATCACTGTGTGTGGCTAGGCCCTTCTTCCAAAGGCTGTAAACTCTCCTTTTCTCCCTGGGTTGCAGCCAAAGCTCCCTGTTCAGCCAGGTTGGTTTGAGCTCTTTCACTCAACTATTCACATCAGCTGTTAATGGGGTTCTTCCACTTGCATCAGCTCCAACGCTTCTCTTAAAGGTCTGTATATATGCTTATGACATTACTTAGTAACTGTCAAGATGTAGACACATTTAAGATAATTAAGTCAGTCAAACAGCTTGCAAAAAGCTTAATCTTCTTCACCAACCCTAGTAAAATGCTTTTCATGCGCACACATATTTCTTTGTTCTATACTGTGGCCAGAAACTGAGTACCCACCAGCCACTTGCTCACACCCCCACCCACTTTCATCCCCCAGGAGATGGGGGAGAGAATGGGAAGACCAAAAGTGAGAAAAAAATGTGGTTCAATATAAAGACAGTTTCATAATCTGTTTCATAATAATGACGAGCTGGTGTCCAAAAAGGTGTTCCATTGAAATAGGAAACAACTAACAAGGAAATATAGCTCAACTCTGCTATTTTGAACCCACCAACATCAGTGAACTTATTTCTGATGAAAATAAATGCCAACATAAAGTAGGATGCAATTGTACCTGATGAACCAATACCATCTGAGTCTTGTTAGCTATATCCATGTTTTTATCAAAAGTTCAGTAGATTAACACATAGAAAACTTGTCTTTATTGTAAGTGACATTTTATAAACTTTGCTTCAAGATGAGACTGAAGACTTACTTTGGAATGAGGAAAGTTATGAATAGGCTTATATTGATAGGGAAAAAATTGCTGCTCTGAGCTTTAATGTGCATTTGTGAGATTTAACTGCTTTTGAGTGTTTTTTAACAAAACTAAGGACTAAAACCTTATTTTGCTAGTATGTCATGTGGAACTGCAACTAACGAATTTGAATGCCATCTGCGTGTTACAGAATATTTACCTTAAAGAAAAGTCATCCTGAAGAGCCTTTTGTTCTGTTTGCACTTGATACGGAGCAATATGATTCTTCTGTGTATGCTTTTTTAAAGAAATCACTGCTAGTATTTTTAAAATAATAAGCATGTACACCCTTACTAAAGATAGACGTTTAAAAGTTCTTTAAAGATAACATTTTCAAATAATTCAGCTGATGTTCTTGGTCATGTCTGTAGACTTGAGAGCAGTGAAAATGTTACGATGTACAAACATGTATTTGATGGGGAAGAAAAGGGAAGTAGCTTGCTGCTTCTGAACTAGACAGGCAAGAAGCATAACCATGCTATTTGGAACAACTGCAGCTAATGATACAAAACGTAATGCAATGCATAACACAGACTGTTCTATACAAGTGAGTTAAAAACTGGGCCTAATGATCCCCTCAGGTTTCAGTGATGAGATCTTCCCTGCAGAATTATGTGTGATGTCTTGTATTTATGCTTTAATTCTGGTGACCGCATAACCATCAAATCTATTTCACTGATCTTATACACGGAACCAATTGCTAAAAATGTCCTGCTTTCCAAAAACATTTCAGACTGGAGGCTTTTTTCAGTCAATAAGTACACTGGTGAATTGGGACCATCTTCAGTATATTTAATTTATATAATATCAATATTAGAGTATTAGTATTATCTGAGGATTACATGACCAAGAGTATTCTCCTGAGACAGTTTCTGACCTCCTCATCCCAGAGTCAACTGTCATATAACTCTGTTTATAAATCAATTAAGATCCATCTTTTAGTGCAGCAGGTGATCATCAGCTGCTCTTTTTACCCAAAGTAACAGAAACTGTTCTCTTTGCTAGCAACCTCTCCCTACATCTGAGTGCCATCTTGAGTCTTAGGTATGAAATTTTGCCTTCCATACCCATTGAAATGATTCTTTTACTCTTTTAAAGATTTAAGTCATAATTCCAGTCAATTCTGAGAAACTAATAATAACCTTACATGTGACATTTTTCTCTAAATAAACACCTCGATGTAAATTATATC